>NC_060123.1:237175548-237485550 GCF_021461395.2 Schistocerca americana | reverse complement strand
GAAACGTTGTTGTGATGCCTCGTGTAAGGAGGAGAAATGCTTACCATCACGTTTCCGACTCTGATAAAGGTCGAATTGTAGCCTATCGCGATCGCGGTTTATCGTATCGCGACATTGCTGCTCGCGTTGGTCGATATCCAATGACTGTTACCAGAATATGGAATCGGTGGGTTCAGGAGGGTAATACGGAACGCCGTGCCTGGATCTCAACGGCCTCGTATCACTAACAGTTGAGATGAAAGGCATCTTATCCGCATGGCTGTAACGGATAATGCAGCCATGTCTCCATTCCTGAGTCAACAGATGGGAACGTTTACAAGACAACAACCACCTGCGCGAATAGTTCGACGTCGTTTGCAGCAGCATGCACTATCAGCTCGGAGACCATGGCTGCGGTTACCCTTTGCGCTGCATCACAGACAGGAGCGCCTGCGATGGTGTACTCAACGACGAACCTGGGTGCACGAATGGCAAAACGTCATTTTTTCGGATGAATACAGGTTCTGTTTACAGCATCATAATGGTCGCATCGGTGTTTGGCGACATCGCGGTGAACGCACATTGGAAGCGTGTATTCGTCATCGCCATACTGGCGTATCATCCGGCGCGGTGGTATGGGGTGCCATTGGTTACACGTCTCGGTCACCTCTTTTTCTCATTGACGGTACTTTGAACAGTGGACGTTACATTTCAGATTTGTTATGACACGTGGCTCTACCCTTCATTCGATTCCTGCGAAACCTTACATTTCAGCAGGATAATGCACGACCGCATGTTGCAGGTCCTGTACGGGCCTTTCTGGATACACGAAATGTTCGACTGCTGCCCTGGCCAGCACATTCTCCAGTTCTCTCACCAATTGAAAACGTCTTGTCAATGCCAGCCGAGCAACTGGCTCGTCACAATACGCCAGTCACTACTCTTGATGAACTGTGGTATCGTATTGAAGCTGCATGGGCAGCTGTACCTGTACACGCCATCCAAGCTCTGTTTGACTCAATCCCCAGGCGCATCAAGGTCGTTATTACGGCCAGAGATGGTTGTTCTGGGTACTGATTTCTTAGGATCTATGCACCCAAATTGCATGAAAATGTAATCACATGTCAGTTCTAGTATAATATATTTGTCCAATGAATACCCGTTAATCATCTGCATTTCTTCTTGGTGTAGCAATTTTAATGGCCAGTAGTGTATTATTTGATGGTATTGCCGGCCGGAGTGACCGTGCGATTCTAGGCGCTACGGTCTGTAACCGCGAGACCGCTGCGGTCGCAGGTTCGCATCCTGCCTCGGGCATGGATGTGTGTGATGTCCTCAGGTTAGTTAGGTTTAAGTAGTTCTAAGTTCTAGTGGACTGATGACCTCAGAAGTTGAGTCCCATAGTGCTCAGAGCCATTTGAACCATTTTGATGGTATTCGATGAGATGACGTCAGGCGGCAGGTTACCACAGAATTTTTATTGAGGAACTTTGGTGTGTGATGTGAGACAAGTGGTGTGTCAGTAGCCACGTTGATATGACTCAGGACGGGCTGGAGAAGAAACGTGAAATGGGAGACAATGTATTACGATCTCTGGCCTAACGCTGTAGATCCGTAAATGATGAAAAAGACGCAAAACTGTTGATACTTCAATATGATTTATGGTGAGTGTGATGACACGTGACTACAGTATAGATTACAGGACACTGAAGAAATGAATCACCAAAACACAGCTGCCGATCATTTCTTTTCGAAGTTCTTAGATCTTCTGAAAGAGAAAAGGTGAGTGTGTATAGCACAAGTAATGTTGATATTTAGTGTGTCTACCCTGGACATCAATACAGACTTTAAAGCGACGTTTGAAATTGTCAATAATAGCTCCTCGAGTTCCATAAAAAGTGACTGTTACGTTTCTTCTAAAACTGATTGAAGCTGAAGAAGAATTTATGGAGGTCGTTTGAGCTCCTTCGAATACCTGTTAGCAAATATCGATCATCAAAGCGTATTGCTGTTGTTGACTGTCTGTCTAGATTCAGAGACTGCGAGAACGAGGGAATGTGTGTGTATGTGTGTGTGTGTGGGGGGGGGGGGGGGGGGGAATGAGGGAGATAGGTTATAATGGCTTCTCTGTATTTGACGGACACACTAGGTTTCACGGAAGAATTCCCACTGACTTCGTGCGTTAGTGAATTTTGCGCGCATTTCGTAATTTTCAAGTAAGGGTGGTTTACTCATTAATGTTTATTGATCACCAGCATTTCGAGCTGACACAATATCTTACATAATATTTTTTTAGTTACTATTTTTCTCATACAGCTCAGTTAGCTGTATCACAGGGGGATCAATCGGTGTACATAGTCCTTAGTAATGCATTATCGTCCTTTATCGATCTTTCGAGTCTTTAGATGAATCAAAAATAGTGGATGATTCAGAAAGAAAGAACACATTTCAGTTATTTATTACAGACAAAATATAAAAGGTAGAAACGCACTGCGCCTATCACTGGATAGAGTAAGGTTCGAAGTTTTGACATGCTGCGCTGTGTTTCGTTTATAGAAACGTGGCGACTACACCACAGTAGAAATCATTTAGTGTTTAGGATTTTGCGCGAAATCAATACATTGAACAAGTGCAACGGGCATTCCGCCGTCGATTCAGCAAGAGGTCGCCTCTGCACGAGCAGATATATGACTGACATACAAAATTATTGAAAGTTGGTTGCTTTTGCAAAGGGGAGAGCGCTGACTGGCTATGCGCACCCGATGAATATGTCGAGCATGTCCGAGAAGCGATCACACAGAGACCTCGAAAGTTAGCAAGACGGGCAGGCCAGGAACTTCATCCTCCTCAAACAACGGTGTGGCATTTTTTGAAACGACGCCTGCATATAACGCTTTAAAAGTTTCAGTGACTGCAGCAACTGCGTCCCTGCTGTAGGTGCTCCTCTTAAGATATATTGAAAATGTTCTTGCTGGTATTCGTGCTCCGACTAACTAGCGGTAATATTGTCTTATAAAGAACATTACATAAAAAAATCTATCCTGCTGCACTGTATTCACGCCGAGTGCGTATCAATGATACTGACCAGTTCAAATAATTACATGCTCCCCGACGTGTACGAGCACAGCTACTCGTAGTTGCACACCAATGGCTATCCGTGTACTAATTATAGCTACAGTCCATGTACGGCAATAGTTTCTACCCTAAAGTTTTCAGTTTACGTAAGCTTAATAGTTCGAATCAGTACAATAACTGTCTAACGCGGCAAAGAATATTTATGCATGCTGCGCTCTGTTATTAATCTATGTCGTCGCACAATTAAATATGTCATAAACACATAATATTAAAATGGGTTGAAAGAAATGTCACACAGTAACTCCACTTTATGCTGATTTAGTCTATACTATTCACGTCCTATTATTGTATTAAGGAAGTAACTTTGGCCGACCGAAGTGGCCGCGCGGTTCTGGGCGCTGCAGTTTGGAACCGCGAGACCGCTACGGTCGCAGGTTCGAATCCTGCCTCGGGCATGGATGTGTGTGATGTACTTAGGTTAGTTAGGTTTAAGTAGTTCTAAGTTCTAGGGGACTGATGACCTCGGAAGTTGAGTCCCATAGTGCTCAGAGCCATTTGAACCATTTTTTGAAGTAACTTTTCCCCATTTTGGGTGGAATTAATTACGTTTCCGTCAAAGAGTTTGTAACAAGATACAGATTTCATTTGCTACTTTAACGAAACTTCAGTCCTTTCTCACAATTCAATACGAATGTTCACTTCCTACGTCGGTAAACTGCGAACAGCTTATTACTTTGGGGCAAAGTTCAGTCTTCCCTGTATGATAATCAATTTAAGACAAGTCCGGATCTTTTCCTCTCTTGGCTTTACGCAGTGATATAATCAAGGTTGCTGATCTACCTATTTCAAGGTTAATGATTCCCAACTGATCGCAAAAACAATCTCGTCGCGCCTACGTACAGGAGCATACGTTGAGATACGACCTGATCCAGGAAGCGCTAACAGCACATTAACAATGTATGACTTTTTTCTTCTGCATTACGCAGTGTCCTCAAAGAGTACTCACGAGGAGTATTCTTTGAGTTCACTCGTTCTATTCCGTGATCTATAAGTACACTACTTTGCGACCTATTATTATTTTAATTTGAAACTAATGGATTCTATTCCTTTTCTTTCTCTTTTCAAAACATTAAGTCAGTTTATACTGGGTTTCTTTTATATGTACTTGCTACTATTCAAGTGATGCTATTCCAGTGGCACTTGAAATTTAGACCTTGGATTCTGGGACTTTTATTGGGTTTCAGGTACTATTTTCAATTTTGCGTCCAAAGGAAGCGGCGTTACACTGCGGCTATAACAGAAGGTACGAATTTTCTATTTCAGTACTTCATGATATGGCAAAGGACATTTTTCCTAATGAATCATCTTTCCTGACGAATCGACGTTTCCCTTATCAGGTAAATTAAACCTCCATAATGCAAGAATTTGGGGTTTACAAAATCCTGGCGTCGTCGAAAGTGAAAGACATTCACCGAAACCGAATCTGTTTTTTGCCGTTTCTATTCACGAAATTTATGGACCTTTCTTTTTTGCAGAGGAAACTGTGACATGTATGTCATATCTGGATATTGGTTGTTTCCCCAACGTGACGACGATTTGAATGATTTAATTTTTATGCATGACGGAACCCGACCACAATTTCACCTTGAGGTGCAGTTTTATCTTAAAAACACTTTCTCACAACGTTGGGTTTGAAGAGATGGACAACAAGATCTTGTTCATTTTCTAGCCTCCCAGGTCACCAAACTGACACCATGCGATTTGTTACAAAGAGGGTACATAAAAGACAGGGTCTCTGTCAGACCTATGGCACTTTCTCTTCAAGATCTGAGAAATCGAACTGTTGGAGCTGTCGCTACAGTAAACAGCGACCTGTTGATTCGTGTGAGGAACGAAAAGGACTATCGTTTTTATGTTTCTTCAGCAACGCGTGGTGCATAATTTGAGTATGTGGTACAGTCTCTGAGCGAACATAAAACTTTGAACTTTCCTGTATCTAGTGGCATGCGCAGTTGTTTCTGTCTTTCGTAGTTTGTAACAAACAACTGAAATCTGTTCTTTGTTTTTAAATCAACCTGTATTGCAAATGTATCATTTGTATGCTCTACTCCTGGCGAATGCAGAGGGAGCCCATTATTCTACTGTATAACGATTAGAGGACCGTAATTCTCATTACATTATTTATGCGTTTAGTATTTATTAGTTCCTTCGAACGCCTACGTTGAAATCTAGTAACATGAGTGTGGCTGGTGTGAGCCGCCGGAGGAAGGGCGGAAGGGGGGGGGGGGGGGAGTATACAAGACTAGGTTGTCCATTTCCTACTCTTGTTAAACTACAGGTGTGTGAGCTCTTGGAAAGAGCATGCTTGATATCGTTTGATCAACAGTAAATTGCATCGCGAAACTGTTTAGTCGCACTATGAATTAAGTTTTCTGTTACTGTGTAGCTAGTCGTCCAATCACAGTGAACTAGAACAGAATGCCAGTCCGTTGTTGAAGTAGTTAGTATTTCGTAGCAGTCTAACAAGAGTTTGGTCGCCTTTTCTGTTTATTTCCGTCATGATCCCATACCGTTGACACATTTCATCACAGTCTAGGCTCGTAACTGCGAGACATGTGGTTTTGCTGTTGTCGAAACATGAATCACCTACATGCCAAAGGAAATTACTCTATTTAGAACTGCCGTAAGCATAATTCCACGGCTGCTGGTGGTGTGTCATAAGCCAATGTATATTTTCTACTGAGGCGTAGGAAGAATTCTGCATCGAGACTAAAATTCTCATGCCTTCACGAATGTCGCCTTGTACTACAAACTTCCGGGGGATCATTGCAGTCGCGAACCGTTCTGGTAGCAAATGGGCAAAATCGCACCGATGATACTCATTACCTCCTTGGTAGTCAGTGAATATTTAATGCTGTTATTGTTCAGATTTCATGAACAGATTTCTCTTCAAAATTCGCTGGTGCTGGTTGGAATTCCGTAACGAACTGCTAGAGCATCAAATGCTTATGTTTCATAGTTTTATTTGAAAATCTGAGGAAGTAATCTACAGTAACAATTATTAGTGACCAGCTGTCAGTGGTTCCCAACTTTCCATGCTACCAGTAAAATAGACACAGAGCTTACGTTTCACCAGAGTTGTTTTGAAGATCCGATAGTGGCTTTCCTCTTTATCTCACTGCAAATACAAATGCTGCTCTCTAAACTTTGTGTGAAAATCTCCCACTGTGCTGCATCTATTTTGCAGAGATATAAAACATCAATCCTGAAAGAAAATATTCGGAAGGATATTAAAATAAATTCCCTATATCGTGCTGCGTTGATCTATGTGGAATGTCTGATTTCTAAGATAGTCCTAGCCAGACTGTAAAACAATAAAGGTTGTCGGAATATTTAAAACAAAGCAGCACACGTTCAACTGTGTGCCTACTAGCACACAAGACCTGAAACGTATCTGACTGGATTTCTATGCCTGAAATGTACTCGAAGTTGCAAATGCGAACAACACTCGTTTGTATAAGGGAAAGGCCAAAGTGAAAATTTGTGCCGGAACTGGGCTCGAACACCAGATTCCCCCATTTTACTCGGGCAGTCGCTTTAACCGCATTTTTTTTTTATTTTGTTCATCATTGTTCTCGGCATTTGGTCTGGGCTGATGTCACATTATACACCTTTAAGTGCATCGTTGAATACTTCACGTAGTTTTTTTTTATTATTACAGAAGCTAGCCAGCCCTCTGACCGGACACAGATGAGCTACAGTGCCGGCGTCTGCTTTGGCTATCTGTGTACGACTCACTGCCAGATCCAAACTTCGGTATCTCGTCGTTAATGTGTCAATTAAAATGTCCTCTCCTGTACGGGAACTACGTAACGTGTGTACGAATACAGGAATGACAAAACATGGAAGTTTTGGTCTGGCTGTGAATCCTGCACGGATAACCAAAGCGTTTAAGGCGACCGCATGCGTAAAGCGAGAAATCTTATTCGAGTCGCGGTCTGACACAAATTTACCTTGTCATCATTCCCTTATACGGGTGACGGTTGTTGGGATTGACAACTGCGAATTCATTTAATGTAGATCCATAAAATTTCGGACGTGCAGACGCATAAACTTGACTTCTACTTCTAATATTTCGGCTGAATACCGTCCAGCCATCTTCAGAGTGAGCCGAGGTGACTGACGCTCCAGCACTTGCTCCGTCCTTTTAAAGCCGTGGACCGCACCACTGCGCATGCGGCCACAGATAAACAAGGCGCCAGAGACGTTAATCGGCTAAGACTCTGCGTCCGATAGTAACATCGGCTCTCTAACCTATGATGGTGCCAAACACTTCGCATCGTTATTAAGGCCTCTGGTGGGAAAATGCGCTTATCATATACGTAACTCTGTGGACTTCATTGGCAAACTGAAGTCACTCAAACTGAGCTGGTATGTTAGTCAGTTTCGATTCAGTGTCGTTGTTCACAAAGGTTCCTCTTTCGGAATCATTATTTCTCACTGGAAAAAGTTTCGATAAAGAGATTTCAGTTTTGTTTGAACATGTTTTGACCTCGACGTATTTTTTATTCAATAACGAATTTTATGAACAGACTGACGGTGTCGCCATAGGTAGCCCTTTGCCGCCTTTGGTGGACAACTTTTTTATGGAGGACTTCGAGAAGAAGGCGCTGGAATCTGCATGTTTGAAGCCCACAGTGTTTTGGAGGTATGTTGACGACACGTTTGTAGTGTGGCCCCATGGTGAAGACAAGTTAAAAGGATTTTTAGATCATCTGAACTCCATCCACAGTCAAATTCAGTTCACGATGGCAATCGAAAAAGATGGATGCCTTCCATTGATGGGCTGGTAGACGGCGTAAAGATGATGGCACCTTAGGACACGCGGTTTATCGATAACCGACCCATACAGATTTATATTTACGCGCAAATAGCTGCCACCATCCTTCACAGACGATGAGTGTACCCAGAACTCTAGTACACAGAGCACATGTCATTGCTGACGAGAGTAGTCTGGAGGACGAGCTTTTACACCTGAGATGAGTTTTTGAAGCCAACGGGTACTCACAACATCAGATGCATAAGGACCTACAAATGAAACCAACTGGGGGTATAAGAAAATCAGCAGAAGACAAGGAAAGTTTTAAATCGATGGATTTTCTGCCATACGTGGGAAGCCTGTCGTCAAAAATTGAACGGATCGTCAGTAAGCATGAAGGAAAGGGATTTTTCGCCCTCCACCAAAGACGGCAGCATTTCCGGGTTCCGTTAAGGATGATGTAGTGCTTCGGAAGCCTGGGGTTTACAAGATACCCCGTGAGTGCGGCCGTTCATACGTCGGACAGACGACACGTACTATCCAGGAGAGATGTACATCTACATCTACATCTACATTTATACTCCGCAAGCCACCCAACGGTGTGTGGCGGAGGGCACCTTACGTGCCACTGTCATTACCTCCCTTTCCTGTTCCAGTCGCGTATGGTTCGCGGGAAGAACGACTGTCTGAAAGCCTCCGTGCGCGCTCTAATCTCTCTAATTTTACATTCGTGATCTCCTCGGGAGGTATAAGTAGGTGGAAGCAATATATTCGATACCTCATCCAGAAACGCACCCTCTCGAAACCTGGCGAGCAATCTACACCGCGATGCAGAGCGCTTCTCTTGCAGAGTCTGCCACTTGAGTTTATTAAACATCTCCGTAACGCTATCACGGTTACCAAATAACCCTGAGACGAAACGCGCCGCTCTTCTTTGGATCTTCTCTATCTCCTCCGTCAAACCGATCTGGTACGGATCCCACACTGATGAGCAATACTCAAGTATAGGTCGAACGAGTGTTTTGTAAGCCACCTCCTTTGTTGATGGACTACATTTTCTAAGTACTCGCCCAATGAATCTCAACCTGGTACCCGCCTTACCAACAATTAATTTTATATGATCATTCCACTTCAAATCGTTCCGCACGCATACTCCCAGATATTTTACAGAAGTAACTGCTACCAGTGTTTGTTCCGCTATCATATAATCATACAATAAAGGATCCTTCTTTCTATGTATTCGCAATACAATACATTTGTCTATGTTAAGGGACAGTTGCCACTCCCTGCACCAAGTGCCTATCCGCTGCAGATGTACAGAGCACCGGAGGTACACCCGGCTCTTACAACCTAATAAATCTACGCCGAGCACTTTATTGACACTGGGCACTCTATGGTCTACGATAACGTCGAAATTTTAGCCTCGATTTCATCGTCCTGGGACTCAGTAGTGAAGGAATAAATTTAAATTCGCTTGGCGACGAATTTAATTAATAGAGATAGCAGATTCAGCTTATACAAATCTTGGAATCCAACAATTTCTGTAATAAAATCATAAAGACGTCGCGTCGGTACAGCAGTGATACATCGATATCGCCGTGCGGATTGACTGCACAGCCATAGATCTATTTCCATGCATATGCCATACGTCTTTGCCGCCGATTAACGTCTCAGGCGCCTTGTGTATCTGTGGACGCATGCACAGTGGTGCGGTCTACGACTTTAAAAGGACGGAGCAAGTGCAGGAGCGTTACTCACCTCGGCTCACTCTGAAGATGGCTGGACGGTATTCAGCCGAAATATTAGAAGAAGAAGTCAAATTTATGCGTCTGCACGCACGAAATTTTATGGATCATTATTTGCGCCGCGAAAATATGAAGATACCCAACATTTAATGTATTTCATAACGAAGTATTTGATGAAGTGAAAACCTGCAACAGAGGAACATACATATAGAACAAAAATCCGCTTCATCTGCCAGTAATTTCTTAATTTATGCTACGAACTGTTTCGAAGCTTCACGTGAAGCAGCATGGGAGCGTAGGACCAGCAACCTCAGCGCTCGCCTGGACGCCCCCTAACTCACTGGCCCGACCGCCAAACATTTATTTTCCAATAGTTATTTGGTGGCACCTGAAGATGAGGATGCAAAACAGGTTTGCTTTAAATACACGGGGCAATGGTCGTGAGCGTTAGTTACCTTTGAGATTGGACGTGTTGAGTTGACGTTACTCAAGAATGATTTAAAGCGACAAAGAGGCCATTGTCAACAGCTCATTGAGTTTGAACGAGTTCTTGTTATAGGGCTACGAGAAGCTGGATCTTTCTTCTTCGCTACTGCAGAAAGTCTTGGCAGGAACGTAACTACGTGATTGGTTGAAGCGATGGTCGCGAAAATTAATTAGTTTTTGGTGTTGCGATTTTTTCCATTAGTGTATTTCATAACGGCTGTAATCGCTGCAATCCATGCATGTCGAAGGAACATTGCAACGTTCTCCCTAACAACACAGGAACTGCATTATCGTAATTACATCTCTGTTTCTTTACGCTCGTTTTACGGCCAGGTTACAATAAATGGAAAATTGTAGAATTTTACTCTGTGGCGTTCTATTAACCACAAAGTGAATCAAAATGACTTACATCCTGATTCAATGCTGTGAAATTTGCTTGTGAATTTTATGGATGAAGAGTTAGGCGTCATTAGCAGCAAGCAAGTTGATGCAGGCGATGTTTAACTGTTTAACTGAACAATGGGAGAAATCGTCTTGAAAACAACAGACCTTAAGTCATTGCTGATCAAAATCCAGCTGTGGATCTCACGTAAAGAAGAGCTGAACTCAGATATAATCGGACACTCATGCGTGCTCGCCCCAGTCCGTTGATCACTAGAGGCGAATGTTCGATAGTTCCATGAAACTTACCTATTTTTAGAAAGCATTTGCTCATACTTCCATCACAACAAAATAATGAAAATTAAAAAAAAATACATAACAGATGACCACTAGTATCCAAATTGAAACTCTTGAACATATTCATTCACAATAGAAATACGATTTATACAATTTTTATTTATCGCAAAAACTGAAAAAGCAACATCGAGAAGCATTTCTAGTGCCGCGATGGGGCTTAGAAGAAATTCCCGGAAAGACAAGGGATTTTTTTTATATCAGAAAAGAGTTATTTTCTGCTATAGTGACGATGCTCAGTGGCGTGTGTCTTCAACTGCTCACCGCCTATCAAAATTTGGTAGCAACTGTGTCCACAGCCGAAATAAATTTTTTGAACGACAAAAATCTGCCGCATTGCTTGTTGTAATTTGAATTAGAATATCCTGTAATTTTTTTCACAACGCTTTTTCCAGCGTATAATAGCTATTAAATAAAACACTCTTAAAATTAAAATTTAAAAGAACGATTAGTCGTTCCATTGACACATTAAAAATTAAAATAAAAGAGAATTTTCGTGTATAACGCGTCAGACGGACATACTTCGTTTACAGTCGAAATTTATGTAGGCCACATATTGGTAAAATGTAGTCGAGTGGCCTCTTTAGCAAATACAATAAGAGGTAAATTCTTTATTACCGAACATTAAAATAAGTCTATACAATATAACACAAAGCGTCCTTTCAGTAGCTGTGACTTAACATAACACTTGCAAGTATAATAGCGCTCTCGGTTCAGTACGGTATAGCTACGTTTCGTGTCCAGATGGCCAAAGATAGAACTGAACAGCGAGATATGCTCTGTGCGTCGTAGAAATTTAAATGATCTCTCTTCATGTACGAATTTGACGTAGTACTTGAATAAATGGGGGATTGGAAAGAAGGATTAGTATTTTTTAATTCTATGTGAGGGTTCTTAGGAAGATAACATTTATATTTCTCTTGATAAAGAGTAATCGATGCTGGTGTAATTAACAATGATGAAATGTGATAACATGAATGTGACAGCTTTGTTTTACATAATACTCCAAATAAAGAAGACAAGTCCAGTGCACAGCTTCCCATCTTCCTTCACAAGAACGACATCAGTGAATATCCGGATTAAATCAAAAATTATAATTAACTGCTGTTCAACAGATTTTTAGGCTGTGCGTGAATGTGGACTTTAATTGCAGTTTTTTCTATGCACGACAAAACTTCATTTGGCAATTAACACAGGGGCTAACTTCCGCTTTTAACCGCTTTTAATAAATGAAAGCGTTCTGTTAATCTGAGGCGTGTTGTGTTGGCGAGATAATGTAAATGTGGAGACTGCGTTTCCATCGTTCAGTGCATAAATTGACTGATACGTTGCTCCTCGTCGAAAGCTGTGACTCATGTGCTACAAGAAGCAGGATCTTTTTTAAAAGGGCGTGCTGGAAACGGAAGACTCAAAGCATCTTTTGAAACAGTCCACGGCTTAAACCAGAATCCGACACACAAGCAACGGGTTCTGCTCACAGAGAATGCATATAAACTGGCGATTCTACTGGATTAACTGAACTCATTCTCAGGAGACAGCTTTACTCAATCCAGCACTTAAAGGAATTGGAACTAAATTATTTCGTAACACTTCAACAGTTAGCTTTTTCTGCCAATGGAAAGTAATCCCACTGGCTGCCGAATACCCGATTATCATACGAGGTGCATATTTCAGTTAACCGAAGTGTAAACAACTGGCGACAGGGAACCTATACAAATTGTGAGAACCTCTGTGGATCAGACAATGGTGGCAGAAGAAGTCAACAGTGGTAATTAAAAATTTATTTTTGTGGCTGCGCTTTGCAGCACTCTTAAGAGTTCAAGTTGTAGTTTCATGCGAGTGCACCGTGCGTACAAAATGGAGCATCTCTAGAAACAGCACATCTTGTCCAGTAAAAGTTACGATCGACTTTCATCCCTAGTGACTTCCAATCTCTTCATACCTCTACAAGCCATTTTAAGGCAACTTACACGCCAAGATGTATAAAATTCAACCGACACCATTGTCAATATTGAAATGAGCTACTTGGCAACATGTTAGAAGTAACAGTATACTGTCCTCTTTTAGTCAAGTGCGAAGTGTTCTGATTCGTCTTATGGCTATTCGTTTTACTTCTGGCCGTCACATAGAGCATTTGTAATCGGTAATGCGTTCAACTGAAGAGGCATCCGTCGGTGAAAAATATAACTGTTCTGGCGTTACATTTTTTGCGTTATGTACTGAACTCGAATCACGACTCTCGAAATGTTTTATCGAATTGTTGATTTTGACTATCTGTTGCTCTTGTATGATCCAGAACTTGAGGTATGTCACTACCGTTATTGTAAACGAGGGTGTAGGTGTGTTAAACGACTTCGTACAAGTCAAACACTCTATCACGCAACAGATGGACATGCCTCTAGAAATCTTAGCGTAGGATGTGAGGGCGTGTAAGATGATTTGCTGTTTAGAACTGCTCGCAATCTGCGTGCAGATGCAGGCATACTCTGATTCTAGACCATCATTTTATTTTCATTTTATTACCACAATGCAGTGTTCGGCCTGAGGCTGTCCGTCATAATGAATTAATGCAAATGCTTCCTGTCACTCCACACAACCTACCTTTTTTGAAGAGACACGTGTAATGGAGTCCATGCAGCAGTTGTGCGCCGCTCTGATACGTCACCCATTTAAACAGAAACAATGAGCTCGCTTGTTGGTAACGGAAAGCGCAGTTCGATTGCGCACAAAAGTTCTGTTGAAATTGGAACAGCGTAATATTCACCGAATTTGAAAAGAAAAAACGTAATTTGATTTGGGGGTTAATTATTTAGAAAATAATTACAGGTTACTGCAGCATCGATGTTTCACAGTTTCACCTGGACGTGAACACGGAATAATAAAACTGCATTAAAACAGTACTCATTTCATATATATAAGTCACTTTAGGAGCAGGCACGCTGAAGTGCATAAAATTGTAGAAAATTTCATAACCCGGATGATATACACTCCTGGAAATGGAAAAAAGAACACATTGACACCGGTGTGTCAGACCCACCATACTTGCTCCGGACACTGCGAGAGGGCTGTACAAGCAATGATCACACGCACGGCACAGCGGACACACCAGGAACCGCGGTGTTGGCCGTCGAATGGCGCTAGCTGCGCAGCATTTGTGCACCGCCGCCGTCAGTGTCAGCCAGTTTGCCGTGGCATACGGAGCTCCATCGCAGTCTTTAACACTGGTAGCATGCCGCGACAGCGTGGACGTGAACCGTATGTGCAGTTGACGGACTTTGAGCGAGGGCGTATAGTGGGCATGCGGGAGGCCGGGTGGACGTACCGCCGAATTGCTCAACACGTGGGGCGTGAGGTCTCCACAGTACATCGATGTTGTCGCCAGTGGTCGGCGGAAGGTGCACGTGCCCGTCGACCTGGGACCGGACCGCAGCGACGCACGGATGCACGCCAAGACCGTAGGATCCTACGCAGTGCCGTAGGGGACCGCACCGCCACTTCCCAGCAAATTAGGGACACTGTTGCTCCTGGGGTATCGGCGAGGACCATTCGCAACCGTCTCCATGAAGCTGGGCTACGGTCCCGCACACCGTTAGGCCGTCTTCCGCTCACGCCCCAACATCGTGCAGCCCGCCTCCAGTGGTGTCGCGACAGGCGTGAATGGAGGGACGAATGGAGACGTGTCGTCTTCAGCGATGAGAGTCGCTTCTGCCTTGGTGCCAATGATGGTCGTATGCGTGTTTGGCGCCGTGCAGGTGAGCGCCACAATCAGGACTGCATACGACCGAGGCACACAGGGCCAACACCCGGCATCATGGTGTGGGGAGCGATCTCCTACACTGGCCGTACACCACTGGTGATCGTCGAGGGGACACTGAATAGTGCACGGTACATCCAAACCGTCATCGAACCCATCGTTCTACCATTCCTAGACCGGCAAGGGAACTTGCTGTTCCAACAGGACAATGAACGTCCGCATGTATCTCGTGTCACCCAACGTGCTCTAGAAGGTGTAAGTCAACTACCCTGGCCAGCAAGATCTCCGGATCTGTCCCCCATTGAGCATGTTTGGGACTGGATGAAGCGTCGTCTCACGCGGTCTGCACGTCCAGCACGAACGCTGGTCCAACTGAGGCGCCAGGTGGAAATGGCATGGCAAGCCGTTCCACAGGACTACGTCCAGCATCTCTACGATCGTCTCCATGGGAGAATAGCAGCCTGCATTGCTGCGAAAGGTGGATATACACTGTACTAGTGCCGACATTGTGCATGCTCTGTTGCCTGTGTCTATGTGCCTGTGGTTCTGTCAGTGTGATCATGTGATGTATCTGACCCCAGGAATGTGTCAATAAAGTTTCCCCTTCCTGGGACAATGAATTCACGGTGTTCTTATTTCAATTTCCAGGAGTGTAGATCATTAGGCTGAGTATTAACATCATCTATGAATGCGAATCCAGTCTTTTTTTATCCATACCTTCCAAATTCAAATCACTGTTCAGTGTCTCTCATTTAAGTGTTCCACAGTTTCGAAAAGTACATACCTGAGCTAATACTCTGCCTTTAATAAACCATCCAAAGTCTAGATGTTAAGTCTCACCTTCCTTTTTTCCTTCCTTTTACCAATTCCATTGCTGAGAAGATACATAGTCGTAGCATTATATTGTATTTATACTTACTTTGTGCTTATATCATATTGCAGCTGTGCATAAATGTTGAGCAGCATCCAGTGCGAAATGTATGCCATAACATCGATTTCACTGTAAGCCTCTGGGTATAAATTCTTTCACTATTTTTAAAGATGTCTTGAAAACAAAGCATAGTCACGTTACACGTTATTTTCTTAGAGATTCCTTATCTCCAGCGTCAGTTTCATCATCTCAGTCTTTCAAAAAATGTTCAAATGTGTGTGAAATCTTATGGGACTTAACTGCTAAGGTCGTCAGTCCCTAAGCTTACACACTACTTAACCTAAATTATCCTAAGGAGAAACACACACACACATGGGCGAGGGAGGACTTGAACCTCCGCTGGGACCAGCCGCACAGTCCATGACTGCAGCGCCCTAGACCGCTCGGCTAATCCCGCACGGCATCTCAGTCTTTCATTGGTCTATCACAGTGATATGGGCTAGTAACGGTCGGTCCCTGCTGTTATATCGGGGATAATTGGACTTCAAATCTGGTTAACTTGATTTATTCAGCCAAGATTCCGTCTCTTTCGACTTAAATTTTGCTTGTAATTATAGGTCATGTGGGGATATAAATGACGAATGGTTTTGTAGTCGTCACCGCTGGTGTCAGGATTTTTGATGTTCGTAGAATCTGAGCAGGTGAGGTGGTGGCATTACTGGAGCAGGAGGCCGGACTCGGGAGCTGGTATGGGTAACTGTCGTACGCCCCAAGGTGTAAGTGAAATAGCGTTGTCTGGAAACATATTTATTACCTGGTATTTTACAGTACGGATTGCTTGTCGGGTGGCGGCGGAAGGCGTGCTAATGTGCACAGCTGAGTGCGACAAGGAATGTGAACACAGCGCGTCGTCGACTGATGCCGTTGTGCAGGTCCGGATCCAGCGGTGCTGTCGTGCTGGCAGCCGGAGTAGGAGTCTGTAGGGGCAAGCCTACCGTGGCTCACTGGCAGCTAGCGCGGCCCGCCCCAGTGTTCTCGAAGACGGACGTGCGCTTAAGCAGGTGCCGACAGCGTTATCACGGGTGGCAGTATCATGAAGACGGAAGCCCGGGATCCAAATCAGCAGCACAGTGTACGGCCAGGGAGGTGTTACTTATAAGGGAACCTCTCCATCACACCCTCTCAGATTTAGTGGTAAAATAATCCAGTGGATAGCCCTTCAAAAACCAAACACAGATCAAGAATGAGAGCAGGCAGATATACTTCACTGTGAAAAAAGAAGCAAAATAGAAGCAGCGAACGATCCTAGCTTAAGATGTGCGAAATTAAGCGCGCTACAAGGAATCTGGTGTTGCGGTTCTGTGGTCACAGCGTTGGATTACGAACAGGAAGATTGTGTTCAAGTCTCCCTCGTACCCCATATTTTTTTCTACAGAATTATTAATCTTACGTCCGGTCATTGACATGTCTGTTCCCTGTATTGAAATTTGTGTCCATGTCGTGGTGTAACGTTCGTTTGCAACACCGAGGTGTAACGAAGGTACCACCGGACATACGTATCTCCTGTTTGTCCTAAACAAGTATCACATATTATAACTCCTGGCTTCCTATTTAGAAGTTTTGACTATTGAATTTCTTTCTTGTAACATAGTTCACACCTGTTTATTTCTTGTTTTCGTTTCAGTGAGTGGTATATGCGGCATCTCGCCTGTCTTCACTATTCAACACATTAACTCGCGACGGTAATATACGAGGTTAGGCAACTATTTATTTACAGCTCGTACAAAATAGATACGTGTTTCAAAGATTTACTAGCGTCCAAAGTCGTCACCAGCATTGTGTATAACCCGCTGCCAGCGATGTGGAAATCGTATGATACTTTTAGCAGTGCCAGTTGTGTTGACAGTTCGACGCGGTCTATTGCCCGACGAATTTGTAGCAGTTCTGAAGCGAAAGCCGTGAAGTGTGTCCTTCAGTTTAAAAATCGAGTTGAACTTACGAGGGCTTAAGTAAGGGGAGAGCAGTGGTGGGTGGTATAGCACTTAGCACCCCCCCCCCCCCCCCCAATCACTCAAACAAATCAGTAACAGCTTGCACTATACGTGCTTGAGCATTGTCCTTCAAAATGTTAGTCAGGTCCGGCAGAAAGCGTCATCACTTCTGTCTCTAAGCTGGTCGTTGGTTGTGTTCCAAAAATGAATAGTATTCTATAACCAATGTATAGTATAAGAATTGCAAAGAATGCAGAATGAGAATAGACACGTCAATGATCGGACGCAAAGTTCATAATTTTACGAGAAAAAGGGGGTACGAGGGAGATTTGAGCACGATCTCCTACTTTGCATTCCAACACTGTGGCCACACAACCATGACACCAGATTCCTCGCAATACAGTGAATGTTGCACATCTTAAGCTTGGATCGTTCAGTGCTTCTATTTTGCATGTTTTTCACTGTTCAGTACAGCTTCTTCATGTTTTCATGCTTGATCTGTGTTCAGTTTTTGACGGCCTACCCACTGGGCGATTTTACCACTATATCTGAGGGGGGTGCGATGGAGAGTTTCCCTCGTCAGGTGTCTCATCCAACATGTTAAAGGCGATAGTTCTCACAAGGGAAATTCCGCATCGCAAACCCCTCAGGTTTAGTGGTAAGAGCCCGTGGACAGCCCGTCTAAAACTGAACAGTGATCAAGCATGAAAACAGGAAGAAGGTGTAACGAACTGTGAAGAAAAGAATAGAAACAGTGAACGGTCTAAGGACAAGAAGTGCAATATAGGGCAGCCTAAAATAGCGACAGCGTCGTTGTTAGCCGGTACGGTAACTCAGCGTGTTCGGTCAGAGAATTAGCTGCCATCTGTAATAATAATAATAATAATAATAATAATAAAACTGAGTGAAGGATCAACGATGAACTTGAACGGATGTCATGGGTTGCCCGCCCCGAGCAATTGCAACGAACAATAAAGATTAAAGTGAGATTTAAAAAAAAAGTGGACACGGTACTGGACTGCCAAGCGGGCGAGCCGTGTTCAAAACTCCATTCTGCGCAACTACTGTAGTCGTAGTCCAAAGGAAGTGGCTTTAGAAGGAAACCGCATATGTTTGATGACAAGGCGACAAGTCTACCGAATCCTCCATCGAAAAACACGTGTGGTGTGTCATACACGGCATTACTGACAGTACTTCTGTCATATGGTAGGAATCGCTTACCGACGCACCTAATTTGTTCGCCTGGCAATAGAGTGAGAGATGTCTCTTTGTGCGATTTTTGTGTTCGTATGAATATGAATGTCATCACTCCCAAGGAAATAATGAAAACATAGTAGCTTGTCACATAAGCTCCAACACATGAACGCAACAGTTGCACAATCACACAGTTTCTTTGTGCTCTGACAAAAATGTGTGCCGGCCGGAGTGGCCGAGCGGTTGTAGGCACTACAGCCTGGAGCCGCGCGACCGCTGCGGTCGCAGGTTCGAATCCTGCCTCGGGCATGGATGTATGTGATGTCCTTAGATTAGTTGGGTTTAAATAGTTCTAAGTTCTAGGAGACTGATGACCTCAGAAATTAAGTCCCATAGTCCTCAGAGCCATTTTGAACAAAATGTGTTCTTAAGGTTTTTGAAGTTTCTTTCCTTTTTGACTCTTGAATTCCTTTGTTGGAACATAGTTCGCACCAGTATATTTGTTGTTTTGACTTCTGTGAGATGTCTATGTGGTATCTCACCTGCTCTCGCTATTCATCACGTTTACTGATGACGGTAACGTATTCTTACCATATGACTCATATTCTACCGTATAACCAATGTATTGTATGATAACTGCCAAGACTGCAGAAAGAGAACAAACATTTCAGTGACGGGACGGACAGTTCATAAAGTTGTGAAAAAAAATGACTCAAGGGAGTTTTGAACACCGCTCGTCCACTTTACAGTCCAACACCGTGACCATTTAACAATAACGCCGCAGCGTATCAGCTTCACTCAATATTGTACTTGTTAAGCTCGGGCCGTTCACTGCTTCGATTTTGCTTTATTTTTACAGTTAAGTACACCTTCTTCCTGTTTTCATGCTTGATCTGTGATGCAATGTTGAGTTTTCCTTATCAGCCACTTGGTACGGCTCTTCACCATGGGAAGGCCGAGGCTTCACCACAACTTTTTCAGTCACAGCGACGACCAAACAACACTGGCAGCTTGCAACGGTTAAGTTCTGCTACAGCCAGCTGGCTCCGTATTAGGAGGCAAAATCATCTGCAGGCATCAGGCAGCACATCATGATTTGCTAACCAAATTATCCTGTAACTAGCGAAACTGTCATTCCGTCGGAATCAAGGACGCAGACGGGATGACCAGACTCTGAGACTGGGGCTTCTGAAACAGTCAAAAATGTTCAAATGTATGTGAAATCTTATGGGACTTAACTGCTAAGGTCATCAGTCCCTAAGCTTACACACTACTTAACCTAATGTATCCTAAGGACAAACACACACACCCACGCCCGAGGGAGGTCTTGAACCTCCGCCGGGACCAGCCGCACAGTCCATGACCGCAGCGCCTTAGACCGCTCGGCTAATCCCGCGCGGCTCTGAAACAGTCATGTATAAGCTTGACATAACGTCATCGTGGTCGGCGATGCTATCATTTGCGCTCATTATCAAGAGGTGTCAGCGGACTTTACCTTAAATACTGTCGCTTCCTCTTGCCTTTGCACTTCCTGTCAGTGCTTGGACATCGTGGAGCCGCTGAGCTCGGTTACATGTTATGGCTCCGTATTGCAAAGCTTGCAGAATGATGCATTAGATGCTGTCATAGCCTACCATTTACACTTCCTGATTACAACTTGGCTCTGTATGGAAATGTATTACGAGCATCGTTCCTGTCCTCTGAAACAGTGACCTTCTTCCATGTCTCAGATACCGGTTGTAACACACGGTATGCACCTGATCTGATTCTCTGTCGTCTGCGCCTTGTAATAACTTTAACAGTTTATAATTTGATTATGAACTACAGTTTCAGATACTGACAATCATTCCTGAAAATCAGCTTAACTGTAATAGATGTAGAGTTACTACGTAAATCGACCTATTACAGTTAAGTTGAATTTCAGAAATAGCGTTCAGTATTTGAAACTGTAGTTCGTCGATAACTGTGACATGTGGAAGTTTGAATAGCCTAAGTGATAACGCGACCACTCGCGATAAGTAGGAAATCCAACTTTGAGTACCAGTCGGGTACAGATTTTCATATGTTGCTTTAGGTAACACATCGGTACCCATTACATTTAAACTGAATTTCAGGAGTGAGTTGTTATATTTAAAACTGTACTTCACCGTCAAACACAACTGTCCTTCGCTTTCGGTACTGAGGCGCCTGAGTTTACGAAGTCCGGCTTCGGTCATGGAATAGTTCTTTATAAGTTTGAGCTTCGAAAATAAGCGTTCAGCCAAAGAAACAGATACAGGAATAGTTAAAAGTACGTAATATGCTGTGCACAATTTTGGAATGCTAGCAAGTGCGATGGAATTCTCTATTACTAATAGTATTTTTAAGTCAACTGCAGAGATTAATGGCCGGCCGCCGTGGTCTCGCGGTTCTAGGCGCGCAGTCCGGAGCCGTGGGACTGCTACGGTCGCAGGTTCGAATCCTGCCTCGGGCATGGATGTGTGTGAGGTCCTTAGGTTAGTTAGGTTTAAGTAGTTCCAAGTTCTAGGGGACTGATAACCACAGCAGTTGAGTCCCATAGTGCTCAGAGCCATTTGAACCATTTTTGAGAGATTAATGAGGCTATTTTTATATTATTTGAGAGTGTTTTACAAACCAATTACCTGCTCTCGAAATTCACAGAATAAATTCTCCTCATATTCATTTTGAAGAATTACTGTTGTATTGCGAATCTCTTTATCGGAAACAGAATTTAGAAATTTCTAGGTAAATAATTTTGAAGAAATGGTTAACATAATGCATAGCGTCAAAGCTGTTTTTTTAACTAGGCTACACTAATATATAAACAGCTATTAAAAACAGTAGCTCTGAATACATATTTAGATTCACTACCTGCTCGTTCTAACACATTTCATCAAAAGTTTATTCAGTTTTAGAACTCCTGTGTTTGAAATATGATTAAATGCTCAATTTTTTTGCCACATGTGTGGCTGATGACACTGCTTCTTCAAAATTGTTTCGATAGTAAGATAACTT
The DNA here is from genome assembly GCF_021461395.2 of Schistocerca americana. Classification (NCBI taxonomy): domain Eukaryota; kingdom Metazoa; phylum Arthropoda; class Insecta; order Orthoptera; family Acrididae; genus Schistocerca; species Schistocerca americana. Next base: position 237,463,886 of record NC_060123.1, on the reverse strand, counting down.
ATCAGTTGCAATCTGAATAAGACTACACGGTTTATCAAGCCATACATTTTCCGACTGCATAACTTCAGAGGCTAAATTAGTACATTCTAGAATCTTTGACTGCAGCGCTATCTGAAAAAGATTTCAAATTTCTCTGATTGGTTTTTCAAAACAACGTGTTCTCTTTCATCTATTTTCTTAAATATCAATATTATTTTCGAAAGAGCCTAAATTATATCGACATAAGCACAACGAAGGGCTTTAACACATTGGGATCTCGAAGACCAACATATTGGGCATTTTTGTTTTTGACTCTTCTGATCTAAGATTAGCGTCTTATATCAGTCTTGTCACCTAACTAGTATGGAAAGTAATAATTTTACAGTATCAATGTTTACACAGCGTCTTTTGGCTTACAAACGTAATTCCTTGTTGTATGCTTCAGTTTGACTGTTCTTCTTGTGGATCACTAATGCTGAGTGGCGTGCGATCGGGAAAAGTGGCCACACTACTCGACGGGGAAAGGAGGCCAACGTGTTAACCCCTGCACGTGTTACTTCACAAAAAAAACATGTTATACAACAGTGAAACTGACTTCTAAACACTTTTATATACAAAGCTCTCATCCGCCATTCCATCCCTTCGCGGCAGTTTTCAATTACTTAAGTTTGTTAAATAAAACCGTCTGTGTTGTATTTCGCCTAATGCAAAAGTCCGACTGAAAATGGTATGCAGCAATCAAGTGGTATTCTTTCAGATAGTAGAGCGTGAAAAAGCCTAGAAAATGTGTTCTTTTTACTAATGCCAGCTTCTTTTGTTATCGTTGTGGTGGTGTTATTAGAACCGAGTATATTACGACCTTTGCGATAAGGGCCAGGAATTCTACTATCTAATGTTCCCAGTATCTATTTTCGGATTTTGTGTTTGCGTTTTAATCTGTTCTCTCTGTAGGCTGTTCAACATTTACGTTTGATTTAGACTAAGTGTCAAGGAGTGATGGGCGAAGTTCGATCAGACCGTGTTGGAACAAGAACACCGTCTATCCCTCCCTAATTGAGAATGTTTGGAGCAATATGAGCGGCCTCCCAACCAGCTCGGGATTTTGACAGTATAATCCGCCGATTGGACAGAACGTGGCACAGTATTCCGTAGGAGGACTTCCAACCACTTTATCAGTCAATGCCAAACCGAATAACTCTTTACATAAAAGCCACAACTGGACCAACGCCTTACTGAATTGCTCTAATTTTGAAGCTCTAGCCGACCGGTGTGGCCAAGCGGTTCTAGGCACTTCCGTCTGCAACCGCGCGACCGTTACGGTCGCGAGTTCGAACCCTGCCTCGGGCATGGATGTGTGTGCTGTCCTTAGGTTAGTTAGGTTTAAGTAGTTCCATGTTCTTGGGGACTGATGACCTCAGATGTTAAGTCCCATAGTGCTCAGAGACATTTGAACGATTTATGAAGCTGTTTTTATTGAATAAATCATCTAATTTGCTCCAAAATTGTAGTCATTTATTTTTCTGTAGGTCACATGTACTGATTTCCGTCCCATTCGGATAATTCATTCGTGGTGCGTGTTTTTTTTTTTTTTTTGTTTTTGTTTTAGAATGTAGAAAGGTGTGAAAACGAGAATGTAAAAAATGCAACAAAAGCAAAGAACTGCAGAATACGCGCAATAATTTACATCTGGAACTTAATGACGCTCCATGTGGAATTTAAGAAGACTTATCCTTTTACAACATAGTAGAAACGTTGCTCTTTTTTCAGTCATAGTAGTAAAAGACGGTAACCTTTGGCATTTTCTTGCAACTTAAAAAAAATTTTTGCCCAAAGTCTTGCGCAATCAACCGGAAGTGAGTTTTCCAGCAACACGGGCCTAGTAATACTAGGGCCCGTGTTCCCGCGATTTGAATGCGCGCCACGATTCGTATTACGCGCCACAGGCTACCAGCCAATCACAAGCCGCGCGGCAGCCACCGCTGCGGCTAAGTCCCGTTCAAGGTCACCCGCCTAGCGAGGAACCAAGTTATAAGTGAACTTTGTTTTTAATTTAAAATAAAAAAAAAAATCTCACGGGATAGATAAGGATGGTTCTCGGGTAGGACAATCTTTATTGTCTGTAATACAGCATACAGTCACCATTGATCTTTATTTTACAATTTCCATTACCAATCTTGGCCCATACAAAAATATACTCATCGGCATTCAATTTCCTCTTCCTTCGGGTAGTCAAAGTAAATGGCATACTCGGAACTACTGTACCATAAGGCTGCTTAGCCAAAAGTCCTGTTGTCTCTGCTATACTCCATGTCTTCCATGTTAAAATATTTTCATCTGGAAAGGCTTCAAGGCCACCATAATCTGCATGGTTGCCCCCATACGACAGCAAGCGTAAGCCATGTACTACCTCCGAAAACTGCTTGTACATCACATGTAAAGTTCAAATGGGGTCCACGAAAGACATTTGGACCTCCAATCAACTGTTGTTTATTAAACTGTCCAGCCAAATCAATGTCAATAGCCTTCAAACTGCGATACACAAAAACATTTTTTACTAAAAAGTAACGGAACAACCGTCCTCTATCAGTATCACTAACAACAATGGCGATGTATATTAGAAGTAGTCTTGTCGGCAGGCACAACGCTGTTCAGTACAAAACATATGCAATGGTCACTTCCCCCTTAGACACGTTCAGCTATCTGTCTTACTATCAACTAATAACCTTCAGAAATTAATAAGTTATATTAATTAATAATAGTTATTGCAATATGAGACTGGACCACAAAGTTTACTAAATGTTTTGAATGTCATTTTTCTTTTACTCATTGTACTGTATTACAACAGCAGTAATTTGAGGTCATATTACTTACTACACTCCTGGAAATGGAAAAAAGAACACATTGACACCGGTGTGTCAGACCCACCATACTTGCTCCGGACACTGCGAGAGGGCTGTACAAGCAATGATCACACGCACGGCACAGCGGACACACCAGGAACCGCGATGTTGGCCGTCGAATGGCGCTAGCGGCGCAGCATTTGTGCACCGCCGCCGTCAGTGTCAGCCAGTTTGCCGTGGCATACGGAGCTCCATCGCAGTCTTTAACACTGGTAGCATGCCGCGACAGCGTGGACGTGAACCGTATGTGCAGTTGACGGACTTTGAGCGAGGGCGTATAGTGGGCATGCGGGTGGCCGGGTGGACGTACCGCCGAATTGCTCAACACGTGGGGCGTGAGGTCTCCACAGTACATCGATGTTGTCGCCAGTGGTCGGCGGAAGGTGCACGTGCCCGTCGACCTGGGACCGGACCGCAGCGACGCACGGATGCACGCCAAGACCGTAGGATCCTACGCAGTGCCGTAGGGGACCGCACCGCCACTTCCCAGCAAATTAGGGACACTGTTGCTCCTGGGGTATCGGCGAGGACTATTCGCAACCGTCTCCATGAAGCTGGGCTACGGTCCAGCACACCGTTAGGCCGTCTTCTGCTCGCGCCCCAACATCGTGCAGCCCGCCTCCAGTGGTGTCGCGACAGGCGTGAATGGAGGGACGAATGGAGACGTGTCGTCTTCAGCGATGAGAGTCGCTTCTGCCTTGGTGCCAATGATGGTCGTATGCGTGTTTGGCGCCGTGCAGGTGAGCGCCACAATCAGGACTGCATACGACCGAGGCACATGGTGTGGGGAGCGATCTCCTACACTGGCCGTACACCACTGGTGATCGTCGAGGGGACACTGAATAGTGCATGGTACATCCAAACCGTCATCGAACCCATCGTTCTACCATTTCTAGACCGGCAAGGGAACTTGCTGTTCCAACAGGACAATGCACGTCCGCATGTATCCCGTGCCACCCAACGTGCTCTAGAAGGTGTAAGTCAACTACCCTGGCCAGCAAGATCTCCGGATCTGTCCCCCATTGAGCATGTTTGGGACTGGATGAAGCGTCGTCTCACGCGGTCTGCACGTCCAGCACGAACGCTGGTCCAACTGAGGCGCCAGATGGAAATGGCATGGCAAGCCGTTCCACAGGACTACATCCAGCATCTCTACGATCGTCTCCATGGGAGAATAGCAGCCTGCATTGCTGCGAAAGGTGGATATACACTGTACTAGTGCCGACATTGTGCATGCTCTGTTGCCTGTGTCTATGTGCCTGTGGTTCTGTCAGTGTGATCATGTGATGTATCTGACCCCAGGAATGTGTCAATAAAGTTTCCCCTTCCTGGGACAATGAATTCACGGTGTTCTTATTTCAATTTCCAGGAGTGTACAAACATATACCGGTACCACATTTGAAGACGACTTCCTCTATAATGCGCATTCAGGAATCCGCCGTACTTCCGTTTGACTTTTATACCATAGCAACAAATCGGTCCTACTTCAGCACGTTGGAAGACAGACAACGAAATATTCCCTCTCGCACGTCCACTTAACTGGCAAACTTTACTCAGCCCACGGTTGAAGTCACCAACGACAATTAAAGTTAAGTACATCTTAGGATATTACTATTTCTGTAAGTATTTTTGTTTGTTACTGAGAAGGAAAATAAAACACTTAAGAAGCTCTTAATGTTAGTTAACGTTTTTGGCGATCGCTGTTCTAGGACAGTGCTCGTCAGAATGCGGTCCGGGAACTGCATCCCGTTACGAACGAAGTGAAATGTTCGTGCGATCCGTTTTTCTCAACCATATTTTATGATAATGTGAATCTGGCAACTAACTGCACAATCCAATGTATTTTCCTGCTCAGTAACAAACAGATACTTACAGAGACAGTAATATTTTAAAATGTGCTTCATTTTAATTGACGTTGGTGAATTCGGCCGTGAGTAAAAGTTGGCCGCTTGCCTCAGGGCCAGAGCGGTAAATTAGTAGCGCAGCCTTTGCGGCGCGAGGGAACGTGAGGCAGAATGTTTTGCTGTTGGTCTTCCAGTACTGACACTCTCTGGTGTGCGCGACTTCTACCAATCATCTGCTATAGTACGAATTTTGACATGAACACAACATGGATTTGTGAAAGCACATTATGGGAGAGCTATCTTCAAATGCGGCTCTTATTTGTAGGGAGGAACGTTATAGTAATAAGCACTGTTGTATTACAACAAAGTGAGTAGAATAAAACTGACACTTAAAGCAGCCACAAAACCTTTGTGATATATACACTGACGGAAAAGAATTGCAGCATCAAACAATAATTATGTAGTGAGATGAAATTCCGGGAATACATTTGTCTAGGCAACAAGTTTAAGTGATTAACATTGCGAAATCACAGATTAATGTATGCGTGAGAAGAGCCATTGCAAATGTGAAATGCTGGTATATTAATAACCGATGTAACCGCCAGAATGTTGAATGCAAGCATGCCGTTTTGCACCCATTGTGTTGTACAGGTGCCAGGTGTCACTTTGTGACATGGAGTTTCATGCCTGTTGCATTTGTTCGGTCAATACAGGGACGGTCAATGTTGTTCGTGGATGAAGCTAGAGTTGTCGTCTGAGGATGTCCCACATGTGCTCGATTGAGACTGATCTGTTGATCGTGCAGGCCAAAACATGATGTCGACAATCTTTGGATGATGTTGGTTTGCAACAGTGGTATGTGCGCGACCGTTATCCAGTTGAAAATATCCCATGGAATGCTGTTCGTGAATGGCAGCACAACGCGTCGAATTATCAGACTGACGTACAAATTTGCAGTCAGGGTGGGGGGGGGGGGGGTGGTGGTGGTTAGTGTTTAACGTCCCGTCGACAACGAGGTCATTAGAGACGGAGCGCAAGCTCGGGTTAGGGAAGGATTGGGAAGGAAATCGGCCGTGCCCTTTCAAAGGAAATTGCAGTCAGGGTGCGTGGGTTAACCACGAGAGTGCTCCTGCTGTCATACGAAATCGCACCCCGGACCATAACTCCAGGTGTAGGTCCAGTGTGTCTAGTGCAGAGAAAAGCTGGTTGCAGGCCTTCATCTGGTTTCCTCCCAACCAGCACACGGCCATCACTGGCACCGACGCAGAACCGGCTTTCATCATGAAACACAACAAAGCTGCACCCTGCACCTTATCGTAGTGAGCTCACGCTTGACGCCACTGAATTCGGAAATGGCGGTGGTTTGGGGTCAGTGGGTTGCACGCGACAGGGCGTCTGACTCGGATCTGACCTCGAAATAACAGAGTTCACTGTGTCACTGTTATTCCAACTGCTGCTCAAACTGTTGCTAAAGATGCAGTTACGAAGCGCACGAGCCATACACCAAACACGATGTCTTCCCTCTCGGTAGTGCTGTTGTATCCTGCCTATTCGTGGAATATGGGGTTCCTAGGGAACCTGATTTCTGGGATCGCTAGACAACAATTCAAGCAAATCGTGTTAATGAATTTTATTTACAGAAAATAAATGACAATACTTAACCTTGCCGGCTGGGGTGGCCGAGCGGTTCTAGGCGCTACAGTCTGGAACCACGCGACCGCTACGGTCGCAGGTTCGAATCCTGCCTCGGGCATGGATGTGTGTGATGTTCTTAGGTTAGTTAGGTTTCAGTAGTTCTAAGTTCAAGGGGACTGATGACCTCAGATGTTAAGTCCCATAGTGCTCAGAGCCATTTGAACCAATACTTAACTTTGAGGTATTTACAGTTACGTTTCGCAGTCAAAGAGCGACATGCAACATAAGCAGTCTCCTCAGTGTATACAATTCATAATACAAGAGGAGTAATACAGTTCCTAAGTTGCTAAGTCGGCGAACTGGGCCGAGGCCAGGCAGCGCGGCACTTATGTCCTCTTTGTATAGATGGCGCTGCTGTTGCGTTGTCGTCCAGGAGAGGGGTCGGTCGGTGTGCAATTGGCTGACGCCGTCTCACAGCCCTCTTTGCTGTAACGTTCTGGCGTGCCGGCGTTTGATGTTACGTCTAAACAAGTGGCACTTGGCCTTTGGAGCCCGATCTTCTTGCGGCCATACATTCTCGTGAGCACTGCTTCCGACAATCATGTACAGTGGCTGCAGTCCTGACAAGTCTTTCTGCAGTATTGCAGAAGGAACATCCAACTTCTCGTAGTCCTATTACACTAACTTGTTCAAACTCAGTGAGGTGCTGATAATGGCTTTTCTGTTTTCTTAAATGAATTCTTGTCTAAAATCAACTCACCACTTCTAGTCTCAAATGTAATTAACGCTCACCACCATTATAGCGTTTATTTAAATTAAATCTGAATTGCATCCTCATAGTGGCGCTATTAGAGCCACTATTATGCGACTGGCGCAAAATTTAGACATCTTTCAGATGTAGAAACACGCCTACCAGCTTTCGTTTATGCTGCACAGCTCCTCCTTCGAGTTGAGATTTTTTTACGTCAATGTATAATTACAAATGCTGATATTAATCAAAGTCATTGGCTCACATAATAAAACCAACAACACTTCGCCACGCAACTATAGTGTCAAAACTGTCAGATAGCTGAGGTTGGTAGCCGTCAGCAACAGACCTCAGTCAGCACGAACTAGTCCAAATGGTGCCAACTTTTATCGAACAGTACTAGTGGGCCGGCGTCAGATTTATTGCCCCTTTGCTACAGTTAGTCTGTGTGCGCTTATAACATACTAATTTTTGGAGGTCACCAGATAATAATGAGATTGGTACACGTGTGGCCTAAGGTACCGCGCCACAAGATCAGTATTGGCTCTTGAGCAAAAAAAAGGTTGACGGCCACCGTTCTAGAGGAAATGAACGCGACCCTCGCATCTCGATTCATTGTCATATATAGACGCAATGAGTGCTCGGTCTTGGGAGTCACCATAGCCGAAAGGAAAGTGTAGTTCAACTTAATGGTAGTCGTTGAGGTCGTTACCGACGGCGAGGCAGCTTAGTGTGAGCAAAGCGGCCTTTGTCCTGCTGAACAAACCATCATGACCTCTGCCCTATGTATAGTCTAACGTTTGAATCACTAGGCTCCTAACTTGGAAGCGAAGAAAATACAAGAGCAGAACTTAGCTCCGTCCCCGTAGAAGTCTTAGCTGAGTGATGTATTGTACCCAACGTATCTCTCTCTCGTAATCGTCAGCTACTGATGAAAGTTCAGCGCTATGGACGTTTCCGTAATGTCTGTGTGTACAGACATTATTTGTTTTTTATTTGCAGGTAATTCTGCGAAGAACTGCAGCAGGAACAGTTTCTAGCTTCTACAAAACTGTGGTGGTGGTGGTGGTGGTGGTGGTTTTTGGGGAAGGAGACCAGACAGCGTGGCCATGAGTCCCATCGGATTAGGGAAGGATTGGGAAGGAAGTCGGCCGTGCCCTTTCAGAGGAACCATCCCGGCATTTGCCTGGAGTGATTTAGGGAAATCACGGAAAACCTCAATCAGGATGGCCGGACGCGGGATTGGACCGTCATCCTCCCGAATGCGAGTCCAGTGTCTAACCACTGCGCCACCTCGCTCCAGAAATGTGGTATGAGTGTGTGTGTGTGTGTGTGTGTGTGTGTGTGTGTGTGTGTGTGTGTGTGTGTCTGTTTGCGAGCACGTTCTGTGAGACTGTCGTTACTGGTCCGAAGAGCTGCGGTATGCACTCTGCACTCAGATGGGATAGGTACGGTTCAGGCAATAACGTGACGTAAAGTGTTACTGTCGGTGCAAAACAACTTTGGTGTGAGGAACAAACGGTGTGACTTTTCGAGGAGAGGGAAGCTTCCTCAGAGGGAATCTCCCCTTCCACCCTGCCACACGGGGCGCGCTCCGGAGGGCCTGAAATCAAATCTGCGAGCACTCAGCGAGCGGCACTTTGTTTTGGCGCTTACCGCAGACTGTCGGAGGCAGAAACACTTTCGCCCCATCCCATTCGTTCCTCTCTGATACTGAAATTTTTGGAGGAAACGTTTTCACCTATGGCTGCCAGTAAAGAGACACAAGGCGCACGAGCTGACGAGTTGAGAGGTGAGAAAATGCTGAGCAAATGGTCTTGACTCAGACGTAGACGGAAACAGCGCCTCCAGTCACACACGACAATAAATGTTCAGTGTGTGCTCGGGACATAAAAATTATGCAAAACAATAGAACTGCAGGTACTTTTATTTAATGAACTTTAATGAAATGATTTCGTCAGTAGTGGGAAACTCGATAACGTTGTGCTTAATGCTATTGAAACAGCTGCGCTACATAAACTGCACAGAGCTCTTTGTGTTGTATACAGTGCTCCTTCATGTTATTATAGTTAGCAAAAATTTTCTTCTAGTGTTTACGATTTAACAGAAGGGGCACTATTGTAACATTCTACATCTACAGCTGCATGAGTACTCTGCAAATCACACTTAAGTGCCTGACAGGGGGTTCATCGAACCACCTTCACAATTCTCCACCATTTCAATCTCGCAAAGCGCGCAGATAGAACGAGCATCTATATCTTTCCTTTATTTTATCATGATGATTGTTTCTGCCGATGTAGGTCGGTGTCAACAAAATATTTTCGCATTCGAGGAGAAAGTTGGTGAATGATATTTCCTGAGAACATTCGGCCGCAACGAAAAACGCCTTTGTTTCAGTAATGTCCACTCCAAATCCTGTATCATTTCAGTGACACTCTATCCCCTATTTTGCAATAATACAAAACGTGCAGTCGTTCTTTGAAATTTTTCGGTGTACTATCTGGTAAGGATCCCACATCGCACAGCAGTATTCTAAAAGAGGACCGATATGCGTAGTGTAGGCAGTCTCTTTAGTAGATCTGTTACATTTTCTAAGTGTCCTGCCAATAAAACGCAGTCTTTGGTTAGCCTTTCCCACAAAATTTTCTGTGTATTACTTCCAATTTAAGTTGTTCGTAAATGTAATTCCCAGGTATTTGGTTGAATTTACGGCCCTTAGATTTGACTGATTTACCATGTAACCGCAGTTTAACGGATTCCTTTTAGCACTCATGTGCATGATCTCACACTTTTTATTATTGAGGCTCAATTGTCAATTTTCGCACCATACATATGTCTTTTCTAAATCGTTTTGCAATTTGTTTTGATCTTCTAATGAATTTAATATTCGATAAACGACAGCGTCATCTGCAAACAACCTAAGATGGCTGCTCATATTGTCTGCCAATTCGTTTATAAAGATAAGGAACAGCAAAGGGCCTATAACACTACTTTGGGGAACGCCAGAGATCACGTCTGTTTTACTCGATGACTTTCCGTCAATTACTACTGTGACTTCTCTGACAGGAAATCACGAATCCAGTCACAAACTGAGACGATATTCCATAAGCACGCAATTTCTCTACAAGCTGCTTGTGTGGTACAGTGTAGAAAGCATTCCGGAAATCCAGAAATACGGAATCAATTTGCAGTCCCTTGTCGATAGCACTCAGCACTTCGTGCGAATAAAGAGCTAGTTATGTTTCACAAGAACGATGTTTTCTAAATCGGTTTCGACTGTGTGTGTCAATACACTGTTTTCTTCAAGATAATTCACAATGTTCGAACACAATATATGTTCCAAAACCCTTAATTTAGTGAATTACTCCCACTACCTTTCTTGAATATTGATGTGACTTGTGCAAATTTCCAGTCTTTGGGTACGGATCTTTCGTCGAGCGAACGGTTGTATATGATTGCTAAGTATGTAACTATTGCATCGGCATACTCTGAAAGTAATCTAATTGGTATACAGTCTGGACTACTCCGAGGATATCTGCTTCTACGTTACTCTACATCTACATACATACTCCACAATCCACCATACGGTGCGTGGCGGAGGGTACCTCGTACCACAACTAGCATCCTCTCTCCCTGTTCCACTCACAAACAGAACGAGGGAAAAATGACTGCCTATATGCCTCTGTACGAGCACTAATCTCTCTTATCTTATCTTTGTGGTCTTTCCGCGAAATATAATTTGGCAGCAGTAAAATTGTACTGCAGCCAGCCTCAAATGCTGGTTCTCTAAATTTACTGAGTAGCAATTCACTAAAAGAACGCCTCCTTTCCTGCAGAGACTCCCACCCGAATTCCTGAAGCATTTCCGTAACACTCGCGTGATGATCAAACCTACCAGTAACAAATCTAGCAGCCCGCCTCTGAATTGCTTTTATGTCCTCCCTCAATCTGACCTGATAGTGATCCCAAAAGCTCGAGCAGTACTCAAGAATAGGTCGTATTAGTGTTTTATAAGCGGTCTCCTTTACAGATGAACCACATCTTCCCAAAATTCTACCAATGAACCGAAGACAACCATCCGCCTTCACCACAACTGCCACTACATGCTTGTCCCACTTCATATCGCTCTGGAATGTTACGCCCAAATATTTAATCGACGTGACTATGTCAAGCGCTACACTTCTAATGGAGTATTGAAACATTGCGGGATTCTTTTTCCTATTCATCTGCATTAATTTACATTTATCTATATTCAGAGTTAGCTGCCATTCTTTACACCAATCACGAATCCTGTCCAAGTCATCTTGAATCCTCCTACAGTCACTCAACGACGACACCTTCCCGTACACCACAGCATCATCAGCAAACACATTGCTATCCATCCTGTCCAAAAAATCATTTACGTATATAGAAAACAACAGCGGACGTACCACACTTCCCTGAGGCACTCCAGATGATACCCTCACCTCCGATGAACACTCACCATCGAGGACAACGTACTGGGTTCTATTACTTAAGACGTCTTCGAGCCACTCACATATTTGGGAACCAATCCCATATGCTCGTACCTTAGTTAGGAGTCTGCAGTGGGGCACCGAGTCAAATGCTTTCCGGAAGTCAAGGAATATGGCATCCGTCTGATACCCTTCATCCATGGTTCGCAAGACATCATGTGAAAACAGGGCGTGTTGCGTTTCGCAGGATCGATGCTTTCTAAAGCCGTGCTGATGCATGGACAGCAATTTCTCTGTCTCAGGGAAATTCTTTATATTCCTGTTCGTAGCTGTTCTTGATCCGAAATCTGAAATATTTAATTCGTCTTCTTTTGTGAAGGTATTTCACAAGTCTGTGTTTAATAACTCTGCTTTGGCAACAATGTCTTCGATAGTATCGCCATTGCTATCGCGCAGAGAATACTTTGTTTGTGTCTTGCCTCTAGCATAGTAAACTATGTACTATAAATATTCTGACATGTTGTAACGGTTCCAAGTGTGATATTTGCAGTGGGTCAAGTAAAACAGAAAAATATATCCATAACAATAGTGTTACTATATTGCGTTTTCGTCTCGAATAAGAATTTATCGGTCCTTACGACACAAGTGCGTTCTCATACTGGAGTTATTTTCTTAAAATAACATAGCCCAGTTTCACCGCGAGCAGTGAACAACAAATTTAAGACCACGAGACCACAAAACCTAACCATTATTCTTCTAAATCTTCCTGTTGTATATTTAACTTGATATTTGCAGTTTTCATTACGCGGATAAACGGCACAAGAGATGCGGGAAGACACGCAGAAATGCAGGCAACTGAAAAAGAGCAGTTCACTCGAAATGAGTTGCTCTCGAGTGAGAGAAGCGGCAGACCTCTTCTGAATGCCGACGGGTCCTTCCAGCGCGGCTTTTCTCAGCTGCAGTCATATATGCTATCCAAGCCAGCCTGTCTCTTCTCCCTACACCTACGCACTCTCCGCATCATACCCCTCCGCAATTTCAACCAACTCCCTCTCCCAGAAATTGAAATCCGTCCTTATATTTATCCGTCCTATCAACTTAAACCCTTCCCCACCTATCCCACTCCACATCAGGGCTCCTCTCTCCTTTTTCATCTCCACCCACCCCTATCCCTTTCTACTCTTGAATCACTATCCTCCCCATACACTCCTCGCTCACCTTCTTTCTCACCGTCTATCCGCTTCACCTCCTACTTATCATTTCCATAGTTCCCACAGTGCTTCAGGTGTTTAAAATGTATATATTTTAGTTTTTGTAGCTGTCGGTCTTTGATTATCGTTTTAAAATAGAACAACAGCCACAAATTTCGTTTTCTCATTCTATATTTCTTACTTCGCTTCTCTGAAGAGCGGAATATTTTACCGTTGACAGCCCACCCTCCACCCACATGGGGCGAGGGAGATGAAATGACAACAAAGGAAAAAAAGGCTGTTCTTTTTCAAAAGCCTCGTAAAGTATGAAGCGTGTCAACACGTATATGAGCGAAAATTTGAACTTCCAATGAATCAAATGTGTTCAAATGTGTGTGAAATCTTATGGGACTTAACTGCTAAGGTCATCAGTCCCTAAGCTTACACAATACTTAACCTAAATTATCCTAAGGACAAACACACACACCCATGCCCGAGGAAGGACTCGAACCTTCGCCGGGACCAGACGCAGAGTCCATGACTGCAGCGCCTAAGACCGTTCGGCTAATCCCGCGCGGCTCCAATGAATCAGCCGAATACAATAAAACTTCATGGGGATAAGAATCACCGTTTGGCAGTGCTGTAATAGTAAAAGAAAAGATTCACTAATCTATGCGCGATAGTACTTCAGAGGGTAAGTTACGCAGTACTATGTCAGGCCGAGAAACGTTTATTGAGGGCTGCTCAGATACATGATACTATTTTTAAACATAGTCACCAAACCTCTGTAAGCAAAGGTCGGAACATTCTTCGACGAAAGAATTCCGCTCCTTGGTCATGCAGCCTCACAGTCGTAAAATCTCCAGCTGCTGCGAATTAGTTCCTCGATTGGCTGGCCAGCGCCGCCTGTAGTCGATGCCGATGGCCTTCCTTCCCGATTAGCATCGCCGACGGCTGTGCGGCCTGGTCAAATTGTTGGCACCATTTCTCTATGGCTAGACGAGACACTGCGCTTGGTCTCTATACCGTCAGAGTTTCGTGATGGAGCTGTGTGCAGTTTAGACGTTTTTCCCACAAGAAGAAATCTTATTCTGACACTTAATGTTTTAAATAACTTCGTAAATCAAACTTTTACGTAATAACGACTTCATCGCGTTTTGAAATTAACCAGTTTAGGCGCTAAGAGCACGAAACGCTTTATTAATCAATAAATATTGCAACAGACACTGTCTTTTATTTGGAACATGGAATCACTGTTGCTGCACCATGCTAGAACAGAATGGAGCAATTCGTACAAAAATTGAAGCTTGTAGACACGGCGGAATAAGGACCAAGTGAAGAAACTAGAACAAGGTAAAATGCAGCATTAATGCTGAAAATATAGTGAAGTGAATGAAGTGACGTAACTTCGGCTTAACAGACATGAACGAACCGCATCATATGAACAAAGAAATTGCACTCAGATACATTTGTGTCAATATACATCGTGGTCAACTGATCGTGACCGGGCCAAAATCTCACGAAATAAGCATCAAACTAAAAAACTGCAAAGAACGAAACTTGTCTAGCTTGAAGGGGGAAACCAGATTACGCTGCGGTTAGCCCGCTAGATGGCGCTGCCATGGGTCAAAAGGACATCAAATGCGTGGTTTTCTTTTTTAACAGGAACCCCCAATTTTTATTGCATATTCGTGTAGTACGTAAAGAAATATGAATGTTTAAGTTGGACCACTTTTTTGGCTTTGTGACAGATGGCCTGTAATAGTCACAAACATATCGCTCACAATTTTAGACGAACAGTTGGTAACAGGTAGATTTTTTAAATTAAAATACAGAACGTAGGTACGTTTGAACATTTTATTTCGGTTGTTCCAATGTGATACATGTACCTTTGTGAACTTATCATTTTTGAGAACGCATGCTGTTACAGCGTGATTACCTGTAAATACCACATTAATGCAATAAATGCTCAAAATGATGTCAGTCAACCTCAATGCATTTGGCAATACGTGTAACGACAGTCCTCTCAACAACGAGAAATTCCCATTCCGTAATGTTCGCACATGCATTGACAATGCGCTGACGCGCGTTATCAGGCGTTGTCGGTGGATCACGATAGCAAATATCATTCAACTTTCCCCACAGAAAGAAATCTGGGGACGTGAGATCCGGTGATCGTGCGGACCATGGTATGGTGCTTCGACGACCAATCCACCTGGCATGAAATATTCTATTCAATACCGCTTCAACCACACGCGAGCTATGTGCCAGACATCCATCATGTTGGAAGTACATCGCCATTCTGTCATGCAGTGAAACATCTTGTAGTAACATCGGTAGAACATTACGTAGGAAATCAGCATACATTGCACCATTTAGATTGTCATCGATAAAATGGGCCAAGTATCCTTCCTCCCATAATGCCGCACCATACATTAACCCGCCAAGGCCGCTCGTCACAGCCATCGTGGATTTTCCGTTGCCCAACAGTGCATATTATGCCGGTTTACGTTACCGCTGTTGGTGAATGACGTTTCGTCGCTAAATAGAACGCGTGCAAAAAATCTGTCATCGTGCCGTAATTTCTCTTGTGCCCAGTGGCAGAACTGTACACGACGTTCAAAGTCGTCGCCATGCAATTCCTGGTGCATAGAAATATGGTACGGGTGCAATCGATGTTGATGTAGCATTCTCAACACCGACGTTTTTGAGATTCCCGATTCTCGCGACAGCAGCTAAAACACCTACTTGGGCATCATCATTTGTTGCAGGTCGTGGTTGACGTTTCACATGTGGCTGAACACTTCCTGCTTCCTTAAATAACGTAACTATCCGGCGATCGGTCCGTATACTTGGATGATGTCGTCCAGGATACCGAGCAGCATAATAGCACACGCCCGTTGGGCATTTTGATCACAATAGCCATACATCAACACGATGTCGACCTTTTCTGGAATTAGCCGGCCTAAGTGGACGTGCGGTTAAAGGCGCTGCAGTCTGGAACCGCAAGACCGCTACGGTCGCAGGTTCGAATCCTGCCTCGGGTATGGATGTTTGTGATGTCCTTAGGTTAGTTAGGTTTAACTAGTTCTAAGTTCTAGGGGACTAATGACCTCAGCAGTTGAGTCACATAGTGCTCAGAGCCATTTGAACCATTTTTTCTGGAATTGGTAAACGGTCCATTTTAACACGGGTAAAGTATCACGAAGCAAATACCGTTCGCACTGGCGGAATGTTACGTGATACCACGTACTTATACGTTTGTGACTATTACAGTGCCATCTACCACAAAGCGAAAAAAATGGTCCATCTAAAACATTCATACTTATTTACGCACTACACGAATTTGTAATAAAAAATGGAGGTTCGTATTTTAAAAAAAACGTAGTTGATGTCCGTTTGACCTATGGCAGCGCCATTTTGATAGCACCCTATGTCCTTCCAGTTCATGTGTCTGTAACTGAAGAATTTTCTCCTTAACACGGCTGACGCCCATAATCCGTAACGAAGTCCATCTGGCACGTTGATAAAGTAGTCGCAAGACGGAATAATAAAATTCCTGTGTCCGAGGGAGATCGCTCACGCTCTCAGCGTAGTAAGACATTAAGGCTTTAGCGAGCAATGGTTTTGCATACCTTGACCATCATTCCATAAGAGAAGGATAACGATCATGCGAAAGCAGGCTACAGGCCCAAACCTTTCGGACGATTATCTCGAGGGAAGCATCGTTTAAGAGAGATGTCTTCAACACCCAGGGGACGCGCTACAGTTTTACTGGTTGTGGCACCTGATTTAAAGTTACACCAGCGATTAGAGGATACAAGTGGATATCACTTATATTGCTATCAGTTGTCCACATAAAGAATGAGGACGATAAGAATATCGAATCTGCAGTTGGAACTAGTTGTAAAATGTGTACACCTGACGAGAGTTGGACAATGACAGAACGCACCAAAGTGCCTAGTTCCTCACTGAAATTATAATTGGGGGTCTGATCCACAGGACACAAAACACAATTGAAAGCTCCGCCTAGCAAAGTTTCTGCGGAGTCTTACGAAACAAATAAACTATATCCTCTTTACAAAAACGTGCTCGATCTATGGAACCAGATTCTTAAGGAGCATAAAGGAGAATTAAAGTTGAGGCAACAAAAAGTGCAGACTATCCCTCGGCCGTTATCAAGAACTTCGAAATCAGTCAGACATATTCCTCCTTGTAAAATAACACAGTACCAGAAGATGCTTCAGGAACCACATTAAAGAAAGTAAAAAAGCCGGGAATAGAAAAAACAGTCAAACAGCACTTCAAGCATGCACTTGAACTGTAAATAAATTTTCTCAGCATCGCAAGTCTAATCTCGGAACTAATTCTGTTCACACTCAAGGTAAGACCTGCATCTAGTTGTTACCAAGACAGTTCCATTGGTCACTGGCAACTGACCTTTACTTTCTTGTATCACTGTCCACGGCAGAGTCAACGGATGAGTCTGAGTGTAAAGAGGTGGAGCCCTCTATTTCACTCACTTTCTCTTTCTTTTCTTTTTCGGCGATGCCGCAAGCTCATGTTGAAAATGCTGTTTGTTGCGGCTTTGCGGGAAGGTGACTGCCGCGTGGCGAAACTTCTACATCTACATCTACATCTACATTGATACTCCGCAAGCCACCCAACGGTGTGTGGCGGAGGGCACTTTACGAGCCACTGTCATTACCTCCCTTTCCTGTTCCAGTCGCGTATGGTTCGCGGGAAGAACGACTGTCTGAAAGCCTCCGTGCGCGCTCTAATCTCTCTAATTTTACATTCGTGATCTCCTCGGGAAGTATGGGTGTGATCCTGCGGAAATTCAGTATCAAGTGCAGAGGACACACCCCAATACTCCACAGGTGGACGGTGCGGCTCCAGGGAATTAGCGGAAACTCTTTTACATTCACCGCGTGTTCCACTGGCACACTTGTGCCGATCTGGTTTCGATCAGTAGCGGCCCATGGCACTCTTTCCCCATTCAGGGATGCAGAAGAAGGTTGAGTATACGTTACAGACTCGGGGATGCCCGACAGGTCCGTCGATAAAGTGCAGAGCTCCGCAACAAGTCGATCCTCAAGCGATTCCTAAGAGGCGACGTCGTTCTCGGGAGACACATCTGTAAGGGGTGCTGGACGCTTTCGAATCTTCAACAGCAACTGACAGATCGGGGAGGGGAGAGGCCTACTCCAACGGAATCTTTCCATTAGAGCGAAAAAGGGGAGTGTGGGGCACCAAATGATATGTCTCTTGTATTGAAAGACGTTCTCGAACTGGCTTTAGAAGTGAATATAATAAACGGTACCTACAGGGTGTTTCAAAAATGACCGGTATATTTGAAACGGCAATAAAAACTAAACGAGCAGCGATAGAAATACACCGTTTCTTGCAATATGCTTGGGACAACAGTACATTTTCAGGCAGACAAACTTTCGAAATTACAGTAGTTACAATTTTCAACAACAGATGGCGCTGCGGTCTGGGAAACTCTATAGTACGATATTTTCCACATATCCACCATGCGTAGCAATAATATGGCGTAGTCTCTGAATGAAATTACCCGAAACCTTTGACAACGTGTCTGGCGGAATGGCTTCACATGCAGATGAGATGTACTGCTTTAGCTGTTCAATTGTTTCTGGATTCTGGCGGTACACCTGGTCTTTCAAGTGTCCCCACAGAAAGAAGTCACAGGGTTTCATGTCTGGCGAATAGGGAGGCCAATCCACGCCGCCTCCTGTATGTTTCGGATAGCCCAAAGCAATCACACGATCATCGAAATATTCATTCAGGAAATTAAAGACGTCGGCCGTGCGATGTGGCCGGGCACCATCTTGCATAAACCACGAGGTGTTCGCAGTGTCGTCTAAGGCAGTTTGTACCGCCACAAATTCACGAAGAATGTCCAGATAGCGTGATACAGTAATCGTTTCGGATCTGAAAAATGGGCCAATGATTCCTTTGGAAGAAATGGCGGCCCAGACCAGTACTTTTTGAGGATCCAGGGACGATGGGACTGCAACATGGGGCTTTTCGGTTCCCCATACGCGCCAGTTCTGTTTATTGACGAAGCCGTCCAGGTAAAAATAAGCTTCGTCAGTAAACCAAATGCTGCCCACATGCATATCGCCGTCATCAATCCTGTGCACTATATCGTTAGCGAATGTCCCTCATGCAGCAATGGTAGCGGCGCTGAGGGGTTGCCGCGTTTGAATTTTGTATGGATAGAGGTGTAAACTCTGGCGCATGAGACGATACGTGGACGTTGGCGTCATTTGGACCGCAGCTGCAACACGGCGAACGGAAACCCGAGGCCGCTGTTGGATCACCTGCTGCACTAGCTGCGCGTTGCCCTCTGTGGTTGCCGTACGCGGTCGCCCTACCTTTCCAGCACGTTCATCTGTCACGTTCCCAGTCCGTTGAAATTTTTCAAACAGATCCTTTATTGTATCGCTTTTCAGTCCTTTGGTTACATTAAACCTCCGTTGAAAACTTCGTCTTGTTGCAACAACACTGTGTTCTAGGCGGTGGAATTCCAACACCAGAAAAATCCTCTGTTCTAAGGAATAAACCATGTTGTCTACAGCACACTTGCACGTTGTGAACAGCACACGCTTACAGCAGAAATACGACGTACAGAATGACGCACCCACAGACTGCGTTGTTTTCTATATCTTTCACATCACTTGCAGCGCCATCTGTTGTTGAATATTGTAACTACTGTAATTTCGAAAGTTTGGCCGCATGAAAATGTACTGTTGTCCCAAGCATATTGCAAGAAACGGTGTATTTCTATCGCGGCTCGTTTAGTTTTTATTGCCGTTTCAGATATACCGGTCATTTTTGAAACACCCTGTATAAAGTCTTTTAGGCATATCACCATGGTTACATACGTTGGCAGAGGGTAGCTCATCTTGACCAGTTGTAGCAATTGCCTGTAGTACCTTATCTATTCGGACTGCCAAAGACCGTGTCGTTGGCATCCTCTTGTTTACCGCAGTCGAATAACAGTGAGGCAACCAGACCCACGCGATATTTCATGTAGCAATCGCGGTTTAACGTGAGGGTGTTACTAAAATATTCTACAGCATTGACGTTTCTCGAATCTGAACATTACCAGGTTAATTCTGGCACAGTCTCTGACTTTTCATTTGGGTCATTCTCGCCATTCGTGTTCTTATGTTAATATAAAGGATAAGTATTCATATTACCAGATTAATATTGCTTGTTTATTTAGTTTATTAATTAGAATATGTGCATCGAAAAAGACAAATAATTGTATGTGAAGTTGAAACCTGATTTGTGAGGGCACATGCTCGTTTACATCAATTAGCAAGACAGAAATGTTTCCCCTTTCTTGAGATATCCTTGCGAAGCTCTGACACGCTAATCAAATCCCAAATAAAATAATTAATAAATGAAATGAAATAAGCCTTAGCATTTACGCGGAATCGTCTACATTCACTTCCAGTGGTTGAAACATACAATCTACGTTCCGTAATATATGCGCTAAACTGTACTCGTTCTGTGCATCTGACTCACAGAACAGAAATTCATCGAAATTGGCGTGGGAGATCACCTACGACACGAGTTCAGACGAGCATTCGTAGAAACCATCTTGAAGACGCCTTTGAATGTTCAAGAGTTTCTGTCACTGCACGCGCACTTTTAAAGGTAACCTATAACTGTAGAGCCCGCTACCGAGTTGTGATACGCCGCTTTGCGCGAATAATAGCATCCACGCGATTCACCATGTCTGGACCAGTGGCTGTGGCAGGACGTCCTAAACGTGGCCCATCATGGAGCCAAGTTACCGCACTTCCTGACGCTTTAAATCTCTTTACTCACTGTCCAACAGTACTCTTATCAGCTGCATGATTACCTTCCACACCACACAAACGTTTATGGTTTCTTACACTAGTTTCTTTTTCCACAACCGAGAATTCGATTACAGCACGGTGCTTGTAATGAGAGTCTTGCGAAGACGCCATTTTCATGGTTCAACTACAGCTCTGCAATCTGTGGGAATCGTTTGAAACTTTGCACATTTTAAGAAGAAACATCGGATTCGAAGCTCTGGAAAGCACTTTTTCCTTTATACAGGGTGACAGTTATTGAACTGTACGAAATAAAATCGTCATAATCTGTGAACGGTTTACATTAGGATATTTAAACTGCACGGTTGGTCGCTGAGCATGATGACAATTAGAATGCGCTGTACGGTTTTGTTTAGCCACAAAGCCCACTTTCATTTGGATGGGTTCGTTAACAAGCAAAACTGACGCATTTGGGCGACTGAGAATCCGCATTTCGCAATAGAGAAGTCTCTTCACACTCAACGAGTGACTGTGGTGTGCAGTGTCCAGTCACGGAATAATCGGTACGATATTCTTTCATGGCACGGTGACTACCTAACGGTACGTGAAGATTTTGGAAAACGATTTCATCTCCATTATCCGAAATTACCCTGATTTCTACAATATGTGGTTTATGGAAGAGGAAGCTCGATCCAATTGAAGAAGGAGAGTGTTCGATGTCCTGGAGGAGCACTTCGGGGATCGCATTCTGGCTCTGAGGTACCCAGAGGAGCACTTCGGGGATCGCACTCTGGCCCTGAGGTACCCAGAGGCCACTGGCATGGGCTTTGATTGGCCGCCACATTTTCCGGATATGAACACATGCGACTTCTTTTTGTGGGGCTGTGTTAAAGACAACGTGTACTGCAATAACCCCACAACCATTTCTGGGCTCAAAACAGCGATTCAGGAGTTCATCGATAGCATGGACGTTCCGACACTTCGGCGGTTCATGCAGAAGTTCGCTATTCGTCTGCGCCACATTATCGCCAATGATGACAGTCATATCGAACATTTCATAACCTAAATCCGAATATCTCCAGTGACGTTTACATGTTGAATGAAATGTGTGCATGCCGTAGTTTGTAAATAATTTACGTTTTTCTTTCATATAGTTCAATAATTGTCACCTTCTACGTTAATGGCTACAAAAAATTGAGGCATTGTTTATTGAACGACTTTGAATACTGCTTAACTCTTCTTGGAACTTTTGTCCTCCGAATTTTAATAGTGCCTTATTTCACTGTAGGTGGATGTACATTCCGTGACTCTCAACAAAAGGGGCAGTACAGAATACAGTAGGTATCTGGAGGAAGTTTCATAAGGCCGTTTATGTCCATATGACGTGATGACTGGGTGTTGTGTACTGTCCTTAGGATAGTTAGGTTTAAGTAGTTCTAAGTTCTAGGGGACTGATGACCATAGATGTTAAGTCCCATAGTGCTCAGAGCCATTTTTTTTTTTTTGTCCGTATGATCTGGCTGGTAAGGTCTTAAGCTGTTCATGGATGACCCTGTGACGAAATACGGTAATCTTTTCTGAATTTTCTCTATCTCCACTGTTAATCATCCCAGACAGACTTGGCAGTACTCGAGAGTTAGCTGAAATTGGCTGGCGGAGTGTTCTTTTCAGTGACTGTCTGGCATGTCCTGGTTGTTAGGAAGGAAAGAGCAGACTGTCCGCCTCAACTGGAAAATGCGGGATTCGTCCAGAGATGGGGAGGCATGTGCATCTATGGAGTCCTTCGTGGAACTGAGAGCTGTGCACATGTTAGTATCTGACCTGGGTCAGGGACACAGGCACGACGACATCATTCTGCAAGTCTCATGCTGATTATTTGCAGAGCACGTTGTTAGTAGCACTGATACTGTAGGACAACCCTTGGTCAGAATTTGCTCAGATCATTGTGGTTATCCGTCTCAAGTTCAGCATTGCTTTAGTAGATGCATGCGTTACTCAGTAACTCAGCCCAAAAGTCGCTGTATTCACGTAGATAAAAGTTCGCGAGTAATTTTTAGAACTTCAGTTGTGCCTGCAGCATATGTTCTTATTTACTTTCAAGTAACGCTGAAATCTAGCAAGTTAACTTCGTATAATTCTCCTAGAGCACAGTTTGTTATATAAATTAAAGTTCTTTCATAGTCAGATGGCCGTCCCCTGTGACCGAGTGGTTTAGGCGCTTCAGTCCGGAACCGCGTTGCTGCTACGGTTGCAGGTTCGAACCCTGCCTCGGGCATGGATGTGTGTGATGTCCTTAGGTTAGTTAGGTTTAAGTAGTTGTAAGTCTAGGGGACTGATAACCTCAGATGTTAAATCCCATAGTACTTGGAGCCATTTGAATAGTCAGATGTGCGTGACGTGTGTTTTAAACTGAATAAATTAATGCGTTCATTTAAAAACTTGTTTCTGTTAACGCCTTCCATTAATATAAAATTTAATGATACGTAATTCTCCACTTCAGGAGCCATGGCTGGGGCCATAAATTCTTCACGTTAGTCATTCTGTTGTGCGCAGCATTTTCAACTTGTCTTACCCGAGTGTCCGGCTCTTAATTAACTTACTGGGTCAGGGTTAACATTTTAAACATGTACGGGGTTTTGCAGTCATTCCACTTTAAATCACTCGAGACACTTTTACAGTTTTACAATTTATAGTGATTACAATAACGAGTCTTTTCCCCTATATGTGCGCAATACGTTACATTTGTCAGGGCTGCTGGTCAACTGCCAAACCGGGCTGTAAACGTCGATGCACTAAATTTCTGTGTGTTTCGTTACAGTTTTCTAGCTTTGCGACTTCCCTATACACAACAGCATCATGCGCCAACAGCTTGACAAAGCTTCCGACGTTACCCATATCGTAATTTACACGCAGAGTACTTGTTTTAACTTGATACAACTAAATACCTCGAAAAACACGCATTGTATGAAAAGGATGTTCCAGAAGAAAAGTCGATATTTTCAAATTGGTCATCTGTCGCTGGTGAAACTGCCCCCCCCCCCCTCCCTATTTGGTGTCAACCTTTTATTTTCAAATGGGAACCCCTCTTTTTATTGCAGATTCGGATTCTTGAGCAAAATATACCTAGGGTTTATCTGAAACAATTTTTTCCATTTGTGGTAAGCCACGTTGTAATCGACGCGAGAATTACGGCGGTTGGACGGAAGAACACACCGAAATCAGTCACGCTGCTGGTGAGATTCGAGGGGACTCACAGAAACAAAGGATCGTGATTGTGTGGGGACTCACAGAAGTCAATCCCCAAGGGGACGCAGATGTATCAGACTTTTACAAATGCTTAAACGTACTGTACAATAAAATTTGCGGAACTGAATTAAACTTTTAACAGTAATATCAGTTGTTCCGAACAAAAATATACGTTTCTCTCGAAAATGTAATGTAGAATCAAGTGAGTCGTTTCGTAGTAGCAAAAGCTGGAAAAACTGAATTCTATCAATTACAGCGCCATCGACCATGAATGGTAAAAATTATTTTTGTAAACACTAGATATTTTTGCCATAGAATTCTAATATGTAACAAAATGAGGATTCCCATTTGAAAAGCTGACCCCCATAGGTGGTTGGGGGGTTAGGGAGTGGCTGGCTTTAGCACAGACAGATACCCTGCTCGAAAACATAAACTTTTCATCTAGAATATTCTTTTCATGCGATGCGTATTTTTGAGACATTTAGTTGTTCTAAGTTCAAACAAACAGCCTATATACCGTGAACGGTAAGGGCCCTGCAATACCCCCTGCGGGTAATTCTGGAAATGACATCATGGACCCCTTCTGACTGAAATTATTAATTTGTACAACCCACTACTGCAGTTTTGGACGTGTGGCCATTATCAACTGGAAATAATCATACTTTAGCACATGTCGAAACCTAGAAATACAAACATGCATGTCTTCGTCGCTCCCGCAAGTTGGGCGTTTAACTGTGAGAATACAGTTACGTTGAACGAAAGCAATGTCATGTACGAGGGCTGTCCAGAAAATAAGTTACGATTGATTGCGAAATGAAAATCACAGTGAAAATCAGAAATGTTTCATTTGTAACAGTTAGCTACACCTTTCAGCTACTTCTCTCCGTAGTCGCCGTTCTGACCCAAACATTCGTCGTAGCGTTGTACCAACTTTACAATACCCTCATCATAGAAGGCAGCCGCCAGTGCTTTCCGCCAATTCTCTACGCTAGCCTAAAGCTCGTTGTCTGTGCCAAAATGTTGTCTTCATAGCCAGCGGTTCGTTTGAGCAGAGATGAAACTCAGTGGGAGACAATTACGCGCTGTAT
This sequence comes from Schistocerca americana, assembly GCF_021461395.2. Taxonomy (NCBI): domain Eukaryota; kingdom Metazoa; phylum Arthropoda; class Insecta; order Orthoptera; family Acrididae; genus Schistocerca; species Schistocerca americana. Next base: position 237,438,967 of record NC_060123.1, on the reverse strand, counting down.
TGTGGGTAACCAAACATTTCCAATTGAAACGATGCAGGAACATCTTCACTGCCCCTGCAGAATGAGGCTGAGAATTGTCTTGAAGAAGAAACCGCACGACAGTTATGTAATGTTAGTTGCATAGCTTCAGGGGAAAATTCTCACCAGGCTCTCGTACTTGGCGGGAGACACTATTTTCTATAACATCTTTACGCGCTCACTAAGAGCTCAGGAATGAAAAGAGCGACATAATTATACCTAGAGTCATACTTGAGACACTGCCCAACACATCTTTGCAAAGCTTCATCGGATTTTCATAGTCGTTTCCATTTCGCGACCGATCGCAACTTACTTTCTGGACAGCCCTCGTATACTACGTTGCTTGACTCTTCTCGGGACGTGTGAATTTCTTCACTGTAGCTGTTTGAGCATCTCAGTGACTCCCAAATGGCTCTGAGCACTATGAGACTTAACATCTGAGGTCATCAGTCCCCTAGAACTTAGAACTACTTAAACCTAACTCACCTAAGGACATCACATACATCGATGCCCGAGGCGGGATTCGAACCTGCGACGGTAGCGGTCGCGTGGTTCTAGACCGAAGCGTTTAGAACCGCTCGGCCACATCGGCCGGCTGTGGTGACTCCCAATAAAGTTCCACTCTGGGTAGTGGGGTCTTCTTCGTTGAAAATTAACCACCGAAGAGGACTGCACTAGAATTTCGTTCTCATGAGTAGTGCAGGATCCCGAGTCAATTCTTTAGCTCACAGTGATTGTTTCAATAGGAAATAGCCATGCAATAAAGTGATTCTGGCTGTAGTAGTGATCTTATTTCCATTAAAATGCAACCCATTAGCCACATGTCTGAAAATCGTGAAAAAATCAATACTCTTTTCAGCAAATTTAATACGATAATGTAGTAGACTTCAATGTCATTTTTATCGAATCAAAGCGAACGTAACATGTCGATGATCTGATGCACATACAGGAGCGAAATATGCGTGGGCTGTCGAACGTGTTTTACTTTTATCCGTGGTATCAACATGGCGAAGGACATTTAATCTTTGGTTCGGGACTTCAGCTGTCTCTACAGCGTATTTTGTGGAGCTTTATCCACGAGGAAGTCCTTGTTCATAACTTGCTCTTCTTCCGTCGATCGTTCTTTTATTTCTTGATGATCTAAGGTTCTGACAGGGGAGCTTATGACACAGTTGTTTTTGCGCCCTAAAATATAACAAACTAACTAACATACAGGAGAAACGTCGAATTCAAATCTGTAATCGACCTGCCCCAACATTGTCACCAGCTGGAAGTGTGGAACGCACAAGGCACTCCTTAATATCCTATCACTGACAGAGTTCAGCGTATGGGCTAATTTCCATACTGCGCGATTTTCCTACCCTTCACGAACTCGTTTGCTCGTAATATTCAAATCTTATAACTAGTTCCATGAAACTTCGGGAGTTTGATAGCGCACCTTTCAAAGAAGAAATTTGTAAACACAATACTGTACTGGAAGGAAAAGACGATGTGTTCCAAGAATACGGAACTCCCGTAGAAAGAAACGGCGGGCCACTAGCGCTAAATAAATGAAATCGTTTCCGCAGAGCTGCTCTTCCGGGCTGCTCTTTATTCTTCTATTTATTCTCCACACGGGCGGGCTCCCCTTAAGGCCACCTCTCCTGCTGCACTGGAGAAGAGTAAACAAGCCTTTGTCTTCATTTTCTCCGACGGCACGGCGCTCCTCCTAAGGGCGCTCATATATCGTCTACGCTCTGGGAATTTCTGCAGCCGAACGATGGAAGAACCCTTAAACATGCTTCCGTAGAAGCTCACTTCATTTATGGGACAGTAAAAAAATTTTTACGGTGGAGAAGACAGTTTAGTTGCAAGGTTCAGCCTTTTACATCTTCCACGGCACCAATGACACAGTCATTGTATTCGAAGGAACTGAGAGAGAAAGAAGCACTTATTTACAGATGAATTTCGCTATATAGCACAGTTCGCTGGGAGAATAGCTTGCGTGAGCTTAGTTTAGAATCATCCTTGCTGGGACCTTTCTTATATTTTACTTGCAGTACATGTTTTGTTCTGGAAAGACCTATGGAACTAGCTTCACCTGTCTGCGTTACGCATCCACCGAAAAGTGACGAGTCGCGTTCTGGAGGTTTATATGCAAGTCTGATTAGCCACTTTCGAGTTTTATCTTGTTTCCGTGAGTGCCTTCAAGTAAAAGCTGAGATATTTCTTTAAACAGACAACGCGCGCATTCTACTCCCATCCTTCTGAAATGAATGATACTTTGTTTTCAGTGAACTCGACATCAACGAGATATTAAACTGCAGCTCTGGTCCATTTAGGAATTACCGTTCAGCTGAGCAAGGTATCGCATGTGTGGATGTTATTCCAGCTTTATGCAACCTTGTTCCGAAAACTGATGAGAGTTTTATGGTGCTGAGTCTATTGGAGGGTCAAGACCAAAGACTTCTTCGAGCCTGTAGCGAATTCAGCTAGAGTCCTTGACATGTGCGAGACAATGAAGAACTTGCAAATTCAGCTACTACAGGTTAGTAAAGGGTTGTTGTTCTTGTGGTCTTCAGTCCTGAGACTGGTTTGATGCAGCTCTCCATGCTACTCTATCCTGTGCAAGTTTCTTCATCTCCCAGTACCTACTGCAACCTACATCCTTCTGAATCTGCTTAGTGTATTCATCTCTTGTTCTCCCTCTACGACTTTTACCCTCCACGCTGCCCTCCAATGCTAAATTTGTGATCCCTTGATACCTCAGAACATGCCCTACCCACCGGTCCCTTCTTCTTGTCAAGTTGTGCCACAAACTCCTCGTCTCCCCTCTTCTATTCAACACCTCCTCATTAGTTACGTGCTCTACCCATCTAATCTTCAGCATTCTTCTGTAGCACCACATTTCGAAAGCTTCTATTCTCTTTTTGTCCAAACTATTTGTCGTCCATGTTTCATTTCCATTCATGGCTACACTCCATACAAATACTTTCAGAAACGACTTCCTGACACTTACATCTATACTCGATGTTAACAAATTTTTCTTCTTCAGAAACGCTTTCCTTGCCATTGCCAGTCTACATTTTATATCCTCTCTACTTCGATCATCATCAGTTATTTTTCTCTCCAAATAGCAAAACTCCTTTACTACTTTAAGCGTCTCATTTCCTAATCTAATTCCCTTAGCATCACCCGATTTAATTCGACTACATTCCATTATCCTTGTTTTGCTTTTGTTGATGTTCATCTTATATCCTCCTTTCAAGACACTGTCCATTCCGTTCAACTGCTCTTCCAGGTCCTTTGCTGTCTCTGACAGAATTACAATGTCATCCGCGAACCTCAAAGATTTTATTTCTTCTCCATGGATTTTAATACCTACTCCGAATTTTTCTTTTGTTACCTTTACTGCTCGCTCAATATACAGATTGAATAACATCGGGGAGAGGCTACAGCCCTGTCTCACTCCCTTCCCCACCACTGCTTCCCTTTCATGCCCCTCGACTCTTATAACTGCCATCTGGTTTCTGTACAAATTGTAAATAGCCTTTCGCTCCCTGTATTTTACCCCTGCCACCTTCAGAATTTGAATGAGAGTATTCCAGACAACATTGTCAAAAGCTTTCTCTAAGTCTACAAATGCTAGAAACGTAGGTTTGCCTTTCCTTAATCTTTCTTCTAAGATAAGGCGTAAGGTCAGTATTGCCTCACGTGTTCCAACATTTCTACGAAATCCAAACTGATCTTCCCCGAGGTCGGCTTCTATGAGTTTTTCCATTCGTCTGTAAAGAATTCGTGTTAGTATTTTGCAGCTGTGACTTATCAAACTGATAGTTCGGTAATTTTAACATCTGTCAACGCCTGCTTTCTTTGGGATTGGAATTATTGTATTCTTCTTGAAGTCTCAGGGTATTTCGCCTGTCTCATACATCTGGATACAGTACACAAAAAACAGCGATTTGGTTGCCCAAGAAAATGTGGAATACGTATCTTCCTTTTTTCCTTAATATTAGGCAACTCGCAGGTATTTTACGACGAAAACGTGCGAGTGAAGAAATAGAATATTCAAAGTGATCGAATAGCAAATGTGGAGCTAGAGAAATTAGTTGTTTCCTAGCGAAGCGAAGCTTGCACTGCCCCCTACTGCGACCTAAGTTAATCCGTTTAGCTACGTGATTCACTGTAGCCTTTGTGTCGTTTGCTTTTGCGTGCTTTTTGATTGATTTGCTGCATAAATAACAGCATAATACTATTGTAGTGCTTTCTCCTCTAAGACTAATTAAATTTAGGTCTGTATTTAACATAGCAAGAAGGAAAGTAATCGTCTAAGGGACTTGTATGAATTAAAGCTGAGAGCTATTAAGAGCAGAGTAGGGCGACGTTAAGTACAATTTCCCGAACTCTTTCTCTGGAAGAATTGTATGCAAATTCTTGTGTCGTGCTCTCTGCGTTAGTGTGAATATTCTTTGCGTGAAGTGTGAGACGAAAGAGCTGTGTTTGATATGGCGTCGCGGATGATATAAAGATTTGCGTGATCCAGCGTGATCTGTTGCAGGGAATACATGTTTAACTGCCAGTCGTAACCGTAACAGTAACAGTTAGGATACTCAAATTGGACGGCTGTAGAGCCGGTCGCTCCATAGTGGCTCACAGGGCTTAACTCGTCTAGTCCCCTGCCCCCCCCCCCCCCTCCAACCCCCATCCCCACCTCTCTCTCTCTCTCTCTCTCTCTCTCTCTCTCTCTCTCTGTTCATAAACAAACACACTCACTCTCCCTTTGTGCGCACCTATCTAATACCTAAAAACGTTTAATTTCAAATCGATAAACAATATACTTTGTGAACATGTGGAGCTACGGTTGGGCAAAGAACTTTGTTATTTACGCCGTTACTTACAAGTAGTCAGTATCTATCATTTCCTTGTTGGAGATTCAGGTGGATCTCAAACCACTCTTTCACATTCTATTTCTGTTGATCCATTGTGGACATGGGACAGCGATGGTCAAATATTTATCAGTGAAATTCGCCAAACAGCCGTGCAATTGAGAAGTTATTTTCATTTTATTTTATTTTCGCTACCAGTTTCGGCAATTCATTGTGCCACCTTCAGGTCCCATATACAGCTCTCAAAAATAATCGATACTGGCACACTGGGTCCATATTTTTCTGGATTTTGTTAGTTCTCAAAGACTTCCTTCGAACACTTGACTACGACTGCAGAGTTGCAGTCAAGTCTTCGAGGAAAGCACTTAAGAATTCACGAAATCCAAAAACATATGGCCCCAGTGTGCCAATATCGATTATTTTTTAGAGGTGCATATGGGGCCTGAAGATGGCATAATGAATTGCCGAAACTGGTAGCGAAAATAACATAAAATGACTTCTCAATTGCACGGCTTTTGGTGGAATTCACTGTTATGTAAAACATCCAGGTTCTTGTCTTATTGAAATAGACGTATCCTTCTTCCACTTGTCGACTCCGCTTATACTGAAGATATTCGTTTGGGAAACGAACTCTGTGTGTTTTGTTCTGCCGTCTTGTAATACATCGTCGTCAACAGGCGCTCTAGGATAAAGCTCTGCATATGTTCCATAATTCATATAGAGCTGTGCAAACCAAACTCAAGCTCTAAACGAAGGAGACTAAGGGGGGGAGGGGGGGGGGGGCTTTGCGTCTACCTAAACATACTGTTCTGTCAAGAATATCTCATGAATTAAAACCCATCCGGACTGCCACACGTGTTAACAAGTAGCTTACGGGATTCGGGAAGATGTGCCGATCCCGGATCGAATCCGCCTTGCTTGTTGGCTACGAGGGTCTGTGTGCCGGCCAGCCCGAAGTCGGTTTTTAGGCGGTTTCTCACATCCGATTGGGTGAATACTGGGCTGGTACCCAAGTCCCGCCTCAGTTACACGTCTCGCAAACATTTGGAGAACGTTCTCTCTCTCTTTCACATGCAAACACTATTCGCAGACGGTTGGGGGCTTCACATATTCCATCTTGGCGGGTTAAGTGGTGGCGACAGGAAGGGCATGCGGCCACCACTTAAATTAACCATGGCAAATGCTATAGTAATCATATCAACTCAGCGTAGACGTGGGACAAAGGCACAAGGAAAGAGGAAGATTGGCTTGTGAATCAACAGAATTCAGTTGACAGAATAGTTGGGCGACGACAAACAAGAAGATGAAGTTGACAGTATCAAATACTTGTGATTACAGCTTGATACCACATCCACTTGGGAGAAACATATCACAGAATTATTGAAGTACCTAAACAGATCCCTATTTATAGCGCAAATATTGTCAGGCAAAGGTGATCTAAAAATAAAAAAGCTAGAGCACTAAGCTTACTTTGATTCCACAATGTTATACATGATTACTTTTTGATATAACTCATCAAGCCAAGCTAATGCTTTCAGCCTGAAAATCGTGTGGTAAAAATAACTTGTGGTTTGAACTCACGAACATCCTGCAGAGGTCTGCTTAGGGAAATATGGATACTAGCTACAGCTTCCCATTATATTTTTTGGTCAGTGAACTTTGTCATCAAAAATATATCTCTTTTGCATACCAAGAGCTCATTTCATGGGATGTTAAGTCCTATAGTGCTTAGAGCCATTTGAACCATCATTTCATGGCTAGGCCGCTGGACCTAATGGGATACCAGTTCGATTTTACACAGAGTACGCGAAGGAACTTGCCCCTCTTCTTGCAGCGGTGTACCGTAGGTCTCTAGAAGAGCGTAGCGTTCCAAAGGATTGGAAAAGGGCACAGGTCATACCCGTTTTCAAGAAGAGACGTCGAACAGATGTGCAGAACTGTAGACCTATATCTCCAACGTCGATCAGTTGTAGAATTTTGGAACACGTATTATGTTCGAGTATAATGACTTTTCTGGAGACTGGAAATCTACTCTGTAGGAATCAGCATGGGTTTCGAAAAAGACGGTCGTGTGAAACCCAGCTCGCGCTATTCGTCCACGAGACTCAGAGGGCCACAGACACGGGTTCACAGGTAGACGCCGTGTTTCTTGACTTCCGCAAGGCGTTCTATACAGTTCCCCACAGTCGTTTAATGAACAAAGTAAGAGCATATGGACTATCAGACCAATTGTGTGATTGGATTGAAGAGTTCCTTGATAATAGGACGCAGCATTTCATTCTCAATGGAGAGAAGTCTTCCGAAGTAAGAGTGATTTCAGGTGTGCCGCAGGGAAGTGTCATTGGACCGTTGCTATTCGCAATATACATAAATGACCTTGTGGATGACATCGGAAGTTCACTGAGGCTTTTTGCAGATGATGCTGTCGTGTATCGAGAGGTTGTAACAATGGAAAATTGTACTGAAATGCAGGAGGATCTGCAGCGAATTGACGCATGGTGCAGGGATTGGCAATTCAATCTCAATGTAGACAAGTGTAATGTGCTGCGAATACATAGAATGATAGATCCCTTATCATTTAGCTACAATATAGCAGGTCAGCAACTGGAAGCAGTTAATTCCATAAATTATCTGGGAGTACGCATTAGGAGTGATTTAAAATGGAATGATCATATAAAGTTGATCGTCGGTAAAGCAGAAGCCAGACAGATTCATTGGAGGAATCCTAAGGAAATACAATCCGAAAACAAAGGAAGTAGGTTGCAGTACGCTTGTTCGCCCACTGCTTGAATACTGCTCAACAGTGTGGGATCCGTACCAGATAGGGTTGATAGAAGAGATAGAGAAGATCCAACGGAGAGCAGCGCGCTTCGTTACAGGATCATTTAATAATCGCGAAAGCGTTACGGAGATGATAAACTCCAGTGGAAGACTGTGCAGGAGAGACACTCAGTAGCTCGGTACGGGCTTTTGTTGAAGTTTCGAGAACATACCTTCACCGAAGAGTCAAGCAGTATATTGCTCCCTCCTACGTATATCTCGCGAAGAGACCATGAGGATAAAATCAGAGAGATTAGAGCCCACACAGAAGCATACCGACAATCCTTCTTTCCACGAACAATACGAGACTGGAATAGAAGGGAGAATCGATAGAGGTACTCAAGGTACCCTCCGCCACACACCGTCAGGTGGCTTGCGGGGTATGGATGTAGATGTAGAATACTAGAAATAAGAATAATCTTCTCAAAGATTTCAAGTCACTTATTTTGATCCAGAAAGATGTCCAGTATTCAGGAACTCACATTTTCAGTAACTTGCCAGCAGCTGCATAAAGTGTTATGCCGGAGCGAACGTAGCCCCTGAGGGCCTGCAACCCATCTTACACCATAGACGTCGAGGTTGTGTATGTCAAGCCGTACCAAAAGCACCGTCGTAAACACCGGCTGTTTACATACAAGATAATGGAAACAGACATTGCGAGCACTACTTCCTGCAAGGGGAGCTCGAGTCACGCCCTGCAGGAAGTATCACTACGCCAAAACCTGATTGGCTGGAGACAGCTATTTAGGTGCTAGAACCAACCCGGAAGTTGAGTTCATTCTGGATGCCAAACTCGTGTACTTCTACCGCTGACAATTACATCTTCGTCCATGAATTGGACTCTTACTAGTGAGTGTGTGTGTGTGTGTGTGTGTGTGTGTGTGGTGTGTGTGTGTGTGTGTGTGTGTGTGTGTGTGTGTTACCACGAACCTTTCTGGAAAATAAGAAGTGAACTTTTGTTTGCCTCAATTAGGAGACTTTTACTGGCATCGTTATTGTTAGCTTTCTTTTGTTGTTCAGTCATCAACCTTGTGACCTTACATCAATAAAAGTTGTGTTTATGAAAAATTGCGAATTGTCAGTCACAACAAAAAGTTTACTCACTAATAACATTCAGTATGAGAGGAGCGTTAACGATTTATTAGTGACCAACATCTGCTACTCTATTGATGAAATTCTTAGTACAACCAAATTATGTGTGTACACGAGGGCTATTCGGAAAGTAAGTTCCTATCGGTCGCGAAATCGAAACTATTGTGAAAATGCGATGACGTTTTGCAGAGATACGTTGGGCAGTGTATCTGGTATGCCCGTCGATCGCGGCACGTAGCTCTATTCAGTTCTGAGCTCACAGTGAACACGTAAAAATGCCTAAAAAATAGTCTCCCGCCATGTATGAGGGTCTGATGAGAGAGTTTGCCTGATGTTGTGCAGCCCACGTAACATAACTGTCATGCGTTTAGTTCTTCATGACATTTCTTGACCGCACTCTGCGGGAGATATGAAGACGCTCTTGCAGCGTTTTCGATGGTAAGTGTTTCATCACCCACAACATAGCCCGTAATTGGCTCGTCTTGAGTTCCATCTTTGCTCAAATGAAACACTGGCTATGAAGACAAGATTTTGGCACAGACAAGGAGCTGTAGACGAGCGTAGATACTTGGCGGAAAGCACAGGCGGCTGCCTTTTATGACGAGAGTATTGGGAAGTTGGTACAATGCTACTACAGATGTCTGCTTCGGAGTGGAGACTATGTAGAGAAGTAACTGAAATGTGTGGCTAATTGTTGGAAATAAAATATTTTTAATTTTCACAGTGGTTTCCATTTGGCCACCGATCGGAACTTACTTTCCGAATAGCTATCGTGTCACTAACAATATCAAATAATGCGAGTATTAGCACAATTTGATTTCTGTACAAATTCAGTGAAGTAATTCGATCATTGCAAATGCATGGCTACAATACTTTGAATTATCATATGCACCTCACTGCATTGAACATTTGCGTCTGACGGGAGGCGTGTAAGGGTAGTCTGTGCTGTTGGGGTGACTACTGCGCCTGGATGGCTATGGACAGCACATCTGCCTAGGTAAGCAGGAGACCCACTTTGGAATCCCGACCTTGTAAAAGTTTTCACTTGCTCCATTGATATAAATCAATGTCTACTGGCAGCTAATGTCTTTAATTCCTTTGTGTCTTGCATCTAATCTTAGCGTCATCATAATTGGAAGTAAGTCTCGAATCTATGAAGACAGTCGAAAGGAAGAAGATAGTGCCTTAGATAAACAATAAATTACAATTGCTGCAGGAAGAAGGTCGGAACATAGGAAGAAGAAATGGAAGCAAAGGGCGACTGCGAATAAGAGACGCCCATTGTCTGGTTTTACGGCCTGCGAGACGGGCGGCGAGCGAGCTGTCTGCCAGACAGTTGGCGTCGCTCATCGATTTGTACACTGCGATTGTCAGCACCCTTTGTCTTGGGACCGACAGCGAATGGCGGTCTGATTCTGCTTCTGTGGTTTCTTTTGCAGCGCGTAAGATGCCCCTAGTCGCCGTAAATCAGCGGAACGCGGGGCCGAGTGCAAACGCTGCGGCCGGAGGAGCGACCACGATGGTACGAACGTTGCGCCACAGCTGGGGGAAAAGACAGATAAAGGACGGCGCGGCTCATACGACGTAGACCTCTGTGTAGCAGCAGTACAGGGAGGCTGCGTCTGCGGGATAAACGACAAGTCTTCCGAGGAACGCTGTTGTCCCAGAACGTCAGTTACAGAGCTTAAGGGGGGCAGGACGTCAAACAGGCCGACTTGGAGCAGGAGGGGCACCACAGGACATTTTAATTTCTACTGTCTATACTTTTACAAATAAATACATAAAACTTTGTCAGCATGACCAGAAAGGATTGAGGACTGACACTCATAGCAGAGGAAGTTCAAAAACGTAGCAAAATACCTTTTTTTACATGTGAAATTTCATCATTTTTTCACTTACTACTGGCTGCATTTGTTTCTATAGGTACACTTTTCTTCCTAAGTAAGAGAGATCCTTCGATGAATTTTGCACAGCATACAAGCAGTACGTACAGGTGTATGAAACTCTAGAATTTCCAAATCTATTAAAAACTGTGGTAAAAATTGAGATAATTAACTATAAAATTTGAGTTTTTTCTAAACAAGAAGTTTAAAATGTAACAGTTCATTCATTTTTTCATAGATTAAATAAACTCTAGAGTTTCATACACATGTAACTATAGTTTGTATTCTATGCAAAATTCATCGAAGAATCTCTCTTACTTAGGAAGAAAAGTGTACGTATAGCAACAAATGCAGCCAGTAGTAAGTGAAAAAATGATGAAATTCCAAATGTAAAAAATTTATTTTGTTACGTTTTTGAGCTTCCACTACTATGAGTATGAATCCTGAATCCTTCCTGATCATGCTTTCAAAGTTTTATGAATTTATTTGTAAAAGTATAGACAGTGGAAATTGAAAGATCCTGTGGTGCCTCTCCTGCTCCAGGTCGGCTCGTTTGACGTCCTACCTCCCTTAATACACTGCTGGGAGAACTCGATTATTCCATAATGCTACTCTGAGCAACGAACTTCAATCGTTTGAAGTGTACAACGTATGGTGAATAGCGCTCACCTAATACTTGCAGGCACTGCGCACGACCTATATAAAGAAAATGGCTTAACAATTAGGGTACCGGCCTTGAATTTGAAAAGATCGAAGCTCGAATCCACCTCCAGCCAGTACTAGATTTCCTGTTGTCTTCGTAAATTACTTCAAAAAATGATGCTATGGTTACTCAAATCATGAAAATGTTTTCCTTCTGCCATTCTTGTCGAAATGAACAGCTCTCTAATGTCATAGATATTGAGCGGACGTTAAACTATACCTTCCCCTCTTTCTTTATCGTTGCTCTCTTTCGTTTTTCTTTACTAATTTTTGAAGTTTATTGAGAATAATTAAATTTATTTTATCCGTCTAGTGCCCATGAACATTTATAATTCGCTCTGCCGGGCGAGCCACTTCTACCTTCTCGTTAGCTTCAACCTCATCTGTGAGTGAAGGTGGAGCTATCTGGTCCTAAAATAGACGCCGTAATAAAATACACTCCTGGAAATGGAAAAAAGAACACATTGACACCGGTGTGTCAGACCCACCATACTTGCTCCGGACACTGCGAGAGGGCTGTACAAGCAATGATCACACGCACGGCACAGCGGACACACCAGGAACCGCGGTGTTGGCCGTCGAATGGCGCTAGCTGCGCAGCATTTGTGCACCGCCGCCGTCAGTGTCAGCCAGTTTGCCGTGGCATACGGAGCTCCATCGCAGTCTTTAACACTGGTAGCATGCCGCGACAGCGTGGACGTGAACCGTATGTGCAGTTGACGGACTTTGAGCGAGGGCGTATAGTGGGCATGCGGGAGGCCGGGTGGACGTACCGCCGAATTGCTCAACACGTGAGGCGTGAGGTCTCCACAATACATCGATGTTGTCGCCAGTGGTCGGCGGAAGGTGCACGTGCCCGTCGACCTGGGACCGGACCGCAGTGACGCACGGATGCACGCCAAGACCGTAGGATCCTACGCAGTGCCGTAGGGGACCGCACCGCCACTTCCCAGCAAATTAGGGACACTGTTGCTCCTGGGGTATCGGCGAGGACCATTCGCAACCGTCTCCATGAAGCTGGGCTACGGTCCCGCACACCGTTAGGCCGTCTTCCGCTCACGCCCCAACATCGTGCAGCCCGCCTCCAGTGGTGTCGCGACAGGCGTGAATGGAGGGACGAATGGAGATGTGTCGTCTTCAGCGATGAGAGTCGCTTCTGCCTTGGTGCCAATGATGGTCGTATGCGTGTTTGGCGCCGTGCAGGTGTGCGCCACAATCAGGACTGCATACGACCGAGGCACACAGGGCCAACACTCGGCATCATGGTGTGGGGAGCGATCTCCTACACTGGCCGTACACCACTGGTGATCGTCGAGGGGACACTGAATAGTGCACGGTACATCCAAACCGTCATCGAACCCATCGTTCTACCATTCCTAGACCGGCAAGGGAACTTGCTGTTCCAACAGGACAATGCACGTCCGCATGTATCCCGCGCCACCCAACGTGCTCTAGAAGGTGTAAGTCAACTACCCTGGCCAGCAAGATCTCCGGATCTGTCCCCCATTGAGCATGTTTGGGACTGGATGAAGCGTCGTCTCACGCGGTCTGCAGGTCCAGCACGAACACTGGTCCAACTGAGGCGCCAGGTGGAAATGGCATGGCAAGCCGTTCCACAGGACTACATCCAACATCTCTACGATCGTCTCCATGGGAGAATAGCAGCCTGCATTGCTGCGAAAGGTGGATATACACTGTACTAGTGCCGACATTGTGCACGCTCTGTTGCCTGTGTCTATGTGCCTGTGGTTCTGTCAGTGTGATCATGTGATGTATCTGACCCCAGGAATGTGTCAATAAAGTTTCCCCTTCCTGGGGCAATGAATTCACGGTGTTCTTATTTCAATTTCCAGGAGTGTAGTACTAGTTATAGTAGGTTTTCTTAGAGAATAAATTTTCAGAAAAATTTAATATATATTTAACTTCTACGGTTTCCTCAAGTCAACGAAACGATGTTGGCATATTCTGTACATTTCGTATCAGTGCATAATAATCAGTAAATGACGAGCCATTGCAGGGACGCAATACATATGTGAGTATGTCACCCCACCTAAACTGTTTGCACGCGTTTGTTAGCTAATGCAGAACAACTAGAGTATTGTTGAACTGTGTGGGACCCTTGCCAGATAGGATTGATGGAAGACATCGAAAAAGTACAATGAAGGCAGTTCGTTTTGTATTATCGCGAAATTGGGGAGAGAGTATCATGGATATGGGAAGAGTTTGGACTGCAATAATTAAACCAAAGGCATTATTCGTCGAAGCGAAATTTTCAGTAACAAATGTGAATGTGAAAATATCTTATTGTCGCCAACCTACACAGGGAGAAATGATCATCATAATAAAATAATGTAAATCAGAGCTCGCACAGAAAGATTAAAGTGTTTACTTTTTCCACGCGCTGTTAGATAGCGGAACGGTACAGCAGTAGTGTGAAGGCGGTTCGAAGAACCCTCTGCCAAGTACTTAAATGTGAATTTCAGAGTAATCATGTATATGTAGATGAAGAGCACTGAGAGTCAGGCTAATACTAGTTGCTGAATAAGAAGAGTTAGCACAGATCCAGGTTTGCGACATTCATAACTATGTAATAAAATTCTGATACTCCATCCAGTACACGACATACACTGCCACAGTGATCATTAAACAAAAGTTGTACACTTAACCAACACACCAGTGACTGATTATAGAGTGTGTAATCTCTACTTTTAGCATCACGGTACATGGGTGTCGGCCGGTGTGGCCGTGCGGTTCTAGGCGCTTCAGTCTCGAACCGCGTGACCGCTACGGTCGCAGGTTCGAATCCTGCCTCGGGCATGGATGTGTGTGATGTCCTTAGGTTAGTTAGGTTTAAGTAGTTCTAAGTTCTAGGGGACTGATGACCACAGATGTTAAGTCCCATAGTGCTCAGAGCCATTTGAACCATTTGAACATGGGTGTCCCGCGGCTCGGCAGCAAGTGCTATGCTGTGGAATCTGTGTAAGTTTCCTTCCAGCACAATACATTTAACAAGTGGAAGATGCCATGGGCTATAATGGGACTGTCATTACAGCGACATGCCAACTAGCAACAAATCTTCTCTTCTGTAGAATCTCGCTACAGCGCCGACTATGGTAATGGTCGAGTAGCCATGACGTAATTTCGAGGTATTATTCTGAAAGATACTGGAAGAACGTCTGGCTTGAGAGTCTGGCTATATATGCCACGAACTGGACGGCTGAAAATTGCAGCGACTCATATCGATATGATAGTCTTTCTTTAATGTATTTTTTATTTATTTTATTTATTTATTTATTGCCAAATTATAGACCTGTTACCTGATGTTTAAAACAGGTCGTACATCTTACAATTTTCGTTTTTCATCTTTTTACAGTTTTCTTTCCTTTTGTTTTATCTACAACATTTACAAAGAATGATTCAAAATAACAATAATTTGAGGTTGAAATATAAATAAAATTTTGTTGTTTTTAATGTATTGCTGGAGCTCTCTTCTGCGATAGATCAACGCTAGTCTATACATTGGAAGTTCTTTATCTCCCACGTTGTTGTTGTTTCGTTCACCGCTCACATAACATGACCACTCATTGGGCGTATGAGGGATTTCACTTCTGGGGTATTCTAGCTCGGCAAACGTCCCACATCTGCTGGGGCTGAACATTCTGCTGGAGTCAAATATGGTCTAGACTCTAGAACATCATTTACGAGCATCACCGGGCAGGTACTATAATGGGGGATTCGTAATCGGAAAAAAGACCACTGTTATTCTACGATTCACAGTATGCAATGTTAGATGGTGTAAGTAGGTTACAGAATTCAAAAAGAGAAGTGGAAAAGTGCTAAGCAAAGAACGGAAAGCTGAATAGTTGACGGAATACATACAAGGGCTATACAAAGAAACGAACTTGAAAGCAGTGTTATAGAATGGGAAGAGGAAAAAGATGAGATGGGAGTTACGGTAATGCGAGAAGAATTTGATAGAGCATTGAAAGACCTAAGCAGAAACAAAGGCCCTAGAATAGACTACATTCCCTGAAAAGTACTGAGAGCCAACCATTACAAAGTTACTGCACTTTGTATGCGACATGAATGGGAAATGCGAAACCCACTCGGATTTCAAGAAGACTGTAATAATTCAAATTCCAAAGAAGGCTGAAGCTGACTGATGTAAATATTACCGAACTCTTGGTTTAATAAGTCATGATAGCAAAATACTGACACAAATTGTTTACAGGAAAATACAAAAACTGGTAGAAGCTGATTTGGGCCGAAATCAGTTTGGATTCTGGAGAAACGTAATAAGAACATTAAGATTGGCCTATGACATTGTAATTGAGTCACGGGCGCAAAAGAACTTGATAGTTCAAATAGTTCTAAGCACTATGGGACTCAACACCTGAGATCATTAGTCCCCTAGACTTAGAACTACTTAAACCTAACTAATCTAAGGACATCACACAGATCCCTGCCCCAGACGGGATTCGAACCTGCCACCGTAGCAGCAGCGCGGTTCCGGACCGAAGCGCCTAGAACCACTCGGCCACAACTGCCGGCAAAGGACTTGAAAGAGCAACTGCACGAAATAGACAGTGTCTTGAAATGAGGTTATAATATTAACGTCATCAGAAGTAACTAAGGGTAATCGAATGTAGTCGAATTAAATCAGGCGACGTTGAGGAGATTAGATTACGAAATGAGAAACTAAAAGTTTGGAAGAGAAAGAGAATGGAAGCTTTTGCGCCGGCCGCGGTGGTCTAGCGGTTCTAGGCGCGCAGTCCGGAACCGCGAGACTGCTACGGTCGCAGGTTCGAATCCTGCCTCGGGCATGGATGTGTGTGATGTCCTTAGGTTAGTTAGGTTTAAGTAGTTCTAAGTTCTAGGGGACTGATGACCACAGATGTTAAGTCCCATAGTGCTCAGAGCCATTTTTTTTGGAAGCTTTTGAAATGTAGTGTTACAGAAAAAAACTGAAAATTAGATGTACGGATTGAAGAACTAACGAGGAGATAATTAAATGAGGAGATTGAAGAACTAATGAGGAGGTAGTGAGTCGAACTGGGGAAAAAAATTTATGACACGGCATAACTAAAGAAGTGATCGGTTGATAGGACACATCCTGAGTCGTCGCAGCCCAGATACGTTCCATGGTTGACAAATAAGGGAACCGGTGGGCCTAGTCATGGATCTGTACTTTTGTCAAGGTGTTTGTGGTGTGAAATAAAGTCAGTGGACTCGAGCTATCCTGCTAGAATATTCCATTTGCTGCCATGGTCATGGAGGATATGACAACCGAGTTGAGTTAGCATCTTGCCACATACTAACGAGCCTTCAGCAATTACCATACCCAGCGCTGTTGTCATCTCAAAAAGCTCCCCACTCGATTGTTCAAGGGGTTGGAGAGAAATGCGCTCGAGAATCCCTGCTCCCTGTAACTTTCACGAGGTTCTCTACATACGTACTGGCGTCGAACTGACCGTCACAGAGAGAAGTGGGACTCATTGGTGGTCACACCATAACACTAACCAGTGTCCCTCATAACTATGGTTCTACTCCATGCAAGTATCAGTTGTCTACGGTGTAGTGTTAGCGGTAAATGACGGATAGCAAGCCCGACATCTCAACTTGGTTTTCAGTAATCTTTTCCCGTTGGATCGTGGTTTCTGCCATCTGTTCTCCTCAGTCCATCTCGCCCTCGCTCTGCAGTTACTGAATTACAGGGAGTTGTGTGTGCGATATGTCAGTACGATGTTCCCGTGCCCCTCATACCAATGATTCGACGATTCTCAAAACTCCCGAAAGACAGCAATAAGCTGCAAGTACGAGCGAGGTTCAGTAAGTAATGGAACACATTCTTTTCTCGGCCAGTTTCAGTTCAAAAAATGAGGAATTTGTTGTGGGATATCGTGTGATAATTCCGTTTCACCCCCTATTGTTTCAAGAAGTTCCGATAGGTGGTGGCGCTTTATTTAGCCTTCAAAATGGAGGTGCGTCCCAAGCAGAGAACTGTAATTGAGTTTCTCTTGCCAGGAAACCAGAGCAACGCAGATATTCACAGGCGCTTGCAGAATATCTACAGAGACCTGATGGTGAAAGAAAATACGGTGAATTGTTGGTCGAGGCGTCTGTCATCATCGCAACACGGTCGCGCAAACTTGTCTCATCTCCCGTGTATCGGCCAACCGCACACAACTGCATTGCGCTACCCTCAGGAGATGCAAGATTTGATTTCTGCATGTTCGTCGCCACAAAAATGCAAACGAACTTCTTCCTCTCCGTTACAACGCTATGCGTCACACAAGTCTATACACCCGAGTGGAGCTGATAAATTTCATTTTGACTGTTGTCCTTCAACCACCCTACAGCCAAGATCTCGCACCTGCCGACTTACATCTGTTTGACCGAATGAGGGATGCACTCCTCGGAAATAGTACGTGCATGATATGGAGGTTATTGAAGCAGCAAGACACTGTCTGCGACGTCCACTAGTAGAATGGTACCATGCGCGCATACAGGCCCTCCCAGTAAGAACGTATAGTAAGGCCATCGCATTGACGGAGGTTATGTTCAAAAATAGGGTTTTGTAGCCAGAAGAGTGGGGAATAATATAGTGTATTGGCATCCACAATAAAAACCAACCTGCTTTCAGAAAAGAAATTTTGCAATCAAAATGGTTCAGAATGAGATTTTCACTCTGTAGCTGAGTGTGCGCTGATATGAAACTTCCTGGCAGATTAAAACTGTGTGCCCGAACGAGACTCGAACTCGGGACCTTTGCCTTTCGCGGGCAGGTGCTATACCATCTGAGCTACCGAAGCATGACTCACGCCGGGCGTGAGTCGTGCTTCGGTATCTCAGATCGTAGAGCACCTGCCCGCGAAAGGCAAAGGTCCCGAGTTCGAGTCTCGGTCGGGCACACAGTTTTAATCTGCCAGGAAGTTTCAAAATGGTTCAAATGGCTCTAAGCACTATGGGACTTGACATCTCGGCGGAGTTTCGAGTCCTCCCTCGGGCATGGGTGTGTGTGTTTGTCCTCAGGATAATTTAGGTTAAGTAGTGTGTAAGCTTAGGGACTGAGGACCTTAGCAATTAAGTCCCATAAAATTTCACACACATTGGAACATTTTTGAACTTGACATCTGAGGTCATCAGTTCCCTAGACTGAGAACTACTTAAACCTAACTCACCTAAGGACATTGCGAGGTGCCGGGGCTAGCAGTGTATTTAACACTAAATTCTTCTAGAATCTTCATATGGAAATGATGCTTTAAGCCCCTCTTTTCTAAATCCAACTTTTGCTGTTGCGCATGGATTAAGAAGTAATGCGAACTGACTGTAATCGACCCTGAAAGTGGAGTAGAAAAGAGTTTGGCACCTGCAATAATTTAATTTGATGAAAACTAATTTGATAAATGAAAGTTTCATTAACGTAGTCAGAAATGAAAGGGTTTCTCTACCGATCAGCAGAATGAAAGTTCTGTCCAAAATAACAATTTGATTTATTATGGCTTAACTCAAAATAATAAACAAAACACATGAAACATTTACAATACGTCAAATTGGATACTCAAATAAATGCTGTGAAGGTGAAGTTGTCGATAAACTAGATTGTGACATTCATGACCAAGTGGTATGTAGAGCCAATTCCTTGCAACTCAAATCTTAAGAGGAACACCCAGCCAACCCAACATTAATTGCTGCTACTGTAGTGAGAACTCAGACAATGAACACCCAAGACAGAACCACGTTAGAAAAGACGGGAACGGGCGCGCTCTGCTGAGCTCTGATTGTCACCTAGCTAAATTCCTTAATAAGCCGCTGCTGCGGACATACATTACCAAGCTGTCTTCTTAAATGCGAGGACACGATTTGGCATATCGCAGGCGATGGCTGGTTGGTTCGACGTCCCGTCGTGGTGATGATAATATTGCGAGTATAGCCCGAAACAAATTGCCCTGGTCTGGTTGTTCCAGACTAAAGACTTCCTAGCAACACAAATGCGCCTCTGAGGGAGACGAAGAGGGCTCGCTACACAATCACTGACGGTACAGTGATTGATTTTAACAAGCGAAGTCACACAGTAACTCCGATACAGTCAACTTTAGCCAAAACTGTTCAAGACGGACAACATAGGCCGCTTGTACGCAGAACGCTCAATTGCCAACTGTAATCGGAAAGTTATGTTGAAGTCGAAACTTCAGCAACTTCGTCAAACAGTTACAATTAAATAAAGGTATATTAGACAGCCAACGGAAGGCAGGTTGTTCAGAGCAGCGAGAGCTCAGTCTTGTAACCTACTCCGACCGAAAGGCGAGAGCCGATTCTCTCAAGAGCACCCATACAAGCCAAACACAGAACATTCCCGCCTCCACGACAGTGGCCGTGGTTAAACGTTCCAATCAGCAACTCGAAAACCTGCGGAAAATTCCACTCTATTGCCGATACACTACTATTCCACCAATGGAGATACCTGGCGCCAATTTCTGCGCCGATTTTGCTACGTCACGGAGCTATATCCTGAGCAAGCGAATCACAGTTATGATTTTGCAGAAAACGCTGGATTTTGCCCGCCAAGACTGCCTGGGAACACAGGTCATTCCCAAGCCTCGCTGGTAGCCCGCCAGAAAGTGTTTTCACTAAGTTTCTGCGAAGTAACGGAATCTCTAGCCCAGCCGCTGCGTCAGGCTCCTGTGGGCATGTCACCCCCGCTCTTATGACAATGTCGGCGTCTGGAAAGCATCCACTCGACTCCCTCACACCCGTTGGCTTAACCCTTTCAAGATCAGAAACACCCGCCTGTCACCGAACCACCGGGGTGATTGGAGACACTGCGTGGGAAGACCGCGTGTGAAGGAATTGCAACTTTCCACCCCATTCAATTAGAGAGGAAAGTCGAATTACTCAGAGTGAGATAGAAATATGAGAGGGGGCTCATGCCACCTCTCCAAATCACACACATCCATGCCCGAGGCGGGATTCGAACCTGCGACCATAGCAGCAGCGCGGTTCCGAACTCAAGCGCCTAGAACCGCTCGGCCACATCGTCCGGCCAATTGCGCATTACTTATGTAATGCCCCTCGTACATGCTTTACAAGAATGTTGCGATGCCTATCTTTAAAGTTTCAGTGATATTAGACACACGCCGTAGCTATTGTGTACACACTGTTCGTCTTCTGTATGAATGGTTTTTACTTCTCTACTGAAGAATATTCAAAATACGCTCGCTCAAGGACGAAGTTTTCAACAGCAATCCCCACAAAGTTGGAAATACTGGTCAGTTCGGTAGCATTCGGTCAAGGTGTTCGTGGTGTAACGCATTCCATTTCCTTCCGTACAGATGTGAGTGTAGCGTGTGTAGCACGCTCCAGGGACGTCGATTTGCTAAGGTCGCGGCTGCAGAGCGCCTGTGCGGTGGACAGGAGTATCACCGCCTTTCGCGCTCGAGTTCAGAAGGAGCAGAGGGCTGCGCAGGAATTGTAGCGGGGCACGGGACGTGCCGGTGGCGGCTGCGGACACACAGGAAATGGATTTCGCGCCCGGAGTGTCTTGCCGCGCAGATAGCTGCGTCGCCGGACTCGCGTCGGCGCAGGCGATATTGGTGTTGCCGGGGTACGCGGCTGAGGGCAACGAGGGCAGGCGGGCGCTTCGCGGACGTGCGGCGAAGCGGAGGGCCTCGGCTAGCGTGCGCTTTGCGGGACGCGGCTGGCCACGGCCAAGCGCTTCTCCCCACACACAGATAAAGTTTCGCGTCGCCAGAATTTCCGGACATCGTGGCAGAGAGGCCGGCGGAAAGTTTCGGGGACGCTCGCTCTGCAAAAAAATGAGACAGATTTTGGGACTGCTCTGAGGAGGCCGTGGTGGAGCAGAAAGTAATCTGATCGGGGATATGTTGGAGTTGCAGTGTATCGAAACGTACCTACTAACCTATTAGCATACAACCCTACGTATTTCATAAGAAGTAGAGAACAGCGAAGCATGGTTTCCGGCAAATGATTATTTAATCTCGTCACAACACGAAGCATTTATCCGAACGGGATGGAAATCGGAGGATGTGATGTAAATATACAGACGAAAAAATCATCTGAATTTCACAATTAATGTGTGATTTATTCAGGAGAAAAAGATCCACAAACTAAACTATTTAATAACGCGTTTGTCCGCTTCTGGCACTTAAACAAGCAGGCCCTCGGCTTCACGCTGACCGACAGAGCTGTTGAAGCCAACGACGTTGCTGCAGTGGTAACATCAGTTCCCGTCAGATTACCGAAATTAGGCGCTGTCGGGCTGTGCCTCTCCATATCCGTATCCAGTGACGCCTATGGATTGAGGATGGTCGGTACCGTTGGGGCTTTCTAAGGCCTGTTCTGTCGGAGTTTAGTTTAGTTTTAGCTGTTGCGTGTTCTGCTGACGAATATGGTGCCAAATTCTGTCCAATTGGAGCGTTAGATCGTGAAAATCCCGAGCTCATCTACATCTTCATGGATACTCAGGAAACGACATGTAAGTGCCTGGCAGAGGGTTCATCACGCGGGATTAGCCGAGCGGTATAGGGATCGGCAGTCATGGACTCTGCGGCTGATCCCGGCGGAGTCCTCCCTCGGGCATGGATGTGTGTGTTTGTCCTTAGGATAATTTAGGTTAAGTAGTGTGTAATCTTAGGGACTGATGACCTTAGTAGTTAAGTCCCATAGGATTTCACACACATTTGCACATTTTTCAACATTTTGCAGACGGTTCATCGAACCACCCTCACAATTCTTTATTATTCCAATCTTGTGCGGAAAACACGAACTCCTATATCTTTCCGTGCGAGCTGTGATTTCCCTTATTTTATCGTGGTGATGGTTTCCCGCTATGTAGCCGGCCACTGTGGCGGAGTGGTTCTAGGCGCTTCAGTCCGGAACCGCGCTGCTGCTATGGTCGCAGATTCGAATCCCTGCTCGGGCATGGATGTGTGTGATGCCCTTAGGTTAGTTAGGTTTCAGTAGTTCTAAGTCTAGGGGACTGATGACTTCAGATGTCCCATAGTGCTCGGAGCCATTTGAACCACTTTTTATCCCCATGTAGGTCGGCGTCAACAAAATATTTTCACATTCGGAGGAGAAAGTTGGTGACTGAAGTTTAGTGAGAAGATTCCGGCGCAATGAAAAACGCCTTTGTTTTAATGATGTCCACCCCAAATCTTGTATCATTTCAGTAACAGTCTCTTCCCTATTTCGTGATAATACAAAACGTGCTGCCCTTTGAAATTTTTCGATTTACTCCGTCAATCCTCTCAAGTAAGGATCCCACACCGCGCAGCAGTATTCTAAAAGAAGACGGACAAGCGAAGTGTAGGCAGTCTCTTAAGTAGATCTGTTACGTTTTCTAAGTGTCCTGTCCATAAAATACAGTCTTTGCTTAGCTTTCCCCACAACATTTTCTATGTGTTCTTTCCAATTCAAGTTCTTCATAATTGTAGTTCCTAGGTATTTAGCTGAATTTGCGGCCTTTACATTTGGTTGATTTATTGTGTAACCGAAGTTTAACGGATTCATTTTAGCACTCATATGAATGACCTCACACTTTTCGTTATTTAGGGTTCATCGCCAATTTTCGGACCACACAGGTATCTTTCCTGAAACGTTTAGCAATTTGTTTTGATCTTCTGATGACTTTAATAGTCCATAAACTACCTAATACGGCTGCTCCGATTGTCTCCAAAGTCGTTTATATAGATAAGGAGCAGCAAAGATGATTTGAGGGATCAGTCCATAATGTTCCAAATGTTCTCAATTGGGGAAAGATTCAGCGACCTTTCCGGCCAAGGTAGGTTTTGAAATTCACGAAAACAAGCATTAGAAACTCTCCCCGTCTGCGGGCAGGCATCGTCTTCCTGGAATGTAAGCTCAGAGTGGCTTGCCGTGAACGGCAACAAAACTGGTCGTAGAATATAGTCGACGTACCGGTGTATTGTAACGGTTACGCGGTTGACAACCAGAGGAGTCCTTCTATGAAAAGAAATGACGTCTCTGACCACTCCTGGTTGTCCCACCGTATGGCGGACGATAGTCACGTTGGTTTCCCGCTGCTATCCGGGACGTCTTCCGACACATCTTGGCCCTGAAATCTCATTGACTGGAGTCTCCCTTCGAACTGAGCCCCGATGACCAGCTGTATGTGCTTTGTCTGAACATGTACGTCACATACACAGCGTTCCCTCCCATAAGGATCATTCCTTCATGGTGCGTCTTTTTTTCCGTAGAGTCTATTTACACTCCTGGAAATTGAAATAAGAACACCGTGAATTCATTGTCCCAGGAAGGGGAAACTTTATTGACACATTCCTGGGGTCAGATACATCACATGATCACACTGACAGAACCACAGGCACATAGACACAGGCAACAGAGCATGCACAATGTCGGCACTAGTACAGTGTATATCCACCTTTCGCAGCAATGCAGGCTGCTATTCTCCCATGGAGACGATCGTAGAGATGCTGGATGTAGTCCTGTGGAACGGCTTGCCATGCCATTTCCACCTGGCGCCTCAGTTGGACCAGCGTTCGTGCTGGACGTGCAGACCGCGTGAGACGACGCTTCATCCAGTCCCAAACATGCTCAATGGGGGACAGATCCGGAGATCTTGCTGGCCAGGGTAGTTGACTTACACCTTCTAGAGCACGTTGGGTGGCACGGGATACATGCGGACGTGCATTGTCCTGTTGGAACAGCAAGTTTCCTTGCCGGTCTAGGAATGGTAGAACGATGGGTTCGATGACGGTTTGGATGTACCGTGCACTATTCAGTGTCCCCTCGACGATCACCAGTGGTGTACGGCCAGTGTAGGAGATCGCTCCCCAAACCATGATGCCTGGTGTTGGCCCTGTGTGCCTCGGTCGTACGCAGTCCTGATTGTGGCGCTCACCTGCACGGCGCCAAACACGCATACGACCATCATTGGCACCAAGGCAGAAGCGACTCTCATCGCTGAAGACGACACGTCTCCATTCGTCCCTCCATTCACGCCTGTCGCGACACCACTGGAGGCGGGCTGCACGATGTTGGGGCGGGAGCGGAAGACGGCCTAACGGTGTGCGGGACCGTAGCCCAGCTTCATGAAAACGGTTGCGAATGGTCCTCGCCGATACCCCAGGAGCAACAGTGTCCCTAATTTGCTGGGAAGTGGCGGTGCGGTCCCCTACGGCACTGCGTAGGATCCTACGGTCTTGGCGTGCATCCGTGCGTCGCTGCGGTCCGGTCCCAGGTCGACGGGCACGTGCACCTTCCGCCGACCACTGGCGACAACATCGATGTACTGTGGAGACCTCACGCCCCACGTGTTGAGCAATTCGGCGGTACGTCCACCCGGCCTCCCGCATGCCCACTATACGCCCTCGCTCAAAGTCCGTCAACTGCACATACGGTTCACGTCCACGCTGTCGCGGCATGCTACCAGTGTTAAAGACTGCGATGGAGCTCCGTATGCCACGGCAAACTGGCTGACACTGACGGCGGCGGTGCACAAATGCTGCGCAGCTAGCGCCATTCGACGGCCAACACCGCGGTTCCTGGTGTGTCCGCTGTGCCGTGCGTGTGATCATTGCTTGTACAGCCCTCTCGCAGTGTCCGGAGCAAGTATGGTGGGTCTGACACACCGGTGTTAATGTGTTCTTTTTTCCATTTCCAGGAGTGTATGTGTCCTGGAATATTAGGGGTTTAAGGTCCTCTCCTACATCTAATCAAGTATTCTATGTACAACACTGCCTATTAAAGTTAAAAATCAAGAAAGAATAGCAAATAACAAAATTGAACTTATTGTGTGTACACAGTACGGTGAGAAGGATGTGTGATTAAATCTGTAGGTTGCTTAGGGTATACACAGTGAAAATTTAGTATACGTAGCTGCTACCTCTGGCAGCAACAATCTGGTAGGGCACGAGGTCAGACATTTCGACTGACATAAAGGTGCGTCATTCCATGCTGCTTCAACTCTCTGTCAGAGATATTCAATCGTAGTGGCTAGTGAGTGATGGCGTGCCTGTCTCTTAACAATCCGTGGCCATACGTTTCCAAAATGTTAGAGATCTGGAGAACGTGCTAGCCAAGATAACAGTCGAATACGCGCTCTATCGATGTAATTCGGGGCTGGAAGGGCAACACACGGTGCTGCGATCTACAGTCGAAATATAACGTCTTGGAGACTTCGAAGATAGGACACCGGTCTTTAACACCTCAGGAATGTAACATCTGCTATCCAGGTTAACGGCTATGTGACCCAGATGGGATAGCGTTAGTTTTCCAATGGAAACTGATACCATTAAGCCATGTGTAGGACTCATATGAGGGCGATGAACAAAACATTCGTTCTGCTCGGGATCTCTGTGGACGGATACGTACATCGCGATGCTTCGCGCAGAACTGAAACTCTTCTGGAACGACGGAATGGTGCCACTATTGTGGCTAGCATTGCCGCTGGGCGCGCTGCTCTCGGCTGCGTCAGTGACATAACACCATCTTCTCACAAGCAGTCAACGTCCAGATGTGATCTGAGACTAATAAACTCGCACCGTAGTGTTTCTTTATATACAGAATATACGTGGCGTTACCCTCACCTTCTATGTGCGGTTTCCACTAAATGCTAGCCATTTGGACATGCATGCCAAGCCAGCTATGTGGGCCTCGGTAGGTGAGTGTTGTGTTTTTCTGCAGTGTACGACGTGTTGACTATGCGAAACACGAAGATGGGTTTCCGAAGCATGCAAGGTGTTAGTTAATTTCATTTTCCGAGTGATAGGTGTTTTCCTTCTCATGTTTGTTCCCGACTGTTTTGGTCCGGCCTGTCCTCTCCTAGCCGTGCGGTCTAAGGCGCTGCAGTCATGGACTATGCGGCTGGTCCCGGCGGAGGTTCGATTCCTCCCTCGGGCATGGGTGTGTGTGATTGTCCTTAGGATAATTTAGATTAATTAATGTATAAGCTTAGGGACTAATGACCTTAGCGGTTAAGTCCCATAAGATTTATCACATATTTGAACATTTATCCTCTCCTAGTACCCCTGGTAATTTTGTTTTGTGTTTTGCCTCAGTATTCCTCCAGTTCTATCGTACAATGTGTATAGACGAAGTACATTTACACGTGAGCGTATACAATCCTTGAAATCGAATTTCAGTTTTTTTTTTGCGATTTGGACTACAATCTGATTTTGATGTCTTTCTGCTTCTAGAGTCTATATGGAAAGTAAATACAGAAAAATACAAAACAAAAAAGTAATAAAATATAAAAAATAACTTCAAAGATTGTTGATACATGCAATGAGAATTTGGTTAGTGGTTTGTTGAGTATTTTCTCGAGCTTCTTTTCCTTTCTCTTTTTATTTATTATACTGTTATCATGGCTAATTTTTTCAGGTTTGCAGCTTGTGTTGCATGATGATTTGACTGTGAGCTTCTAAAGTTTTAGCATGGTACCAAGTCACTCTGATAACAATAGCAGCCGGCCGGAGTGGCCGAGCGGTTCTAGGCGCTACAGCCTCGGACATGGATGTGTGTGATGTCCTTAGGTTAATTAGGTTTAAGTAGTTCTAAGTTCTAGGGGCTGATGACCTCTGAATTTAAGTCCCGCAGTGCTCAGAGAGAAAAAAAAAAAAAGAGAGAGAGAGAGAGAGACAGACAGAGAGAGAGAGAGAGAGAGAGAGAGAGAGAGAGAGAGAGAGAGAGAGAGAGAGCCGGGTCATCGCAACAGACTGCTAACCGAAGGAGCCAGTGTTCAGATCCCCGCCGGGTCAGATTGGGTGGGTGTTCTGGTGTCATTACATTTATATCGTCATCAACAACTCGAAAGTCGCCTGGGAAAACGCACTGTCGTGTCCTCTTTCCGTTCTTAACGAGGCTGGATGGGCACGAGCTGAAAGCCAATAAACTGAAATATAATGAAAGCCACGCCCTCATTGTACTTGTGTTTTAATGGTCAACAGCTTATTTTGAATTATGTTCGTAATGGCGTACTTATTATAAAAAAACTTACATTTAAAGCTGGATACAACAATTACAAAGAATTATTACGTAAGGAACAACAAACTCAGACTGCAGTCAGATGGATTTAAATTGCAGGCACTACCAGCAATAGGCATGAGAGTAGGGGTTGGAGAGGCAGAGATAGCGGAAGTGGTAGAACACAAGTAATAAAGGGGAGGGAAACGCGGATGATGACGATTATTTTGCTATGTGACTATAATTATTATCATTTTTATGTGATAATAATTTTATCCGTAATAGTTTAAGTTGTGAGAATGCGACTGTAAAGTGACAAAATGCAGTTATAGCAGTCATAAAGCCTTTGTTTCATCCACTACGCGTTTCGACTCTTACACTATTGTCATCTTTTATATAGTTGTTTTCAGTGAAAAGTATCGGCGATGTCTTGCAGCAAAGTGTGAAGTGACCAGCAGGTTCCTTTACCACGTGCACTGTTAATATTAATTGAATTAGCCACATAAAATAGTTTAAAGATGTAAAACTTACTTTCAATACATAAACAACAGTATGTATGCTACATTAGGACACGGAAAATTTGCGAATGCTTCTCATGTACAGCACTCACGTAATGTTTATAATTTTCGCTAATATTGAAGTGCCAAGGAATTTATACAACAGATCATTGGCAGATACAAGATGTATTAGGACATATTAAGTACACTTTCTGTGTTGCTGACATGGACGTCGTGATGTCACAACCTTGAAGCCGGCGCCCGCCATTCGAGTTGCCCAAAGATTAACTTCTTATTGAAATGTTTTCTTCAAATATGCCAGACTGCGTCATTTATGGGTGTACTAATCATTCTGATTATAATCTAAAGCGTAAATGAATCCAATTTCGTTCATAAGTGGACTCGTTGACACGACATTTTCCTTCATATACATGGTTTTTGGTTGCGCTGATTACTTGTACCGTAGTGGTTTGAATTACGTCATTTGACTTCAGATTTCCTATGAGTCCAACTCGGAAACCTCTCTGGGTGATCGCTACGAAAAGAAAAGTTTGGAAACCGACCAAACACAGCAAAATACGTTGTCAGTACTCTCAAGAAGAGGACATAGACCGGAAATCAGTTTCACCGTTCTGTATTACGGAAAATACTGGACTACGAAAGCAGCCTTTTCACTTCACATACTTCTTTTCTTGGTTATTTGAAACACATAACATTAAGAATGTTACATTAACGAAGTTAAATGCGTCGTATTACTTGATCAAATATGCCATTAAGACCAGAAAAAGAACTAACGTCGTGTGCACATGACAGAAATTACGTTGTAAACAGTAGCCTGCTAATGTTTTTTCGCATCTAATAACATGGCGGCGCCGGCTTCAAAGCAACGTGCAGCGTAAGCCTGTGGCGCCATCTTCCGGTATTAAACCTCCATGATAGTTGGGTTACAGAGAGAAGTGAGAAATATTAATTATGTATTTAATCAAAGTAGGTAATGATTAAACTGTTTCTCAATTTAACAAACTTTCACGATGTTAAAATATTTTTTCTTCTATCCTAATGACAATGAAAGTCAACCAAGAAAACTGAGAAATTTTTCACAAGGGCACTAAATCCGGAGGTTACGTGCAGTGTTGTCCATTCTGTTAGTGCTTTTCCTTCTTTAATTTTTTGGAACTTTGAAATCCTTATCATAAAATATTCTAGTCATAATTTCATTCCAAATAGGTACATAACAGGCAACGGCCTTGCCGCAGTGGTTACACCGGTTCGCGTGAGATCACCGAAGTTCAGCGCTGTCGGGAGTGGTCGGCACTTGGATGGGTGACCACCCAGGCCACCATGCGCTGTTGCCATTTTTCGGGCAGCACTCAGCCTCGTGATGCCAATTGAGGAGCTACTCGACCGAATAGTAGTGGCTTCGGTCAAGGATACCATCATAACGACCGGGAGAGCGGTATGCTGACCCCACGCCCCTCCTATCCGCATCCTCAACTGAGGATGACACGGCGGTTGGATGGTCCCGGTAGGCCACTCGTGGCCTGAAGACGGAGTGCTATAGGTACATAACACGACTGGGCACGGTTTTTACAATTTTCAGCTCTCAATCTGCTTTTCAATTAGGATCAAACATACAACACACTGCATAACGAAATTTGTAAGACTAATTCATCATGGAAATAAGTTTACCGCCAGCTAACCCTTCTTCGTGCTGGGATGTACTGCGGAAGTTAACGGACTTCATACTCGCGGGAAATGCACGTCTGTATAAATAATGTAGGGCGCACAACTAAAATCTTTCAGAACCTTGTAGAAAAACCAGGTTTCCATTCACTTTATGTATGACATAATTGCACAAACCACTCTATAAAATGTTCCCAAACAATATATCACAATAATGAAACACAGTAACTTTTATTACTTTTGAAATACTAAAGCATAACGCGAAAGGGAAATCAGGAATACAACACGCCAAAACTAAATAATGAAGTGAAGTTGTAAAACAATTACGACCATGGTGGAATTTATACTTGAACATGTTTTCACACTACAATTATCTGGTGTACTAAGACTCTGTATTAGTATTCGCTTGTTCGCTCAGTGGCGAACTGCCAGACTGCAAATCTAAATGTTTCGGATGTGATCCCTTCTCAGTTCTAGGATTTTCATCCATCGCTCATCACTTGTCTCACATATATAATTTTTTGTTGATGGGAAAAGTGTCGAGCAGCACCGTGGTTCGGAATCCACTTTAAACTGTAGGACCCGCTACATCTGACTGCGTGTTCCGAGGTTGGTGGAAGGTAACGGCATATCACCTCCAACACTACCACGCCTAGTGAAACACTGTGGTGTGCAAAACAGTCTTCTAATTGATGACGCTTGACTTTACTATTAATATTTACCAGAAAAAGATGAAGCATCGTATTGTTCAAAATATCCATTATGTACTAGCCATGATCTTTAAAATGTAAAATATGCTCTTTTTAACTGAAATGTGTTTAACAACTGAACAGAAAAATATAGATATATAACACATGCCAATGAAACCGGTGAAACGTTTTGCAGGAGGAGCCGTGAAAAGAGCGCTACATGTGATACATAAGTCTGCTAGTTTCTGTTCCTTTTGGAAATGTTTACCGGGCAATACTGGTACAAATACACTCCTGGAAATGAAAAAAGAACACATTGACACCGGTGTGTCAGACCCACCATACTTGCTCCGGACACTGCGAGAGGGCTGTACAAGCAATGATCACACGCACGGCACAGCGGACACACCAGGAACCGCGGTGTTGGCCGTCGAATGGCGCTAGCTGCGCAGCATTTGTGCACCGCCGCCGTCAGTGTCAGCCAGTTTGCCGTGGCATACAGAGCTCCATCGCAGTCTTTAACACTGGTAGCATGCCGCGACAGCGTGGACGTGAACCGTATGTGCAGTTGACGGACTTTGAGCGAGGGCGTATAGTGGGCATGCGGGAGGCCGGGTGGACGTACCGCCGAATTGCTCAACACGTGGGGCGTGGGGTCTCCACAGTACATCGATGTTGTCGCCAGTGGTCGGCGGAAGGTGCACGTGCCCGTCGACCTGGGACCGGACCGCAACGACGCACGGATGCACGCCAAGACCGTAGGATCCTACGCAGTGCAGTAGGGGACCGCACCGCCACTTCTTAGCAAATTAGGGACACTGTTGCTCCTGGGGTATCGGCGAGGACCATTCGCAACCGTCTCCATGAAGCTGGGCTACGGTCCCGCACACCGTTAGGCCGTCTTCCGCTCACGCCTCAACATCGTGCAGCCCGCCTCCAGTGGTGTCGCGACAGGCGTGAATGGAGGGACGAATGGAGACGTGTCGTCTTCAGCGATGAGAGTCGCTTCTGCCTTGGTGCCAATGATGGTCGTATGCGTGTTTGGCGCCGTGCAGGTGAGCGCCACAATCAGGACTGCATACGACCGAGGCACACAGGGCCAACACCCGGCATCATGGTGTGGGGAGCGATCTCCTACACTGGCCGTACACCACTGGTGATCGTCGAGGGGACACTGAATAGTGCACGGTACATCCAAACCGTCATCGAACCCATCGTTCTACCATTCCTAGACCGGCAAGGGAACTTGCTGTTCCAACAGGACAATGCACGTCCGCATGTATCCCGTGCCACCCAACGTGCTCTAGAAGGTGTAAGTCAACTACCCTGGCCAGCAAGATCTCCGGATCTGTCCCCCATTGAGCATGTTTGGGACCGGATGAAGCGTCGTCTCACGCGGTCTGCACGTCCAGCACGAACGCTGGTCCAACTGAGGCGCCAGGTGGAAATGGCATGGCAAGCCGTTCCACAGGACTACATCCAGCATCTCTACGATCGTCTCCATGGGAGAATAGCAGCCTGCATTGCTGCTAAAGGTGGATATACACTGTACTAGTGCCGACATTGTGCATGCTCTGTTGTCTGTGTCTATGTGCCTGTGGTTCTGTCAGTGTGATCATGTGATGTATCTGACCCCAGGAATGTGTCAATAAAGTTTCCCCTTCCTGGGACAATGAATTCACGGTGTTCTTATTTCAATTTCCAGGAGTGTATGTTGTCTCTGTGCATTTTGACAAACATTTCAAAGGAGACATTGAGGTACATTACATCACAGTAATCTTCTTTATCACAAGCTCCTAATTATCGTCCAGAAGTACTCTCTTCTTTACGAAAAATACAGTTTCTTCAGCATCTCGGTATAAAGAAGGTTAAGAGCGTTAGTAGTGCACCCAATAAATCGTCTCCTTTGTTAAATATTACTTGTAGAAAACATTGTTTCGATTTCTAGTACTGAAATATTAATTAAACTGCCGACGTGAACCAATACTATGTTGCCATTTGGTCTTACGAGAGAACTGTTAATCGTTTGTGTGACGAGAGGTATTATGTATTCTGTGACAGAAGGCACTCAGCGTAACAAGCAGGCACCGTCCTTCCCGATCAAAAGAAACGCTCCTACTGCGTAATGACTAAAACAAATGGAATTGTTGTTAGTACTGAATGACAAACTGGTCTTTAGTAACGGAAATCTCAGTGTACGTTCTCTGCCCAATTAACGTTGGTTTACTACTTGTGGGATCCAGCTAGCTTTGAAACATTAGGTTGTTTGATTCCTTATGCATACTCTGCAGCTGTGTGTATGTTGGTAGATATGACACATTAAAGAAACAAAAATAAATTATGAACTCGACATTGAAAGAGGAAAACGACTCGGGATATGTGTTCTAATACTCTACTAACGAATACGATTTCTGTCGATATTTTATGACTGTTGTACATACTCGGTTTTATAGTAATGGGATGCTGTGTTTGTATTGTGCGTACTAAATGATTGTGGTAATAGGTTCAAACATACGACAACATCGTAGAAAGCAGAGTCAGGACAAGAGGTCTAACAGAGTAGAGTTTGAGATGATATGAACACGCTCTTGAAAATTAAAATAAATAAATGTTTCACTTTGTTCGATATTTCGGTTCAAAATAGCTTCATTTAAAATCACCGCTTACCAAGCACAGTTATTTAATTGGAATCCTTAAAGTGTGCGAAGGATACAGTTCTGATGGTTTGATTATTCATTTCGATACTTGGTTTTGGATGAACCTAATTCTACTTTTAGTTTCATTGCATTATCGTCTATTTTCTAAATTATTCGTAAACCAAAATTAGTGTACATCGTTCATTATGATTCAGGATTTATCTCATCAATATAAAAATCTCGTAATTTAATGAAATTTGAAATACATGTAATCGCATTCTCGTAGACAGTTCATTAGCCACTTGGCTTAGCTGCAGTCTATCAGTTCACTTGTTGGGTAGGCAGTTGCGGACTGTAAATTTTAGTTTTGTTTCCCCGACAAGTCACTCCTATATTAGGTCCATTCAGAATCCAAAGTAGCTTAGTTCGGAGTTGCTCCTACGGTTAAGCTAGGGGGCATACTTTCAAAAATAAAGTAGTTAGTTATTTCAGCAACGGATATATATATATATATATATATATATATATATATATATATATATATATGTGTGTGTGTGTGTGTGTTTGTGTGTGTGTGTGTGTGTGTGTGTGTGTGTGTGTGTGTGTGTTTTATACAATATGATCGTCAGCACGAAGAACTATACGACAGATTAAAATTAAAGCTGGGCTTGACACTCTGCAGAACTCGGACAGCTGTGTGTGAACATATTTGCAAGGACACACTTTTCCTCAACCAGCCACTCTGTAGTTTTCGAGGCAGCGACACTACTTCTAGATAGTAAAGGTGGTGTTAAAAACAAATGTGGGCTACAAAATGTGAATCGTAATTCTGAGAGAATCTAGTGACACCGATAAATGTTAAAACCTTCAGAATCAAAATCGTCCTGCAGTTGAAAGGTGTGTCATTAGTCAGTACTCATCAGATGAGCTATACTTTATTTTACGACTTTTCTCGGTGACTGACAACAATATTTTTATTCACTTCTCTATTCAGACTAAAGTTTTTCAAAAAGCCGATTCTTATATTCTATGCTAATCACTTCTGATCTACTCCGAAAAATTTTACATCGGCTACAATGAAATATTTAACTTCGTTCATCAAATAAATATTAATGTCTGTGGGCTACCAGTGTATATGTAATTGGGCAGTTCATTGTACACAGATGTTGTTAATTAACATGTTAATTTCGTAAACCTGTTATTTAAAAATAACATATTGCATCACTGTGTTTTATGGGTCGTTGAAATTAAACTTGGACATCAAGTTAAGGTACATGGCAGCTCGTCAGTCGCCTTTATTATAATTGGATACAAATCAAACACAAACACAAAACTTGCAGCTACAATGATACCAAAATCGAGCGAGTAAGATCGGCCCTTTCGGTCCTGTAATCCCAGGGCTTTTAACCTGGTTGGGTATAGTCTACACGCTTGTCGGGCTTTGCGCTTTGGGTTTTGTGTATGCTATAGACAGTGTCATCTCACCATCGGCGTATATGAAGCGTTCTACAGGCGATGGATTGCAGTTCGCCGCGGTGCCAGAAGACGTCAACCGATAGGCACCGAGCAATATTTGAATGTTCTAACTTTTGAGCATTAACTTCAGAGTTTTGGGGAGAGGCTACTGTTTTCAGAACAGTCTAACTGGATAATATCAGCGAATATTTGCAGAAAATCAGAAGAAGCCTTTCCGTTGCTTATTAACTCTTATAGAATATCTGTTGATAGTACTGAGACGATTTGCAGGAAGACTTTCATTTACCTCCATTCGTACATGCTCTTTAAAAACGAACGCACTGTATTCGCCATCATAGTTTAATGTCTGCTTCGGGTCATAGTTGCTCCGTACACTTTAACTGTTGCCGCGCTGAAGACCTTGCTGCCGTGCGCCCAAAAAACCCCTTAACTGTTGCCAAACTAATGACCCTCTTATTTGTCGTCTTAGTCTACTGCCACCCAAGAAGTTCAGGCTGCGAGTTTCTCTCTTAGTTTACCCGTCAGTTAGGCGTCGTGAGGTCGGAACGCTCATCGGTGTTAATCCGCGACACCGTTAACCTGTAAACTGGCCATTGTAGTCGCGGCAGTTCAACTTACAGTAAGCCGCTGTCTTGATATGGAATTCCTTTTTCGTTTGGTGTTTGAAAATTACGTCTTACGGCTGCTTTTAACGGGCGCTTGCAATGTAATAACAGCAGAATTTGATGACTTCGCTTGTGTCCTGACTGAGAATCGTGGGCATTCTTTTGGACTGAGAGGTCAAAACCATTTAACTGAATCTCCCATTCCTGGACGGTTTTGCCAGGGCACCATCAACCTAGCTAGCATTCCGATTGTAATAATTTACAATGTATCCCTTCCGTCGTTTATTTCAGTGCTCCATTTATTCACATCGCTTTTCATAACTGTTTATAGAATGAGGTTTGTAATTTTTCCAGCTACTGTATTTTAGTGGGTCTTCCACACTGTTTTAACGATTCATCTCCATATTTTAGTTTATGTTCCTCATTATATTTTCTACAATGTCTCAATTGGATTTGTGTTGTCCAAGAGCTTCCTCCTGTTGAAGTATTGCGTATTTTATTTTTCGTTTCTTCTCTGCATGAAGTTTAGGCTTTTTCATTCGAAATAATTGTACTGTACTTCTAAATGTTCCCTACTTTATGGAAAGAGTGCAGCGTGATCCACCAAACTCGTTATTGTGCGTCCCCTACGCAGAGGTGGCTAAAAAAGAAATAAACATTGAAATATTGCGTTTTATCTCTTATGTGTTGCCAATTACTCGTGTGTTCTCCGTACTCCCAGTCCATTCTTTTCATAAATCCACTTCACAATACTGGAGGAAGTCGCTTGGTTCTCAGATATCAGGAAGGCATTCTTGTTCTTCTTAACCAGCCGGTCCTTCCGTATTCAATCCCAGAGTAAAAATTATCTTTTGGATCTATTTCCTTTGTGCAACCATAAATATCATCCACTCATACCTCTTCGCCGGCCGTGGTGGCCGAGCGGTTCTAGGCGCTTCAGTCCGGCACCGCGCGACTGCTACGGTCGCAGGTTCGAATCCTGCCTCGGGCATGGATGTCTGTGATGTCCTTAGATTAGTTAGGTTTAAGTAGTTCTAAGTTCTAGGGGACTGATGACCTCAGAAGTTAAGTCCCATAGTGCTCAGAGCCATTTGAACCATTTGAACCACTCGTACCTCTTCATTTTTTATTACTGTTGTATCAACTTTTTCGTGTCTAAAATAGTCTTTAACATAACTAATTGTGAAGTTTTTGCTTACTTTCATACTAATTTTACCTCAAATTCCGTATGTCACAAGGTCTGAAGGGCTCCCATAAATGTTATGCCAGGACATATCCTGACACTTCAGTTTGTTAAGCTACATTAGTGACTTATTAATAAGCGATTAGTGGAGGGGGGGTGGAAGGTGACTATGAAGTCACTCGCGATGAAATCATACGATAGAAAGTTCTCCGCTAGCTTACTGCTTCAAATCGGATGAAATCCAAAGCTTTCGATGATTACCTTCATTGTTGTCGTCCTATGATAGTCTGACTGTTGTAAAACTGGCGAGGTTTCCACTTTTATGCCTAGAGGACTTCATGGTAAGAGGCCTCAGCATTCGCCATCTCCTTGAGGTCATGAAGATGTAAACTAACTAGTCAGATGCCATCCCCTGCACATAAAAGTCGGAGTCTGGCCTCTTTGACAATAACCAGACTTAGTTCTTGATGATAAACGTAGGTTTGGTTTTAGCCAAATCTGACGTGGAAAGTTAACCGAAACCTTTTTTCAAGGCAGAAAATGTTTTTAAAGCTCTAGGTAACGCATTTTTGGATTGATATAGATCATTCTTCGTCACCGAAAGGAACGATATTGCTATGATTCTTTAATAAAGTATATTAATTCTGATAAAATGAAACAACTTCCATATCACGGAGTGGAGGTTTAAATGCAAGCAATAAGGTAATCCCCATTCATATGTGTCATATATTCAAAGCTTTTTAATCAGGTCAAATTTTACAAACAAAGGATTTCTCTTTCTCTCATATAGAATAAGATTGCACAGACACATTCCGGTCAATACTTTTATAAACGTAGCGAACAATTTTCTAAATCATTCTTTTCCGTAGGTGAGTTGCTAAATCCTAAAAATCCTTCTTTCCTCTCATATTAGTTGACAGACCTGAGATATTTTCATTTTATTTGAGACAAATACGCCGACAGGAAAAAGTCGCAACACCAAAAAATAATTAATGTATAGTAATTAAATTACGAAAATACATTTGTGTAGGTAACATATTTAAATAATGAACACGTCAAGATCACAGGTTAATGTAAGCGAGAAATAAGCTACTGCAAACGTGAAATGCTGGTACGTTAATAAACAGTGCAACCTCCAGAACATTGAATGTAAACAAGCAAACGTGCGTGCATTTTATTGCATAGGTGTCCGCTGTCAGATTTTTTGGTATGGAGTTCTATGCTTGTTGCACTTGGTCGGTCAATACAAGGACGGTTAATGCTGTTTGTGGATGATGGTGGAGTTGTCGTCCGATGATGTCCTGGTGTGCTGGATTGGAAACAGATTAGGTGATCGAGCAGGCCAACGCAACATCTCGACGCTCCGTAGAGGATGTTGGGTTAACACAGCGGTATGTGGGCGAGCGCTATCCTGAAGGAGGACGCCCCCTGGAATACTGTTCGTGAATGGTAGCACAAAACGTCGAATCACCAGACTAACGTATAGTTTTGCAGTCAGGGTGCGCGGGGTAACCATGAGATTGCTCCTACTGTCCAAGAAAATCGCACCCCAGATTATAACTCCAGGCGTTGGTCCAGTGTCTCCCGCACGCAGACATGCTGGTTGAAGGCCTCCTTGTAATGAATAGACGGCCGTCACTGGCACCTAGGCAGAACCAGCTTTCATTAGAAAACAAAACAGACCTCTACCCTGTCCTCCAATGAGTTCCCGCTTGACACCGTTGAAGTGGCAAGTGAACGTGGTTTGGGGTCAGTGTAATGCACGCTACAGGGCGTCTGGCTGCCAGCTTTACTTGAAGTAATCCATGTGTAACAGTTCATTGTGACACTGTAGTACCAACTGCTGCACAAATTGCTGCTGCAGATGCAGTACGATGCGCCAGAGCCACACGCTGAACACGATGCCATGTGACCACCCGGAACCCAGTTTATTTCGACCGTACATCCCATTGGTGCTAGCAGTCTGGTAAAGTGGCTACATTCCTGCCAAGTGTTTCTGCGATGTCGCAGAAGGAACATCAGACTTCTGGTAGCTCTGTTGCACGATCTCGTTCAAACTCTGTGAGGGGCTGATAATGACGTCTTTGTCGCCTTAAAGACATTCTTAACTAACATCAACTCACCATGCCCAATCTCAGAGGTAACTGACGCTCATTACCTTTACAACCAGTATTTAAAGCAAACCTGATTTACAGCCTCACAGAGGCGCTGCTAGCGCCACTCTTTTGCGACTGGCGTGAAATTTGAATAGACATCATCTTTCAGACGTAGAAATACGCCTACCAACTTTCGTTTATGTCGCGCATCTGCTTCTTGGTGTTGCGATTTTCTTTTCGTTAGTGTAGTTTATAACGGCTCTTCATCTTGATGATTTGGTTTGATTTGTACTTGGCCTCGGCTAAAACTCGGCGATAGTCGATAGAGTGTTTAGATCGTTATCAAGTTACGAAGACGACGTTACACAAAATAACAGTGCTGATCCGAAATGTCGACGTGCGTGAGATATTTACTTCACCAAGAATCGTAATTAATCGTTCCTAATCGATGTTTAACTGATTAATGATGAAATATTACTGATAAAACCAATACAGTCACATCCACAACAAATTCCCTACAAGCTGGTCGTACTTTCAAGTATCTAAGAAATCGTAACAGTGGCCTTGTTATTTGAGTCAAAGATTCTATATAAGCGCTACAGTCAAATAATATCGCTGCGCGTAATTATTACTCGGGAGTTTCATGTCAATAATTTGATAGAATTTTAAATCACAAATGCACGACTTGGCACGAGAGGGTGTTTTATTGCACAATATCAGTCACTTCCTAACCGAGCCTTGAGAAGAAATCTTTCCCAGGTGTTGGGGGATTTAAATTATATGCGTCAGACCTATCACTGAAGTTCCATAAACCACTGGCTATTATGAATGAAAATTGTCTCTCAGTGTTCGTTGCCTAAATCAATGTCTAAGTAATGTTTAGTTCAATTATCTAGTTAAAAATTCACTTTATTCTAGTAGGTAAAAATCCTCCGTTCTAATTCTAATGCCGTGACATTTGAAGTCAGAAGATCGTATTACTGCGTCATAATAGATCGCAATTATTCAATCTCAAGAACAATCTAAACGCTCCTACATGTACGAGCATTGAAATATATGACCTGGTTCGGCTAACTCTCGTAACGTAATGACAATGCATTGAATTATACTTTGTCATCACTCTCGATTCCCGAAGAGTACTCACACGGAGTATTCTTTGGGACCGTTGGGTCTATATTGCGAATGTTAATTTATGCTAATTTTGCAATTTATTATGATTTCGATTTTAATTTTACTGAAATTTAATCTTTCTTTCGTAGATTACTAAATTGTCAAGGCTTAGATTCCTTATTTAATTACTTGTTATTGTCCTAATAATAGTGATAAATGGAACATCGTTCGCTTATTCACTTTTCTGGGAACTTGGGACTTGGGGGGAGATCTTTGGGGTATTGGGAGCTAATTTTTGATTTTCATTTCTCGTACGAGGAAGTGGCATTACAAGTTGACTGACAAGTAGTGCGCTTGAGGTTAATAAACACACACTCTGAGGTGTGCCACCCAGGTTCTTGATTGTTTCACACAAAAACGTTTAGTTTCTTCCTGTTTTCACACTGCAAAATTAATACTGTTTTGGTAGAACTTTTGTCCGCCAGTTTCTTGCTATATTAATACATTTGCAGGAACGGAACTAAAATGTATATGTAGACCTTTCGTTTGATTAGACAGACTTTATCAGTCACTTTACATTGTGTAACAATGTCACATGAAGTTAGTCCAAAATAAGTGAACGCAAATCAAGTCAAGGTAGCAATTACAAAGTTATAATGGAAATAAATTGGCATCGGTTAAATTACAAATGTCACGTGACAGCAATAAAGGCTTCACAGCCGGAGACGTTACCTGTGAAATTTTCCGTTTAATATGCAAGTGAAGTGCGGCGCTTATTATTAATATTTATGATACGTAACTCGGCATAAAAACGCTCCATTGGGTCGGAAAACGGCTGTAGAGCCATCAGCTTTCAGATGCATTGGCTGAGGGAGACTGTCTGATTAATTAATTCATAGAAGTAATAGCAATTTCCTATGAGGCACTACGACCTACGTGTTTTAATAGGTGACATCTTTTACAGTAAATACAGCTGGAAACCAGATCCAATATGGATTTAAATTACCTATCACGCAGTCCGTTTGTAAAAATGAATCAGTATTTTCTCATGAATTCAATGTTTAACCAACACATGTCAGAATTTGTTCCGCGTCTTGAAAGTGGGTCCCATTAACTAATAGACAGTCGCAATATATTTCTAACATGAGGAACTACACTTTTGTAAACATGATGTTTCTGCAAAGTACAGTACTTTCATGTTACCTGCAGCGATTTTTCTCAGTGGAACTCTAATTTTTGTACTTTTTAGTATGCTGATGATAATCAGATGTCGGACTGGTTGAACTGCCGGCCGGAGTGGCCGCGCGGTTCTAGGCGCTACACTCTGGAGCCGAGCGACCGCTACGGTCGCAGGTTCGAATCCTGCCTCGGGCATGGATGTGTGTGATGACCTTAGGTTATTTAGGTTTAATTAGTTCTAAGTTCTAGGCGACTGATGACTTCAGAAGTTAAGTCGCGTAGTGCTCAGAGCCATTTGAAACATTTTTGAACTGGTTGAACTTGAAAATAATGCTTTTGGTAGAACCTCAGAAGGAGCGTGTCCAATTACTGCTAACATTTAGTTTGTTGGTTTATTCAATTCTAAATGATGAAACTACATTTTTAGTTTGTTGTTTTATTTAATTCTAAATGATGAAACTATATTTTGTAATGTGACAGTGTAAAAATCGACAGGGGTTAACCATGTTGTAATAAATTAAATTTCGAAACACAGTTAATTGTTATTAAAAGTTTTTGTAGTTACGATATGTATTATTGCTAAAACCGCATTATAGCACAGTTACGAAAATAAGGAAATAAAACACTAAGATTTGGATTTAAAATTTGAAACCATGCTTAACTGAAACATATGCCGACAATTTTAACTTTGAAGTATACACTAATGTGACAAAAGCCATGGAATACCTCGTAATATTGTGTCGGACCTCCTCTTGCAGTCCACAGCTCGTGGTCGTGCGGTAGCGTTCTCGCTTCCCACGCCCGCGTTCCCGGGTTCGATTCCCGCCGCGGTCAGGGATTTTCTCTGCCTCGTGACGACTGGGTGTTGTGTGATGTCCTTAGGTTAGTTAGGTGTAAGTAGTTCTATGTTCTAGGGGACTGATGACCATAGCTGTTAAGTCCCATAGTGCTCAGAGCCATTTTTGAACCTCCTCTTGCACGGGTAGTGCAGCAGCTTCACGTGGCGTGGACTCAGCTCTTGGAAGTCCCCTGTAGAAATATTGCGCCATGCTGTCCCTATAGCCATCCACAATTGCGAAAGTGTTGCCG
This sequence comes from Schistocerca americana, assembly GCF_021461395.2. Taxonomy (NCBI): domain Eukaryota; kingdom Metazoa; phylum Arthropoda; class Insecta; order Orthoptera; family Acrididae; genus Schistocerca; species Schistocerca americana. The sequence goes on along the minus strand of NC_060123.1, from coordinate 237,397,378 downwards.
GTGCAGGATCTGTGCTCGAACTGACTTCTCGACTATGTTCCATAAATGTTCAATGGGATTCACTTCGGGCGATCTGGGACTGTTCTTCACACCAATTTCGCGAACAATTGTAGCCTAGTGATATGCCGCGTTGTCATGTATAGAAATTCCAACGTCGTTTGGGGCCATGAAGTCCATGAATGGCTGAAAATGGTCTCCAGTAACTGAACATAACCATTTCCAGTCAACGATCGGTTCATTTGGACAGAGAACCAAGTCCATTGCATGTTAACACAGCCCATATCGTTACAGAGCCACCACCTGCTTACAAAACTTGGATCCATCGCTTTGCGCGGTCTGCGCCATACTCGAACCGTACCATCAGCTCTCACCAAGTGAAATCGTGACTCATTTGACAAGTCCAGTCGTCTAGGTTCCAGCCGATATGTTTATGAGCCCAGGAGAGGCGTTGTTAGCGATGTCTGCTGTTAGCAAGGGCACTCGCGTCGGTCGTCTGCTGCCATGAACCATTAAAGCGAAACTTGGCCGCTCTGTCCTTACGGAGACGTTCATTGAACGTCCCACAACGATTTATGCGATTATTTCACGCAGTGTTTCATGTCTGTTAGCACTGACGACCTTACGCAAATGCCGCCACTGCTATCGGTCGTTATGTGGTGGCCTTCGGCCACTACGTTGTCCGTGGTGGGACGTAATGCCTGAAATTTAATATTCTCGGCACACTCGTGACGCTGTAGATCTCGGAATGTAGAATTACCAAACGATTTCCTAAATGGAATGTCCCATGCGTCTAGCTTCAACTACCATTCCACGTCCAAATTCTCTTAATTCCTGGGAAACCTTTTCACATGAATCACCTGTGTACAAATGACAGCTCCGCGAATGCACTGCCCTTTCTCACTTTGTGTACTCTATACTACCTCGATCTGTATATGTGTATATGTGCATATCGCTATTCCATGGCGTTTGTCACCACAGTGTACACTATATCCTTCTGCTTGAAGTTTATTTGTCCAAAAGAACAGACACCATATCCATATAAATACATAATTCTGGCAACACAGGCCATGACCTTCTTCTTCTGTGCGGATGCACACAAATTCCCCGAACTCTTACGGTACTTGGTAAGAATGTGTTCCACGAGTAATGAGTGTGATGCCTACGCGGTGGTAAAGTGGTAAAGAGCAAGATTATGAATGCAAAGGTCTAGGGTTCGATCCTTGGTCAGTTCCACGATTTTCCCGGCATTGTCGCTCAATGTCGTGTCGAACAATTGCTTGCATAAGGGGCAGAGGTGGGTCAGCGCGTTATTGACTTGCTCAGTTTGTGAAGTTCTTTCTCTTGAATAAATCATCCTATTTTTCTGAAACTGAAGTCACTGGTTTGCCCATAGATGCACCGGGTGATCAAAAAGTCAATATAAATTTGAAAACTTAATAAACCACGGAATAATGTAGATAGAGAGGTACAAATTGACACACATGCTTGGAATGACATGGCGTTTTATTAGAACAAAAAAAAAGAACAAAGTTCACAAAATGTCCGACAGAGGCGCTGGACAGCAAAACATCAGTGACTGCGCATGACAATCGTGTTATAGAATCGCATCATCCCTAGCCTGGCTGATAAACACCTGCTAGAACGTACGATGTTTATGCAGGATGGCGCTCCACCACATATTGCTAGACGCGTGAAAGATCTCTCGCGCACATCGTTTGGTGGTGATCGTGTGCTCAGCCGCCACTTTCGTACTTTCGTCATGGTTGGCCTCCCAGGTCCCCAGACCTCAGGCCGTGCGATTATTGGCTTTGGGGTTACCTGAAGTCGCAAAGGTATCGTGATCGACCGACATCTCTAGGGATGCTGAAAGACAACATCCGACGCCAATGCCTCACCATAACTCCGGACATGCTTTACAGTGCTTTTCACAACATTAGTCCTCGACTACAGCTATTGTTGAGGAATGATGGTGGACGTATTGAGCATTTCCTGTAAAGAACATCATCTTTGCTTTGTCTTACTTTGTTATGCTAATTTTTACTATTCTGATCAGATGCTTGTTTTGAACTTTTGTATTTTTTTGGATCTAATAAAACCCCATGTCATTCCAAGCATGTGTGTCAATTTTTACCTCTCTATCTACATTATTGCGTGATTTATTCAGCTTTCAAATTTATACTAACTTTTTGATCACCCGGTATATCACATCTATCGATTTCCGTCCTGTTCAGATAATCCCCTTTACATTTAATTTTTTTTTTAATTTTAGAGCATAGAACTGGAATATGAACCTTTGAGCACGAAGTAATTATATACAAAAATGAAGCCCGGCGTACGTCTGTACGAGTGACTGAGGCAGGCCGACATGGGCTGCGGGTGAGAGCCGCTTGCGCTACTCGTTAATCAGGCCCCGCGCGTGCTATCCGCCTGACAGCGAGTCAGCACAACTTCGTTAGCGACCTGGCGCGACACCTCAGCTCAGCTCAGATCCCTACCCCCCCCCCCCCCCCCCCCCCCCCCCAGCACTCAGATCCCTACCGCTCCCCAGGGCGCCAACTATCGAGTTACACGTCGCGACACAGCCGCCTGTCGGCAACTTGCCGCCTCCGTTTCTCCCAGCAGCTGGCGCGTGTTTCGGCAGCCGGCGCAGCTTCTGAATAAGGCTTATAACTTCTGACTGACGGCCGAGATCAAACGGCGCCGCGTTCTCTGCTTTCCTGGCACAACACCTTATCCAGGAGTCAGTTCGTGGAGTTCGTCATTACATTTCCTTTCACACACTATGACTGAATCCAGCATGGGAGGTCTTTCCCTATATGGCCCTTGCTGATCTGACTCACACGAGCTTTATTGCGCTACTGGAGTATGAGCAAAACAGCGAGTGATGCAGCAAATAAGCTAGTGCGTTAAGGGAGCAGCACAGGTTTATTCATAGGTTACTGTGGGGTTTCAGAATGCGACTGCACCAAGATTACAATAAGTACAGAAAATATATATTTATCAGTGAATGGAGTATCTCTCCATATTTCTATCGGAACGGTTTGTGACGCAGCGAACGTGTACTCGGGTAGATGCAAAGACAGTATCTCAATTTGGAAGCCGTTTTTGGGTTTCCTATATTACGCAGGCGCGAACTAATTCGGTGCGGCAGTACGGAGCGGTTCATGTGTCTACTTCAGGCGTTGCCAAGAATTCAGCTCGTAGGCCATACCCTGGCCGGAACATATCCCCCACCACCACGCCACACTGAGTGCGAGGAGGGGGAAGAGGGGAAACAACGAACGTGTAGCATTTACATGGCAATACAGTCGCTCTGCGTACGACTTGGTTTCGTATTTCACATTTGTCAACAACACAGATAAAAAAATTTAGTCGCATTTAATTATTTTTGGTGCATTACCATAATACAATTTTTATCTGGTACAAACTGTCGGCATATGAACAGAAATAGACAATTTCAGAGATTTTCACACTCAGGTTGCCACTTGATCCTGACTTACTGAGTTTATAATCGAAGAAACGTCTTTCAGACATATGTTGGTCGAAATGTGGAAGCGTGGAAACTCAACGTGTGAAAGGCAATGTAGATGCCCTGAACAGTTTTAACGTTAAAGGCATTTGTTTGTACGACAGGGAAGTCCTGAAAACGTTTAAGAAACTATCCTTGTAAAGGCCACAATGACTCCTCGAAACCTCACTATTTCTTTAATGCCAGTGATCTTGGGGAAATGGACTGTGTTAGGTCAGAATGTGTTCCTCCTACAACGATTTTCTTTTTAAATGTATCCCTATCAAATGAGAAAGAATGTATCTCTCACCTTGCAGTGCCTTACTGTGGGCAGTGTGCACTCAAATCCACTTAAAATGCGAGATCTGAACGACTACACAGTATCGTCATAAAGAATACTAATTGCCAATCCTTACATGCTTCTCACTCACTAGGTGGAAAGAGGCTCTAAAATCCCCAGGTAGGAGCACAATGGGTTGGTTACCCAACGTCCAACGTGATTTCCAAAGAAAGCACACGAAAATTCGACTGATTTATCGTCTCAGATTCTGCTCATCTCCGGCAGTAATAACTCGTCAGACAGCACAAAAACCGTTTCCATGCCAAGAAGAAAACCGTCTTGTCATCAGTATTCTATTACGTGGTACTGCAGTCATGCACCTGCTTGGAGCACCGCTACAAATTTTCCACACCTCACAAGCAGTTCTCCTTCCCATACTAGTTACATCAAGAGATGATTATTAGGGAACTTGTTTGCTTAGCTACCGATTAACGCCGCATGGTCCCTTACGAGATATATATCAAAGTATACAAGCTTAGGAAGTTTCCTTCTGCAAAAGAAATACGTTTTTTAGCTTTCTGTACCTTAATTGGTAAAAACGGACTCCTTATAGCATCGTCTGTCTGTTCGTCTGTTGCGACCTCTTTTTCTCAGGAAGTAACAAGTTAAAATTTGCATCAGATAGTAATGTCTACAGTCCCTTGGCTGTGTAAGTAATTTAAGCATCTAAGTCAGTGCAGTTAAAATATTGAGTCATTTATGTCATATATTTTGATATTCACAAACTTACTCATAAAAAACTGTAGATGAACGGTCTATACATATAATGAAGTTTTTACTGTTTCCTCAGAGTGCGGGTCTTACTTGCACTTGCCCAGTTTTTTTTTCTTTTTCATAGAAAAAGAAGTAGGAAGACGTTTAAGAAAATGATCAGCTGGAGAACGACACTATTTGGGAGTTAGATGTGGATGCAGGAAATAACCAGGAGGTAAGAAGCAGAGAAGTTCCGATGTGGTTCAGCAATAGAATGTTATAAAGTAATAGGCTTTTAAAGAAAATAAATGAACAATAATGGTTATTTAAAGAAAATAAATGAGTAATTTAGACAAGGATGGAGTGATAAGCTTCTCTCAGTAACTGTTGTTTTCTAAAATTTAACTTCTCTGTGAGCGGGCACTTTATCACCCCCTCCCCCGCCCGCTACACTTTTTTATACGGCGTGAGGTGTCACCTTACAATGTCGATATTGCTCCTTAAGAAAAAAGTTTGACGACCACAGCTCGAAATCATTACAAACTGCTACTACAATAGCTCTCTGAACAAGGTCTCCGCCGGTTTAATTCTCCGTCCTTGCAAAACTCGATGTGTGTCTCATAACGACGTCAATATTGCCCGGACATATCTCACGTCGCATCTCTCAAGGCGTGTGTTTGAACACGATAGTATGCTTGTGTTGTGGATTGTTCCCTTACGAAAGCGAAGCGCTTGGGTTACGAACTTAATCCGCTAGGCAAGGTCAGCGGCCACTGAAAGGCCGGACAACGGATGGGATCTGCAGGTGGCAGCAGGCTGATCGGCTCTTTTATTGGCGGAGGCTTAGTACGATGGCGGCCGCTTTATCCCGGTACGCAGCGCTCAACAAATTTTAAATCAGGCCATAAATCGGCAGCGGAGAGTGGGCCCGGGATTTGGGCGCGTGGCCGCGACGGGCTAACGCGTGCTTGCGGCCACACTAATGGTCCGCAAACGGCCATCGGTCGTGGCGCGCGCTCATTGGCTGCAGCCGGAGCAAGTGGTGGGCCACCGCACGCTGTCGCTCCGCGTGTTGTGTTCGCTATCGGACTGGCTGGCCGTGTGGCACCGGGCGCGCTGTTCCACTGGCCTCTCGTATCTGCGTGCACACAGCCTGGGGAGAAGGGACAATTGTAGATGAATTCTAAGGGGGGAATTTCTCGAAATCGGGCGAAAGTATCAGATTTTAATTTATTTTTTATTAATTAGTAGAACTCAAGGGCAATACACTGGGGTGGCAAAGTCATGAGATAGCGATTTGCGTATATAAGATGGCGACAGTATAACGTACACAAGGTATAAAAGGGCAGTCCACTAGCGGAGCTCTCATTTTTACTCAGGTGATTCATTTCTATAGGTTACAACGTCATTATAGGCCGCACGAAGGGGATTAAAAGACTTTAATCACGGAGTAGAAGTTAGAGCTAGACACAAGGACATTCCATTTCGAACATCTGTAGGGAATTCGGTATTACGAGATCCACAGTGTCAAGCATGTGCCGAGAATAGCATATTGCAGGCATTGGCTCTCACCACTGACGGCCTATTGCAGCGGCGTTTGTGTAGATTTGTCAATGCTAACAGACAAGCAACACTGCGTGAAATAACCGCAGAAATAAATGTAGAACCTACGTCCAATGACCGAGCGAGGTGGCGCAGTGGTTAGACACAGGACTTGCATTCGGGAGGACGACGGTTCAATCCCGCGTCCGGCCATCCTGATTTAGGTTTTCCGTGATTTCCCTAAATCGCTCCAGGCAAATGCCGGGATGGTTCTTTTCAAAGGGCACGGCCGACTTCCTTCCCCGTCTTTCCCTAATCCGATGAGACCGATGACCTCGCTGTCTGGTCTCCTTCCCCAAAACAACCAACCTACAACCAATGTCGTGTCCTGCCCACTCGTCTAATATAAGGTGCCTAGGAAGCTGTTTTCTCGGATAGCTAGACAACAATTCATGCAAAACGTGTGCGCGGGATTAGCCGAGCGGCCTAGGGCGCTGCAGTCATGGACCGGCGGAGGTTGGAATCCTCCCTTGGACTTGAGTGTGTGTGTATGTCCTTAGGATAATTTAGGTTAAGTAGTGTGTAAGCTTAGTTACTGATGACCTTAGCAGTTAAGTCCAATACGATTTCACATACATCTGAACATTTGAAGCAAAACGTGGTAAGGGAGTTTATTACGGTAAATTAAATTGACAATACTTGACTTTGCGTATTTACAAAGATGGGCCGCAAGGAAATGGTGACATGCAAATAATCCGTGTCCTTCAATATATAGAATTTCCATGCAAGTAAATAATACAGATCACAAGTCACGGCTAAAGCGTTTAATTCCGCCAGTGCCTCGTCTCCTACCTTCCAAACTTCACAGAAGCTGTCCTGCACACCTAGCTGAACTAGCACTCCTGGAAGGTAGGAGACGAGGTACTGGCGGAATTAAAGCTGTGAGAACGGGACTTGAGTCGTGCTTGCGTAGCTCAGCTGATAGAGAACTTCCCGCGAAAGGCAAAGGTCCCGAGTTCGAGTCTCCTTCCGGCACGCAGTTTTAATCTGCTAGGAAGTTTCATATCAGCGCATGGAAACGTCCCCTAGGCTGTGGCTAAGCCATGTCTCCGCAGTATCCTTTCTTCCAGGAGTGCTAGTTCTGCTAGGTGTACAGGAGAGCTTCTGTGAAGTTTGGAAGGTAGGAGACGAGGTACTGGCGGAATTAAAGCTGTGAGGACGGGGCGTGAGTCGTGCTTGGATAGCTCAGTTGGTAGAGCAAAGGTCCCGAGTTCGAGTCTCGGTCCGGCACACAGTTTTAATCTGCCAGGAAGTTTCATATCAGCGCACACTCCGCTACAGAGTGAAAATCTCATTCACTAAAGCGTTTACATCGCGGCTCGTCTTCTACTGCTGCCGTGGCTTAAGGGGAGCGGCGCTTATATTCTCTTCGTACATGGGCCGCTCCTGCCGTGGTGTCGTCCTAGTCAGCGTACCATTGGCTGACGTCGTCTCACAGCCTTCTGTGCTGTAACGTTCCAGGCCGACGTGCCGGCGCTTGATGTTACGTGGAACAACCAACGTATCCGTTAGGTCAGTGCGGCGAAATCTGGCGTTAGAGGGCTATGGCAGCCGACGACCGACACGAGTGGCTTTGCTTACAGCACGGAATCACCTGCAGCGCCTCTCCTAGGCTGGTGACAATGTCGATTGGACCCTAGACGACTGGAAAACGGTGGATTCGTCAGACGAGTCACGATTTCAGTAATAAAAGCTGACGGTATGGCTCGAGTGGGCACAGACCCCAAAAAGACATGGATTCAGGTTGTAGCCGGCCGGGGTGGCCGAGCGGTTCTAGGCAATACAGTTTGGAACCGCGCGACCACTACGGTCGCAGGTTCGAATCCTGCTACGGTCATGGATGTGTGTGATGTCCTTAGGTTAGTTGGGTGTAAGTAGTTTTAAGTTCTAGGGGACTTTTCGACGACGTTGCAGCTAACCTGCGAAACTCATTGCCTAATAGAGACACCTTTCATCTCATTAGGGACCCTACCACCTTCACCATCATCGATAAACTGGCTAGCGAGGTATCCGCCAAGATCCTAAGGGAATATAGAAGGGAGATCGAGTAGATAGGATCAAAAAAAAAAAAATTTTTGACATCACGCACCATCCCATTCCGCCAGGGTGCGTACTGGCCGACCGTCAACGACGATCGGGATCCGACGCATCCAGGACCAGGGGGAGGGTGCGACCATACCGGCTAAGACTACAGCACACCAACTATGACTTATAATATTTATTATTATTATTATTTGTAGAAGTAGATTGTAGAAAATTTTCTTAGACCTGCAGCGATTGTTGAAAGGCCAGCCCAGTACCAGGGGCACGCCCACTGGGGTTAGCTCGGTGGCCATGGCCATAAAACAGTAGGTTTATATTATATACTGGCACACCTGTAACGCTGCAGGATGTAGTTGTCAGTAGTAAAGTAGGTTAGAGTTGATAGTATGATTGACTAACAGTAAATCACGTAGATACCCATAGATAATATAGATACCCGTAGATCGAACTAACTTCCTGTAGCTAATATTAACAATAGAATATAACAGATACAGTAAATGCTGCTGAAATGTAATTTTGTAGCTAAGTTCGACCCACTAATGATTTCAGGTGGTGGGTTAGTTATGTATGATATTGGGTTTTGAAGAATAAAGCTTTTTTTAAAAAAAAAAATTCTAGGGGACTGATGACCTCAGAAGTTAAGTCTCGTAGTGCTCAGAGCCATTTGATTCAGATTGTCAACAAGGCACTGTTCATGGTGGTGGTGACTCCACAATGTTGTGAGCTATGTTTACATGGAATGGAGTGGGTCCTTTGATCCAATCGAACGAACCATTGACTGGAAATGGTTCTGTTCGGCTGCTAGGGGATCATTTTCAGCCCTTCATGGATTTCATTTTCTCAAAGAAAGATGGAATTTTTATGGATGACAATGCGCCATGTCACAGGGCCACAGTTGTTCGCGATCCATTTGAAGAAGATTCTTGACAATTCGAGCGAATGGTTGGGCACTCAGATCACCCGACACGAGTCCCATAGAACATTTGTGGGACATAGTCGGGAAGTCAGTTCGAGCACCCGCTGCAGTCTCCAAGGCTCTTAGGCGGCCGCCCGCACAACGCCTGAAAGCGACTGATTGCATATTACGTAGGTGCATACCTGGGTGACATCGCCCGGCAGCTCTCCTGCCGCCCGTATGAACACTTCTCAATTCGTCCCGCACAAGAGAGTCGAGGCAACAGGAACGCTGGCCCCGAAGGCTATCCCTGCGTACACATTCTCTGTCGGAATCTTCACTTCAAGAAAAGGGTATGAAAAGAAATTAGGTAAGAAACAATATCGCTGAACTTCGCAGTCACTCACTCGCTGATAGAAAACAAAACTGTAGCTAACATGGAAACAAAATCACAGAAACTCGAATGTGATATCACTGCGGAATTGAATGTGACGGGGTGGTCGACTAGGTAGTCAGTCTCACAACCATAACAGGGATCCGAATTTCCGCAGCCACCTGTGGATGATTCTAGCCTGGAAATTCTGGCATGGACAGATAACAGAGTACTACTTGATAGAAAAGAACTTCGGATCGTAGATCCCTCTCACTTCGTATGAGATCTGGAAATATCCCAGGTACGTCTGCCACCTTTCTCAAAGAAGAACAGCACGGGGTCTTGCGGACTGTCGCACACATAACCTGCTGACACCGTGACACCATCGTTCCCAAAATTTGTCAGATGTCGAGTGAACATTCCTCAACAGTGAGTGTTCTTGTCTTGCATCCGAGGGTGGCAAAACTTAATACGAGGGGCGTTCAATGAATAATGCAACACATTTTATTTTATCGGCCAAAATCGATTGCAAAATGCGGAATTTTGCTGTGGGACATAGTGAAGTATTCCTGCTTCTGCTCTTACAGTTTCACGAAGTCCCAATAGCTGGCGTAGCCTTCAAAATGGCGTCTGTGACGGAGATGCGTTCCAAGCAATGTGCTGTCACTGAGTTCCTTTGAGGAAAACCAAAGCGCCACATATAGTCATAGGTGCTTGCAGAAAGTCTGCGCAGACCTGGCATTGAACAAAAGCAGGGTGAGTCGTTGGGTGAGCCGTCTGTTACCATCGCAACAACGTCGCGCAGACGTGTCCCATCTCTCACATTCCGGCCGGCCGCACACAACTGTGACTCTTGGTGTGTTGTAACGTGCCGACATTGTCATTCGAGGTGATCGACTAATCACAAACACCTCGCTGCTCAATTGGACTGGTAGTGCTGAAATACTCGTCCAGTAGCTGGAATACTCAAAGGTGTGTGCCTGCTGGGTTCTTCCTGCCTAACAGAAGACCATGAAGAGCAACGAAAGACCATTAGTGTGGAACTGCTTGCGCACTACGAGGCTGATCGTGACAATCTGTCGTCGAACATGGTCTCAGGCGATGAAACATCGGTTCGTCACTTAGAACCGGAAACAAAACAGCAATCTATCGAGTGACACCTCACCACTTTTCCTCTGGATACAAAGTTCAAAGCCGCACCCCCACCCGGTAACGCCATGGTAACGGTCACCTAGAACCTTAAAGGGATTATTCTGTTCGCTGTTCTGCCTCACGGAACAGCGATCAACTCTGAAGTGTATCGTGCAACCCTCAGAAAATAGAAGAATCGACTTCGGCGTGTTTGTCGACACAGAAATGCAAACTAACTTCCCCTTCTTCGTGACAATGCAAGGCCATACAAGTCAGAGGAGCTTACAAAACTTCACTGGAAGGAAGGAAGGAAGGAAGGAAGGAAGGAAGAAGGGAAGATTGGGTTTAATCTTCCGCCGACATCGAGGTAGTTAGAGACGGAGCATAATTTCGGATGGTGTCAAGGACGAAGTCGGTCGTGCCCTTTTAAAGAAGCCATACCGGCATTTTCCTGGAGCGATTTAGAGAAATCACGAAAAACCTAAATCAGGATGGCCGGACGTGGGTTTGAACCGTCGTCCTCCCGAATGCGAGTCCAGTGTGCTAACCACTGCGCCATCTCGCTCGGTAATACTTCATTGGACTGTTCTTCCTCAGCCTCGACTCGCACCTTCCGGCTTCGATCTGTTTGGCCCAATGAAGGATGCACACCACGGAAAGCAGTACATAGATGATGGAGAGGTTGTTGGTGCAGCAAGATGTTGGCTGCGACATTGGCCAGTAGAGTGGTAACATGAGGGCATAAACGCCCTGCCAGAAATGTGGCGTAAGGTGGTCGCATTGAACGGAGACAGTGTTAAAAACGGGGTTTTGTAGGCAGAAGAGTGGGGAATAATACAGCCTATTGGAAACCTGAATAAAACCGACCTACTTTCAGAAAAAAGTGTTACATTACTTATTGAACGCCTCTCGTGCTATTGACCTGATTTGAGAAAGACTCAGAAGGCATGTGCAAGAATTTGGTCCAATTCCGACCAGTTATCTGGAGCTGCGGTCTGCTGATTAGCGGTCGTGTATTAATGCTTGATGTGTTTTGTTAGAGCTCATGCTACGGCGGTCCGTCGCCCATCGCAACGAAACAGGATAGAACACACTACTGAGAAGAGGCTGTAATTTAGACAGTAAGTAGTATAAATTTAAAATGGAAAGGCTGAAATACCCGACGCCAGATGGCGACGTTCAACAGTGTACGCTTGGAGTCTACGTTTGCAGCGTTCTCGAGAAGGCGGGTTTTCACTAGACCAACGAAGGTAAACGCACGACGGTTATCTGCTCCGTTGACGGAGATTTTTATACTGAGTAAGGGCGGCAAATCGGAGCCAAACGAAGTGGTGGGCCTCGATTGCGGTTCGGACTGCCGGCGGTAACATTAAAGCGTCAAAGCGTTGGCGGCTATTAGCTCTTCTAGTATGGACACTGGGTCGAATGTTCGTTGATTCAGTAGTGATTTGCTCTGTGTGTAAAATGGGTATCTAATTGTTGTTGTTGTGGTCTTCAGTCCTGAGACTGGTTTGATTCAGCTCTCCATGCTACTCTATCCTATGCAAGCTTCTTCATCTCCCAGTACCTACTGCAACCTACATCCTTCTGAATCTGCTTAGTGTATTCATCTCTTGGTCTCCCTCTACGATTTTTACCCTCCACGCTGCCCTCCAATACTAAATTTGTGATCCCTTGATGCCTCAGAACATGTCCTACCAACCGATCCCTTCTTCTAGTCAAGTTGTGCCACAAACTTCTCTTCTCCCCAATCCTCTTCAATACCTCCTCATTAGTTATGTGATCTACCCATCTAATCTTCAGCATTCTTCTGTAGCACCACATTTCGAAAGCTTATATTCTCTTCTTGTCCAAACTATTTATCGTCCATGTTTCACTTCCATACATGGCTACACTCCATACAAATACTTTCAGAAACGACTTCCTGACACTTAAATCTATACTCGATGTTAACAAATTTCTTCAGAAACGATTTTCTTGCCATTGCCAGTCTACATTTTATATCCTCTCTACTTCGACCATCATCAGTTATTTTGCTCCCCAAATAGCAAAACTCCTTTACTACTTTAAGTATCTCATTTCGTAATCTAATTTCCTCAGCATCACCCGACTTAATTCGACTACATTCCATTATCCTCGTTTTGCTTTTGTTGATGTTCATCTTATATCCTCTTTTCAAGACACTGTCCATTCCGTTCAACTGCTCTTCCAAGTCTTTTGCTGTCTCTGACAGTATTACAATGTCATCGGCAAACCTCAAAGTTTTTATTTCTTCTCCATGGATTTTAATACCTACTCCGAATTTTTGTTTTGTTTCCTTTGCTGCTTGCTCAATGTACAGATTGAATAACATCGGGGAAAGGCTACAACGCTATCGCATCTAAAAATGTCGGAGTATTGAATTTAATTCGGAGACAGCGTTAAAGCTGATGGTTTTATCGTGATCGGGGATGTTTATGGCATTCTACAAACTTCGGTTTTAAAAACACCTGGAGGGAAATAAGTGAGCTGTAAAAGAAAATGGGATCATTATGGACACCTTTTTACTGCAGGTACAGCTGACCTGAAAGAGTTGTCATCTTCGGAAATTTTAGGACCTACACAACGCAATAACAACTCGAAATCTGTAGTTACAATTCGGAAGAAATGATGAAAAATCCGACTGAGCTTTAAGGTATGACATCAGTTTTTCCCACCACACTGCTCCCTACATTTTAAAAGAGGGGTCGTTCGCCAGCATCGTTCCTTCTTCTTTTTCTGATGATCAGTTTCTTGCAGTGAAATAAATGATCCACGTGCGACGACTGCTGAGTCCTCTTCTTCCTTCATAACATCGGCCTGTGAAACTCTTACTAAAACGCTACCTTATAACAATAACAAAATGGGAGAAATGTCGACACTTTACCAGAGCCAATTGCGATTCCACATGGCCGAAACTGTTGATTCCAACCCCTTCGTTAGGTGATGCTGACGGGTCGAATGCCCGTGCATTGGCGACCAACGTTCGATCGAATCAGTTGGTTGTCGTTCGTTTGCCTTCGTTGGACGAGTGTGTGATCGCCTAGAGACGAGCGACTTGGCGGCAGTGGTCCCGGTCACGGCCCATTGGCGGATGGCCATCGCGGGTAACGCAGCGGCGTGGCGCGCTCGCCCGTTGTTTCATTAGGCGGCACCGTAGCCAACGCTGGCAGTGGCCACCCTCACCGCCCCCACCCCCACCCCCACCCCCTCCCCACAGACGGCAGCCGTCCACATCGCACCTCCCCAGGGGCCCTTAATGGCCCGGAAAATACAAAGCACCCGCCAACTGTTGCTTTATAGCCGGCGCCCGTAAGTAAAGCACCCAGCCGAGCGGCCCTCTTATCGAGCGCGCCTCGCAACATCTTTACCTCAACCTGGCGGCGCAACAGTTTACTCTGACGGCACCCACATTTTGCACAGATTCTCCTCGATTGCTCCTCTTACATGGAGGTGAAAACATCTTTCTCACTACCCCTAACCGTTTTTTACACGTTCCGGAATAGCTTCGGGAACTGGGCGTCATTAAACACTATGGGAAATTGATTTATAAATTAATCTCGCGCTTATTACACACATTCTTTCGAACGAGTTCTGTCGATAGCGAAACTCTTTACTTTTACCATGATGAAATTGGCTTTAAAGTAGCTCGTTTGTCGCAAAATAATAGCCACAAAAACAACTTCGGCAGACTGGCACAAACCTCGCGCATCACAACACTACCTGGCATAACCAATTCCATAAGAAACAATAGGATTAAATTACATGTAAGCGTAGAACCACATCAATACCAGTCGTACAAGGTATATAGCATAGCTGCCAAAAACAAAGATATGACCCGCAGAATACACAGAAGCAAATAGCTTGTAACAATGTACCGAATGATCAAAAAGTCAGTATAAATTTGAAAACTGAATAAATCACGGAATAATGTAGATAGAGAGGTACAAATTGACACACATGCTTGGAATGACATGCGGTTTTATTAGAACAAAAAAAAAAAAAAAATACAAAAGTTCAAAAAATGTCCGACAGACGGCGCTTCATCTAATCAGAATAGCAATAATTAGCATAAAAAAGTAAGACAAAGCAAAGATGATGTTCTTTACAGGAAATGCTCAGTATGTCCACCATCATTCCTCACCAATAAGTGTAGTCGAGGAATAATGTTGTGAACAGCACTGTAAAGCATGTCCGGAGTTATGGTGAGGCATTGGCGTCGGATGTTGTCTTTCAGCATCCTTAGAGATGTCGGTCGACCACGACACACTTGCGACTTCAGATAACCCCAAAGCCAATAATCGCACGGACTACGGTCTGGGGACCTGGGCGGCCAAGCATGACGGAAGTGGCGGCTGAGCACACGATCATCACCAAACGACGCGCGCAAGAGATCTTCCACGCGTCATTTTGTGAACTTTGTTTTTTTTTGTTCTAATAAAACCCCATGTCATTCCAAGCATGTGTGTCAATTTTTACCTCTCTATCTACATTATTTCGTGGTTTATTAAGTTTTCAAATTTATACCGACTTTTTGATCACCCGGTAGTATCGCTGACTCCACCGTCAATACAGCTGTCACGAAACGTCGTTACGAAATCAACTTTCATAATTCGACAACCACACATATAGCTGCTTCAACAAATGGTTTAACATCAGCTATTGCTCCAACACCACCAAAGAAGCAAACTTATACAATAGCGTGACAGCAATTGAGACATAGATATAGCAGGGATATGAAGACCACGTGATATACGTAGTAAACCGTAATTGTGCACTACGTTAAATTATCTACTTAAGAGTTTGAAATATTGTACCAATCTTTTCACAGATAAACCGAAGATGACATTCACTCCAAAATAGGCCTGTTGTAGTAAACAATATAATCGAACACAACAGCGTCTTTGGTCTCATAACATTACATTTATCATTCATTACGCGTTTCGAACTCTGTCCATCTTCAGACCACATGGTGACAAACTGGTAACAGAAAACTTTTTGTTCTACAATCTTGCAAATTTACACAAGTGCCTTAAAAGAGAACCTATACTAAAACATTACTGAACAACGTCAATTAACGTAGAAACAAACAAATTTGACATATCCACTCAGCAAACAACTTTATGACCTAACACGTGTGTTGCTTACAGTCGAGTGGTCTGTCTGACAATAGGCCCAGTTAAGAGAGCTTGTTGACGCTAGATGGCTTAAGAGCTGTGGCGCTCCCATATATGACCTGAACGTAATTATAAGTGGTATTTGACATAAGATGTATACAGATTTTTTTCTTAGATTGTAAATAGAAATTAATGCAGACATGAGGCAAAGACAAGTTTACAATACATACAGAGTTTTGCAATAAAATTTTTTGTGTGTAAACCACACAGTAAGAAGAGAAACAAATCTAGGGGCCTGTCTCAAAAGCGAAAAATTGGTAAGTAAACCATAAATATGCAAGAGAGCGCAACTTAACCTAATGAAGCATGAAATCCAATTTTTGTTCGTAGTTTTACCGTCTATTTGTTCAACAACAACAACTCGTCATAAATGCTAAAGAACCATTGTCTGCTGCTGGTGATCTGTTCAGTAATTATTAGACTTGGAGCTGAAGGGTGGTTAGTGAGGTATTCTACCTCTTTGTTCCAATGAATGTAAAATATTTATGCTATTTTCGATTGACTGTAAGCAGTGTTTTTGGTCTCTCAGGTGAGAACCAAGGGCGCTGTTGTTGCTGGCATATGTGAGCTTCCTAAAACTTATCTTGAATTCTCTACCCGTTTCGCCAATGTAGAAGCTGTTAAAAGACACGCACCTTATTTTATAAACACCTATGTTGCTGTATTTACGTTTGCTTTAACAAGCATCTACTTAAAGTCCGTTAACATTTTAAAATTCAATACTTCACACAGTAAAGTATACAGAGAGGTAAAAATTGACATATATGCTCGAAATGACAACTGATTTTATTGAAACCAAGGAAAAAGTGCACAAAATGACTAAAATATGGAGCTTTATCTAATACAGAAAAAGTAATCAGCATAACAATAGATTTTTAGTAAAGATGATGTTCTTCATAACATATGTACAACATTTCGGTCGTCATTCAACAATAATACCTGTAGTCGAGGGAAATTAGCAGATATGTTGAGAAATTGGCGTCGGATGTTTTCTTTTAGCATCCCTAACGAAATCGAACGATCGCGGTAGATTTGCGACTTCAGATGTAGAGCTATTATTACCACCAACTTTGAAATCGCGCAATGATCACTATTCAAAGATAAGGGAAATTAGAGCTCGTAATGAGGCGTTCAGACAGTCTTTTTTTTTCTCGCGCGATCCGCGACTGGATCAGAGGGGACGGGAGACGGGTGACGGATGACGGTGGACGGGGGGGGGGGGGAGGGGGGGGGGGGGAGAATACGTCTTTGGCGCAAATTGTGCCTTCCGCCACACACCGCTCCGTGGCTATCGGAGTATATATGTAGCATGTGTTTATCAGCCAGGCTAGGGATGAAGATGTAACATATCGGCATACCTCGCACCCGTCGGCTGACAGTTGGGAAAGTAGTATCCCGCATTACCTCAAAGAAAAATGATCTGATCACGATTTATGTGATAAATGCACAACGTACCATGACTTTCTCGTCATGCAATGGGGTTTCTATGATAGTTGTAGGATTTTCGGTGGTCCAAATTCTGCAGTTGCGGGTGTGGGAACACCCTCGAAGTGTGAAATTGGCTTCGTCGGCCCACAACACGTTAGACAACCATTCATCATCTTCCCTCATTTTTTGAAGTACTCATACTGCACATGCTCTCTACGTCACTAAATCGGCGGCTATCAGTTCATGATGGCGATGGATTTTGTACGGATAGCAATGGAGTTTACGCCTCATTGTTCTCCAAACAGTAGTGCATGGAATGAAGGTGCGAGGTGCGATTTCACGAGCGCTGACTTCGCATGCAGTCTGAACCCCCACTATGGGGTCGATCGTCTAAACAGCGGGTGGCTTCGAAGTTCGTGATCACTTTGCTCACAGCGACTCATGTCACAGGGACCTTTATCCGTTCGAAAACCTATCTTCCGACGATACGATCGTAAATCTGCTGTGGAGTATTCCCAGTTCTGACAGTAGAGGTTCGCTGACAGTGCCACTAGTCAAAAAGTCGCGACTGCTGGCGAATCTGATTCCCTCTTTCGCTACAGCTCGTTTTGTACGCGATTCTCATGCGGCTTCACTGGCGTGTTGCTGTCCAGCGCCATGTGTTGGTTAGGATTTGCACTCGTTTTTGGTTTCAGTAAAGCCCTGTGTCATTTTAGGCATGTGTGTCAAGGTTTACCTCTCTGCCTCCATAATTCCTTGAATTAATGCGTTCTTAAACGTTAACGAACATACGGGTCAACCTATATGTAGGTATCTGCACAGTTTCAGTACACATATATCAGAGTTTATATTCATTCCCGCCTTAACGAGAATAATCAATCATAAAACAGCAGAAAAAGTTCACAATAATTGTTTTGCTCGTATGAAACATTCCTTTCTATATTTTCTGTAGTTATGTTTTAGGCAAAAACATGGTCCTATGGAGAGCACACGAACCAAAAGCAGTAATTGGATTTTTTGTGAATTTTGTGTTTCGACTTAATCGATATGGTTCAAAGTATTTTTAACCTAGCAGGTGATCTTGTCAAAACTCATTTTCACAATGATTTCAGTGGCGATGGATAATTACCAGGGCTGTGATTAAAGCTGAATAAGGTAATATACGTGATGAATTTTGGAAATTTGAAACAGTAATTGCCACACCGTGTCGAACAGGAGTATTGCTGGTATGTCTAACATTTTGTGGAAATTACGAGTATTCATCGTAAAATAGCTGTTGCAGCGATTTGTTTAAACAGAAGTTTTCATAAATAACACTACTGGATGTAACTGCTGTTCGAATAACGTCATTCTTCGAAAGAACTTTTCCGGGACTATAAAGCTTTTTTTAGTTAGAAAAAGTCTTTCACCATTTAATAATGCCGGCCGGAGTGGCAGAGCGGTTCTAGGCGCTTCAGTCTGGAACCGCGTGACCGTTACGGTCGCAAGTTCGAATCCTGCCTCGGGCATGGATGTGTGTGATCTCCTTAGGTTAGTTAGGTTTAAGTAGTTTTAAGTTCTAGGGGACTGATGACCTCAGATGTTAAGTCCCATAGTGCTCACAGCCATTTGAACCACGTAATAATACTCTGTAGATATGTACGAGAGGAAGAGTACGTGTTTCACTGTGTACCATGTTTACAGTTGCTGTAAAATATTTTCAAGCCTTCTTTTGTATTTACATAACACGTACGTTACATGGTTGCGAAACCTGGACGTTATATCGCTGTGATCTGAAGAAACTAGAACGCTTCAACCAACAGAAGCTAAGATATACCATGAACCTGAAATGGGATGACTTCATATCCAACACGACTGTTCTTGAGAAAGCAAAAATGTATAGCATGGAAGCTCTTATCATTGGGCATCAACTCAGATGGGTCGGACATGTCCAGCGGATGAAAAATGACAGACTTCCACGCCAAATGCTGTACAGCGAAGTGAGCACAGGTAAAAGGTCACGAGGTGCCCCTCTCAAACGTTATAAGGATCAGTACAAGAGAAATCTGAAAAACTTGAACATCGATCCGAGTAACTGGTCCACAATAGCAGAAGACCGAAGTCGCTGGCGCTCAGTTACCTCAAATGTTCTTCAAAACTTTGAGCTGGAACGTCGAAGAATGGAGGATGACAAACGCCGGAGACGTAAACTCCTCCAGGCTCAGCCACGTCCTCCACCTTCCATCAGCTGTAATGTCTGTGGCCGCCTGTTCCGCTCTAGGACTGGATTGCTAAGCCATCAACGACACTTCCACGCCTGAACCGTGACAAAGGAAATCTCAGGAGAGAAATGAAAACTCGGATGCGAGTATCAGCCGACGACGACGACGACGTTACATTTATGTTGCCTCTGGTAATTGAGTTACCGCTCTAGTTCCATTCTGCTCTTTCTTTAGACTTTATTTCTTGTTACTGCTGTGAGCAGGCGTCAGGTAAATTATTTCTCGCAACTGCTTCTTGCCCGCTGCACCCACCCGCTTAAAAATAACGATATTTTCTGGCATATAATAAAGACGAATTTATTAATTCTTACTAAATACGTTGCAATTTAATGTATTCTATTAACGCCGCAGGGAGTGACGAGATTATAAGCTGTAACTTGATAGGCGTAGATCATTGAATATATAATTGACAGCAGCTAGGAGCGACTAATTAGCTGATCCAGAGACAACATGCGAAAAACAGCGGACGTTATTACAAATGCCATCGTGGAATTCCACCGTTTGTTTTGGCAATTATAAATGTGTCACCCGATCAGTGGTCGAACAAAACCTGTCCAGCGGATACGCGTGCGCTCTCTCCCTCTCTCTCTCTCTCTCTCTCCCCCTCTTTCTCTCTCTCTCTCTCTCTCTCTCTCTCTCTTTCCCCCCCCCCCCCTACCATTCCCCACCCCACCACTCAGAAACTAGCATTGTTTGCTGTCATGTGTCAGTCACTAGGGAGAATGACGGGATGCAGCTGTGTCACTCATTTCCTCTGAACGCACAGAGGGGTCAGACAAAATGAGAGCACTACTTCTGATCTTTCTAATTAAGGGCATTTACCGAATGCGACAGGCCTTAAAAACTAAAACGAGTGCCTGAAAAGTAAACTTATGTTCCGAATTAATTGTTTTATATTACGACGGTTTCGATTCCTTTTGAAATCATCTTCCGTATTACAACATTCCTCAGTGCAAGATGGTTAATATCACGTTCACGAGGACAATAATATTGTACTTGGCTTGATAACAGAGCTAGTGTCAGTAACACTTCAACAGCAATTATTGTATAACAGGCTCCAAATTGTATATATGTATTTAGGACTTTCAGTTGATACTCGCCAATTTTTTTTTAAGGCTGAATCGGATGATACTGGTAAACCCGAGCTGAAGAGTAAAAGAGCTCCAAGTAACCCGAAATCTCATGTGTGTCTGCAAAAAGCTCTGCTCAGTGACGCTGGTCCAGAGCAACAGGACTTCTCGAACATCAGGCAAATTTCAAATAAAGGTTGAGGACAAGCTGATGGCTGGACGCCGACACTATACACGGAGACCTGTGCAGCTGACCACTTTCTCTTGGAGAGAGGCGAGGGTCGAGGGTTGACCGTCACAGATTGTCCAACGCTGCTTGTAACGCAACTGTAGACAGTCAATAGATTTTCCCTCCCTTGGACTCAGCCATTGAACGAATTATCAGCTTAGCAGCTAAACTAATTTCTCCTGTACTTGTACGGCAGTAGAATCAGTTAAAATATGAACTACGTAATATATTTCAAAAGTGTGATGATTCATCTATGGAATGTATGCGCACTTATAAAAGATGAGACTTTTATTTCAGTTCACAGATCCCACAAGAATTTGTTCCCAATGTCCCGTTACCTAAGAAACGATAATATTGTAAGAGTGATCTTTACGCATTGTATACTTGACATATGATGTCAGTATTAACTAAAATACCCTTAACAGCCACTTCAGTATTCCTTAATAGTGAAAGGAATTCGCGATAGCATAGTTGTCAGTGGATCTTACAGTCCTGTGAAATAATTTTTTGGCGTTCCTGTCAATTCAATTGTTCCTACGGCTGGATAGCGTCCTCCACAACGATATTCACTCCACCGCCAGCATACAAATGAACTTAAGGTTTCTTCGTTGGTCCTTAATCGTAAAATTTTTGTATTACCGAGTCATTGTTATCCGTATGAAGAAAATAAAAGACTTAAAGTCCGTACCGTTTTTCTAACATCTCTCAATGAATTTCAACAGTTTGCCTGGAAGTAATTGCGAAAAACCCCATTTACCTCTACTCTGGTTTAATACATCCATTTACAGAGCGATTCAGTCGGTTGTGGACTGCAAAAGAGTCTGCACACCGGACTGAGTATGTATTCACGTAATTCGGTTCGACCTGTAGGACCCGATCAACCTCCTGTATCCTCTGGCCGTGCAGTCGTCTTGCGGCTGCACCGTACCAAACTGTTCTTCGAATAACTGAATAAACGAGGAAACAGAGACTGTGCCTGTTTATGAAACGAAATAAGTAAGGAAGGAAAGAAGGAACACTAGAGTTTAATATCCCTCCGACGACGCTTTCATTACAGACGGACCACAAACTCGGATTGGGGGAGGATGAGGAGTGGATCGACTGTGCTCTGTCAGAACAAACTTCCTCGATTCGTCTCAACGTAACTTGCCTGTTAATCCGCCACAGAAAATGGCTTTTTTGTTCTACATCTTAAATCTGTGTATAGAGTTTTTTAAACAAAACGGTGAGGAAAGAAATTGGCACCAGGAAGTTGTTTAGAAATCAGTTTAAAGATCTCTCGGTGTGCGTCCACGCCCATGTTACCACTGCTTTCACACGTCATTAAACTGTTGCTCGAGAAACATATACTGTTAAACTATTTTTCAAGTTGGCAGCCCTGTTAGAAGATACGCTTTGCGATGCTCTTTTGTTTCCTTTGAATATCGTTGGTTTTCCAGTGCAGTTTCGTTATGATGTTGCTCTATTTTTAGTTGCTGCTTTTTTGTCATTCTCTAAAGTTATTATACCTGTAATTTCTTTTAATGCAGAGCATCTAGCAAGTGTGAAGCTCTAGAACGGCTAGGAATATACTGTTTAATACGAGACGGTCACTGTTGGCAATTGAATCCATGAGAGTGGCCGAAGTAGAAACGTCGGTCCCTGAGGCAACTAATACGCCAGAATAACAAGGAGAAAGAAGAAAAGGAAAAGAGAAGATGAGAAACGTGTAAGCTAAGAAGAGTATGCTACTGGAACATAGTAGAAACATCAGAGAAAAGTCATAGATCAAATGTAACTCTGAATTCTATTTTTTGAGAGTTAAATTTCCTGGCAAAAAATGTATTTGAGCTAGGGTTCTGCAATTTTTTGGGATGTTTCAGGGTACTATTTTGAGGAAAGTAGATTATAGACACTAACGTTCTACTAACGGAAAGAAATTGTAAACTGATTAATTATAAAAAAGCAACCTTAATTTTGACTATCAGACACTGATGGAAAAAAATCACATAACCAAAATTCATTTAATGTAGAGTAATGAAATGACTACAATTGTCTAGGAACCATATTTAAGTGATTCACATTGCAAAATTACAGTTTAATATAAACGCGAGATAAGCTATTGCAAATGCAAAATGCTGGTACATTAGTAACCAGTGTAACTGCCAGGATGTTGAATGCAAACATGCAAAGGTGCTTGCACTGTGTTGCAGAGGTGCCGGATGTCAGTTTGTGGGATGGAGTTCCATGTCTGTTGCACTTGTTCAGTCAGCACAGGGACGGTTAATCCTGGAGTTGTCGTTCGATGATGTCCCATAAGTGCTGGATTGGAGGCAGATCTGGTGATTGGGCAGGCCAAGGCAACTTGTCGACACTCTGTACGGCATGTTGGATTAGAACAGTGGTATGTGGGCGAGCGTTATCCTGCTGGTAAACACCTTCTGGAATGCTGTTCATGAAAGCAGCACAGCAGGTCGAATCACCAGAGCGCCTCACAATTTTGCAGCCAGGGTGCTTGGCATAACCACGAGAGTGCTCCTGCTGTCATATGAAATCACACCACAGACCATAACTCCAAGTGTAGGTTTAATTGTGTCTAGCATGCAGACAGGTTGATTGCAGGCCCACCTTCTAACCAACACGCGGCCGTCACTGGCACTGGGGCAGAACAGCTCTCATCAGAAAATCCATCAGACCTCCACCTTGCCCTGCAAAGAGCTCTCGCTTGACACGACTGAAGTTGCAAATGACTGTGGTTTGGGGTCAGTGGAATGTGTGCTAGAGGGCGTCCAGCAGGGAACTGCTCTCGTAGTAACCGATTTGTGGCTGTGTGAATGTCGTGCCAACTGTTGCTCAAATTGTTGCTGCAGATGCAGTTCTCTATGCTAGAGCTGTAGGCTGGACACGATGTTCTACCTTCTCGGTAGTGCCACGTGTCTGTCCGGAGCCTGGTCTTTTTACCCTCGTGGCCACCGCTGTCAGCAGTCATGTACAGTGGCTACATTACTGTCATGTCTTCCCGTAGCTCTATTACTCGACCTCTTTCGAACTCAGTGAGGTGTTGATAATGGCGTCTTTGAGGCCTTAAAGGCATTCTTAGCTAACATCAACTCACCACATCCGATCTCAGATGTAACTAACGCTCATTAACCGTTACAGCGTGTATTTGAAGGAAACCTGATTTGCGTCCTCATAACGGCGCTATTAGCGCCACTCTTTTGCGACTGGCGTGGAATTTGAATAGACATAACTTTTCAGTTTATAACACTACAACAGCTAATACTATGAAATACCAAATTTGGTTTAGTACATACGATGTCCCAACAGAACAATTAGTCCTGTCGCGGAAAAGCCACGTATAACACTTCCGTCTGCTTCTACTATACCATAACCTTAAAGTTGTGGCAGGTCGTGAAATAAAACTATCTTGTTAAAGCATTTATGGTATAAAGCAACAGAGCAGTGTTACCCTCTGAGAGGAATTTTGTTATGTTGACCGTGTTGTACCTAACGGAGGTGGCTTATCGGAAACGAAAGTCAGAATTACGTAATTATTTGAACAGTAACAAACAAAATTTTGCCTATCTGCACTGTTCAACTGATAAAGAAAACGGTCGCCAGCCTAACTAGGCAAGAGAATGGTTAACATTCTCGTTCAAGAAAATAGTTATTAGTAACTCTAATGGATAAACACAACCTATACTTGGCCACACGCGAGTGCAATGAACTCTGACACATACATATGTTTATGGTAAGATTGAAACTAACAGTTAGAGCAGCAGAAACTATTTGCAAAATTATAATAGATACCGAAACACATTATTACTTTCAGGACTTGTTCAAACTGAATGGTTTTTATAATTAGTGGTCTTTCCATTACTTGTTACCCAGCATTAATACAATAGACAAACTGTGGATCCTGTTATATTATTAATATGCACTTCCTATACACAAGAGAGACATACACTTAACTAACATGAGTATATAACGTTTCACAACTGCAGTTTTCCACTTTTACTACAGCGAAACACAATGTTGACAAAATTGCAAGAAACTGACTCACCTTTTTGAATTTACTACAGATATCAAGGTGATCATTTGCTAAGCAAAACTTTAGAAGCCTCAGTCTTAAGAACTTTTAATTTTGCACTTGGCAACAGCACTTTAATAAGCAGTTTTAATAGGAAAATTATTTTCAGCAAACAACATTTACTTTAACTCACTCTCTTGCCACATTAACTTTAACTTTCTTTTTACTAAGTTCAAGAGGCATTAATTAGCATAACATTGGTCATAAATGTTCCTTCATAAGGCACACTCGGTAATTACTTTAGTTCAAACGGAAAGGAACCTGAGAGGTGTTATGATAAGGAAAAAATTAAGGTAGGTACATAAATTCAGGTATAAATTACCTTATATTTGTGCAAACTAAAACATCCAGTAAGCTGATCCTTCACTGTACATCATTATAGTATTACGTTACAGTGATTGCGCAACATGGTGGCAACTGCATGTTGGTAGGTGGATTCGCAGACAGAATTGCTGGACTCTGTCATTTCTTGGTGGCGACGACAGATACAAATTCCAAAATAGTTCCAGCTATTCATCCATCCATCCGAGGCATTGGAAAGCGGCAGGAAAAGCCTCTCTCGGAACCAGCACGATATGCAATTTTTACATGGCAGTGCACAGTTTGGTAGCTCGTCCCCGACTCGTAGCTCGTCCCCGACTGACTTCCACCTTTTCCACCTAGACCAACCACAATTTGCGCGCGCTACACAGTTCTGTTCCCGAGGGGAACCACTACACCTTTTACATACAAACTAACTAGGAACCCTAAGTGAGGATCAGCAGTTTACATGACAGTAAACAATCATTTTAAACAAAACAGAACATTTGCACATATAGACATTTCTACAAAAAATTATTCACACAAAATTACAATTATATACAGTAAGTTTTGTTCCCTCCAAATGGGACAAAGCATTTAAACGACAGATATCCTAAATTGCATAGAACCAAACCATGACGTCAAAGTTTGTATAAAGAAAGCAGTATACAATTTTGTGTTATCTATTCAATCAAACATATTTACAGAAGCTCAGCGATGTAACATTAAATAAAAGAAAAGGTAAAATAAACCAGTAGAGTATTAGAGCTATGGTGTTACAAATTGTAGGAACAGGCCTACCATCTGTCATTTATATACATATACATTTATATCCACATATGTACAGCGGCCATGACCTTCTTCTTTTGTGCTGATACACACATATTCCCCGAACTCTTACGGGACTTGGTAACATTGTCTTCCACGAGTAATGAGTGTGTTGGGGTGGGACACTACGAATGTAGTGTGTGGACACACAAGGTGAGAATGTGGGTCTCGCGGGAGGCGTGCGCGAGATAGTCCCTGCAGTCGCGCCGGCCGCGGTGGCTGTGCGGTTCTAGGCGCTCCAGTCCGGAGCCGCGCTGCTGCTACGGTCGCAGGTTCGAATCCTGCTTCGGGCATGGGTGTGTGTGATGTCCTTAGGTTAGTTAGGTTTAAGTAGTTCTAAATTCTAGGGGACTGATGACCACAGCAGTTGAGTCCCATAGTGCTCAGAGCCATTTGAACCTGCAGTCGCGCTATCCCCTGTGCCCTCGGTGGCTCAGATGGGTAGCCGGCACGATAGCTCAGAGTGTTCGGTCAGAAGGTTAGCTACCCTCTGTAATACAAAAACTGAGTGAACGGATCAACGAAGAACCTGAACGGGTGTCATCGGACGTCCGCATCGAACAAATTCAACGAACAATATAGAACAAAATGAGATCAACTAACTAAACAAAAAAGTGAATATAGCGTCTGCCATGTAAGCAGGAGATACCGGGTTCGAGTCCCGGTCGGGGCACACATTTTCACCTATCCCCGTTGATATATATCAACGCACGTTAGCAGCTGACGGTATTAATATAATTCTAATCTGTCATTTATGTCGCACAACTGATTCTTGGTGTTGCGATTTTTTTTCAGTCATTGTGTTTCTAGAACAAAAACTTGTGGCTGAAATGACATGATTGCAGTCTACTTTTTAGCTATCATGTTGTTAATATGAGTTTAAACTGTCGAGCTTCTGAGTAAGGTAATCAGTTCAAATGGTTCAAATGGCTCTGAGCACTATGGGACTCAACATCTGTGGTCATCAGTCCCCTAGAACTTAGAACTGCTTAAACCTAACTAATCTAAGGACATCATATACATCCATGCCCGAGGCAGGATTCGAACCTGCTACCGTAGCAGTCAAGGTAATCAGTCATGGCATAGATTCCAAGTATGGACCGGCATATAAAAATGTAATTTACTGAACTTTACAAAAAAGTCGTAATAAAGTCAATGCGAGAAGTAATGTGATTAACTTTATATCACAGTTTTCATCGAGATACACTCCTATTGCGCTGAAATATTCGTCCTACCCTAAGATTTCACGTTTTTCAGTTAGAGCCGTGTAAACTTTACGAAAATTGTGTCTGCTCTTTCAGACAAATCCAAAAGAACCGACTCTAGTTTTTGATCCAGCAGCCATTATGAATTAAGACACGAAGGAATTACAATCCTTAGTGAAAGTGTAAGTTCCACAGTATGTGCTTCTGTATGAAATTTAGCCCAAATTTACGTCCCACCTACAAGAAGTCTACGTATTACCTAGGCTATGTACCCTCAAGCTGTTATCCAACTTATGATCGCATGCTAATCCTTTACTAAATAGAACCTAATTTGCATTGAGCTGTGACTTGTTTGAATGCAGCTTGTCTTTATATTAACTGCGCATCTGGAGTAAAACAATTCTCTGGCCCTAATCAAAGTTTCCACTTACCTCACGTCTTGACAACATTATTGTAGATTTCTCTAAAGCAAAACAGCAAAAGCAAGCAGGCAGCGGCTAAGCTGGATTTTTATTTTTTTAAATAAAATTTACAAAGATTATTCAAACTGTTGCATACCATATGGCGCAATGTCGTAATGAGGAATGATAAACCTTCTTAAAACAGTGGGATGGGGAGAGTGGCTATTCCTATGAAATGAGTTTAGAATGAAATATGTATTCAAGAAGACTGAGTAAAACTTCACGTGATCTTCGCACATAACATTGGTCTAAACAGTGCTACGCTTAACAAAGTGGACAATGATTTTAAAAGGGTACAGTCAAATAGCTTAATCAGTTGCTATGGTTGTACATTATCTAGGGTTGTGGGGTGATCTTTGTCTCAGGGCTGAGCAAGTGAACAAAATTGACTGACAACCGTCATTCCGACAAACGAGCTGCACAGTGCTGAAATCTCTTACCTCAAACTTCGTCGCTTAATTATATATATATATCCTTTCTGTCCTTTACCATAAATCTTCCTTCATCTAAAAAATACAATGACAAGACAACACAGCACTACTGAATACGTTCATCGCCTACCACACTTCAACTAAGAATGTATCAGATTACGCGTTACGCGCAGGCAA
This sequence comes from Schistocerca americana, assembly GCF_021461395.2. Lineage (NCBI taxonomy): Eukaryota > Metazoa > Arthropoda > Insecta > Orthoptera > Acrididae > Schistocerca > Schistocerca americana. The sequence goes on along the minus strand of NC_060123.1, from coordinate 237,369,139 downwards.
AGACTGTGCCTCAACAAGACCAAAGATTGTTTAATAGTAATATAACTCGCTCTCTCTCTGACGTGCAGATTGATAACTTACAAAAATTAAAATGACATGCCCACCTCTCATATCCTCCTCCTTCCCCGAGTAGAATTTTGTACTAGGTCCATTTAAGACTGGAATGGGACGAGCATAAAATCATAAACATTATGAACAGGAACATACAAAACATGTTGGAAATAAAAAGAGAAAAATAGTTTTACAAGAATATGAGTTAAAGAACTGTAAGAAAAAAATTAGAAAAGTCAGGAACAGAAAGGTTATCATATTTCATTATGTCTATGAGAACGTTCTGCACAGCAGTATTTTGAAAGTCTATACGTAACATTTTGCATTGTAGTAAGTAGTATTGGTGATACACACTGTTTTTGTAGCACACAGGAGGAAGGTTAGAATGTGTCTGTATTACACAAGGCCTACATTTATGAAGGACAATCACATATGGCAGAAGTAATTTTACGACAAAAGCAGGTAGAAGAGTGTCCTTGTCACAAACGACCAAACTTTCTTTAGCTCGTTACAGTTATGTCACTATTGTGTGAAGCTATGTGGAAGCTGACTCAGCGGGACTAGCACAGTTCTCAGATGACAACGTCACACATGCACAAACAGTAAAATATGAAGTAGTATCTGCTTGAATCACCAACGGCCTTGCCACAGCGATAACACCGCTTACCGTCAGATCACCGATGTTAAGGGCTGTCGGGATGCGCTAGCACTTGGATGGGTCACCATCCGATCTGCCGAGCGCTGTTGACAAAGGGGATGCATTCAGCCCATGTGAGGCAAACTGAGGAGCTACTTGATTGAGAAGTAGCGACTCCAGTCTCGCAACCTGACACACGGCCAGGAAAACGGTGTGCTGACCACAGGCCCCTCCATAGCCGCGTCCAGTGATGCCTGTGGGCTGAGAATGACACGGCGGCCGGTCATTACCGTCGCGCTTTTATGGCCTGTTCGGGCGGCGTTTAGTTCTTATCTGCTTGAAGCACACCGTAGATCCATTGATAACTCCAAAGCCATCTTGTAGTATCGAAGAGTTCCTTCTAAAGTCAGATGCTGCTTATTTCGCTGAAAATTTGACAGAGAATATTTCAGTAAATAATTAGAAGACATAGTTATTCTGCCATGGAAAGTTTCAATCATATGTGGTAAGTGGTCAATCAGTTACAACCTGGAATACAGAATTGCGTATATTAAGACAGGAATAACAAGATTTTACATAGTCGTACATATGGACTGCACATGTAATGTAATGGTAATAACAGATTTCTACGTCTATAAAAAATTCTAGAAAAAATGGCGTTATGGTTTTACAATAATAAATTACAGAAACATCAGACAGGTAAATCATGTGAAACAATGTACAGTAATAGCCATGATAGGAAATAATTATTATATATGTACAGAATGACCCACAGAAGATTCTAAATCTATTCAAGTATATATGTATGCATGTTCATCGGTAAATTCCACAAAAGTATAGAGTGTAAGGCAGAAAGAGATAAATAAGGACAGTGATCACACACAAGAAATAAGCACATGAGGATAGTGGTCACACACACAGTTCAGGGGAATACAAATAATAATTGGGAAAAACATGGATTAGGGAGTAACAAAGGTTCGCATCAGAAAATACTTCATGCAGTCAGTCGAGCGTCATTCTATTATTATACCTAATATGGTCAGTAATTAGCATACTATCTAGTTATATTTCATCCTTTAGTTTTATGCACTTCTTCATCATTTTACCCATGATTTCATCAAACTTCCAACAAACACAACTGTTCACTTTATTTCTATGCTTCTTTCTTTCATATATTTGATACGTTCTTATAAGTTTATATTTCCCTACCTAACAATTCGTCATCTTTGTACTACCTAACTATATTTCATCTGATATTTACCCTACCTAATGACTTCATCTCAAATTCATATTAGTAGTCATTTCTTTGCTCATATATTTGTTGTATGACGTCCTTTCTTATCTCTCTCACTTTGCTTCCTCCTTACACATCTTTCGTGGCATCTTACACATCTTTCATGACTTACGAGAGCTCACTACAGTACTATATTTAAAATAATTATTATGCTAATGGCGCCACCTCCTACAGTAACAACTTGTATAGAGAGTATGTATTTTAAAGAAACTCAATTAATCAAAGAAGTGTAAGAGGCAAATTCAACCTGCGAATTCCTTAAGCTCTAAATCAATGCGTGTTATTGTGTTACATCATATATCAATACTAGATGGCAATTAGTCTGCAATGTTACACATGTTGGTAAAAGAATATACATAAGAGAATCTTATGCTATGATATGGCAAAAAAATAAAGCTGGAAAGAAAAGAAAGATCATTAGCATCCCACATACTTCGGCATCTCATTCCTCTTATTGCTTTTTTTCACTCTAAGTGTATTGTCTATACATGTAACATCTCATGAGTTATGAATTTCATCTTCACTTCCACAATTTGTCAAACATAGACTGATGGACAATATTGGTATGACATCGTTTCATGCATTAGGAAAGCTTATCTGTTAGACGAAGGAAAGGTCGATTAACTGTACAGAAATCAGTAGAAGTTAGATTTTGCGTCCCTGTCGCTATATACCTATCACAAAGAAATATGATTAATCAGTACACACAGGAAAATACACTAACACGAAGACAATTACAAAAGTTCATTGAGGTAGCAGACGCTACAAGAGTGTGTCACGGTGTAGAGTACGAATCAGTGCTGAGCCAAATCTATCCACAACATTTTTCGCGCACAAATTGAGACAAAGACGTACACTTCTCGAACTACTGTAAAATTTGCTTACCTGTCACATGTGTTGTTCTGATGAAAAAAATGGCACTAAATATTTAGAAAAAGGTTGAATAATTTGCATCAGATAATCACAAACTCCACATCAAAGGAATTAATGTGTTGTCTCACTGCACGTTATCTTCATTCATTATTGTCATCCAACCAAATCTGCCCGCATCTCGTGGTCGTGCGATAGCGTTCTCGCTTCCCATGCCCGGGTTCCCGAGTTCGATTCCCGGCGGGGTCAGGGATTTTCTCTGCCTCGTGATGGCTGGGTGTTGTGTGCTGTCCTTAGGTTAGTTAGGTTTAAGTAGTTCTAAGTTCTAGGGGACTGATGACCATAGATGTTAAGTCCCATAGTGCTCAGAGCCAGAGCCAACCAAATCTTTTCAAAAACTTACCTTTACGCTTATCGACACGAAATGCATCCAAATGCCAGAAAAATTAATTGTTACAAGAAACAGGGTCCCTATGCCCTAACCATTACTCACTCTTTCTTTCTCTACATTAATCATCATAACCATTGCCTTATTCTATTACAGTATGCAACTAAACCTCATGATTATCGTCCTGTGTACCTAACCAACATATATCTCATTATTCTATAATAACATTAATCATATTCACCGTGTTTGTCTCAATATACACTTCAAATAACAATTCACTGCTCTGATTTCATCCATTTGTTTCCACATAAATAACACCTAATAACTATAATTGTAAATGTTTCACTTCAGTAAACATAGTTTCACTACCTCACAATAGATCCCGAAAAATGTCTTGCATAAAAATACCCATTACTCTTCTTCCTAGACAACGCAATTACCGTCCTAACAGACTGTATATATCATTAAAAGTGGTAGAAAATTTTATATGTCCCTCTATTACCATCACTGTGTATAGCAAAAAAGTACTTATCAAGTGAACAACACATTGCTGATAATGTGTGTATCCTCTCAGAACTAGTTTAAAAACTACTGACAATGTTCATCTTATTAGAAATTACTTGTTATTATTGGATCCTAGTTGAAATTTCGAAGTTCTTAGTAGTTTGTTGGCACAGTGTTAACAGAGAATTTCTATAAAACCAATCAGCTTAATCAGCTGATATGTTGGTACAACACTTACGGAAGTGGGGTGGTCTTTCTCTCAGCTCTGAGCAAGTGAGCAAAGTTAACAAGCAGACAATACTCATTCTGACAAACTACCTGCGCAGTCCTGAAGTCCTACCTTAAATCTGTTCTCTTCAAAGAGAAACAATATGACTCAAAATTTATATTCTTTCCGCCTTTCAGTATAAAAATCATATTCATCGTTGTTGTGCTTTACAATAAATATTTCTTCACCTAAAAGATGCATTGACAAGTCAGCGCATCACCTACCACACTTCAGCTACGAATGCACCACACTGGACAGAGGCAAGGACTGTGCCACAAGACAAAAGACTGTTTAACAGGAACATAACTTGCTCTTTCTTTGATGTGCACGTCGATAACTTAAAAAAATCTGAATGACAAGCCCATCTTACAAAATTTGAAAATTTTTACCGGACAGGGATTCGAACCCAGGTCTCTTGCTTACTAGGCAGATACTCTGACCACTGAGCCGCCTGGACACAGTGGTCGTTTTACTTGCACAGACCACCGTAGGACACCTCGCGACAGACTCCAAGTTCTCAACTTTCTCTCACACTACAAGTGTAGTGCCTCGTACCCATTATCATCATTACTCGCGGCATTTAGCCGATTCCCGTGAGAGTTCGAGCCTGGTGCGCAACTGCGCTGACGAGACCGCTGGCCTTCTTGCCTTTTATATGTTGGGTGGTCCATTGATCGTGACCGGGCCAAATATCTCACGAAATAAACGTCAAACGAAAAAACTAAAAAGAACGAAACTCGCCTAGCTTGAAGGGGGAAACCAGATGGCGCTTTGGTTGGCCCGCTAGATGGCGCTGCCATAGGTCAAACGGATATCAACTGCGTTTTTTTAAATAGGAATCCCCATTTTTTTATTATGTATTCGTGTAGTACGTAAAGAAATATGAATGTTTTAGTTGGACCACTTTTTTCGCTTTGTGGTAGATGGTGTTGTAATAGTCACAAACACATGTGAATTTATCATTTCTGAGAACGCGTGCTGTTACAGCATGATTACCTGTAAACACCACAATAAGTGCTCAAAATGATGTCCGTCCACCTCAATGCATCTGGCAATACGTGTAACGACATTCCTCTCAACAGCGATTAGTTCGCACATGCATTCACAATGCGCTGACGCATGTTGTCGGTGGATCACGATAGCAAATATCCTTCAAATTTCCCCACAGAAAGAAATCCGGGGACGTCAGATCCGGTGAACGCGCGAGCCATGGTATGGTGCTTCGACGACCAATCCACCTGTCATGAAGTATGCTATTCAACGCTTCAACCGCACGCGAGCTATGTGCCGGGCATCCATCATGTTGGAAGTACACCGCCATTCTGTCATGCAGTGAAACATCTTGTAGTAACATCGCTAGAACATTACGTAGGAAATCAGCATACATGGCACCATTTAGACTACCATGGACTAAATGGTACACAATTATCCTTCTTCCCATAATGGTACACCATACATTAACACGCCAAGGTCGCTGATGTTGCACTTGTCGCAGCCATCGTGGATTTTCCGTAGCCCAATAGTGCATATTATGCCGGTTTACGTTACCGCTGTTGGTGAATGACGCTTCGTCGCTAAATAGAGCGCGTGCAATAAGTCTGTCATCGTCCCGTAATTTCTCTTGTGCCCAGTGGACGAACTGTACACGACGTTCAAAGTCGTCGCCATGCAATTCCTGGTGCATCGAAATATGATACGGGTGCAATCGATGTTGATGTAGCATTCTCAACACCGACGTTTTTGAGATTCCCGATTCTCGCGCATTTTATGTGCTACTGATGTGCGGATTAGCCGCGACAGCAGCTAAAACACCTACTTGGGCATCGTCATTTGCTGCAGGTCGTGGTTGACTTTTGACATGTGGCTGAACACTTCGTGTTTCCTTAAATGACGTGACTATCTGGCGAACTGTCCCAACACTTGAATGATGTCGTCCAGGATACCGAACAGCATAATAGCACACGCCCGTTGGGCATTTTGATCACAATAGGCATACATCAACACGATACCGACCTTTTCCGGAATTGGTAAACTGTCCATTTTAACACGGGTAATGTGTCACGACGCAAATACCGTTCGCACTGGCGAAATATTACGTGATATCACGTACTTATACGTTTGTGACCATTACAGCGCCATCTATCACAAAGCGAAAAAAATGGTCGAACTAAAACATTCATATTTCTTATACGTTGAAACGTCCCCTTTGAACAATTATACAAGACTGTGCTTAAACTGACACACAATATTTTTTAGCGCAACGCAATCTGACTTTCAAAAATCCCTACAAATGAATGGCCCTGACTAACATTAACCTATACCTTTCACAAACCACTTACCTCACAAAAATCTTGGTTACTCGAACTACTGCAATACAGCGAGCGCCACTACTACCAGCTAAATAAAAGATTCAAACTACGGAAGGCACAAACTACTGATAGGCATAGTTAGCAAATGAAAGATTTTAATAGCGAACAAACAATGTATTTACCTTAATAGTCATAATATATATAGCAGTTCATGACATCCAGTCTTACAAATTTCAAAACTCCGCCATCTCTCTCCCCACGTCCACCACTGCTGGCGGCTCACCTCCAACTGCGGAACGCTACGCGCTGTTCACATCCAGCTGCCGCTGCCAACACTACAATGGCAGCCAACAATGCAAACTAGCCACAGACTGCACACAGCACAGCCAGTGATTTTCATACAGAGCGCTACGTAACGTTGCCAATAAGAAAACATAAACAGCCTACTTACAACGTACTACACGAATATGTAATAAAAAATGGGGGTTCCTATTTAAAAAAACGCAGTTGTATCCGTTTGACCTATGGCAGCGCCATCTAGCGGGACAACCATAGCGCCATCTGTTTTCCCCCCTCAAGCCAGACGAGTTTCGTTCTTTGTAGTTTTTTCGTTTGACGCTTATTTCGTGAGATATTTGGCCCGGTCACGATCAATGGACCACCCTACATATATGATTTTTGTTCTTTCGCACATGTCCAAAAGAACCGACACCAGTTTTTGAAGCACTAACGAGTTACAGACGTTGGCTGCGAGCGGGCATTGGTTTAAATCAATGGGGAAAGTTGAAAAACTGTGCAGAACCGGGATTCGAACCCAGGTCTCCTGCTTACTAGACAGATGCTCTGACCAGTTTCCCCATTGATTTCAGTCAATGTTCACTCGCAGCCAAGGTCCATAATTGCTTTATGTCTTCACGAAAATTGTTATTGTTTTTCCAGGTGTTCGCAGGCAAGTTACCTTGACAGATTTGGGGAAATCACGGAAACCTAAATGTGTATGGCCAAACCGCCGCCCTCACGATGCGAGTCCAGTGTCTTACCACTGACTTGCCTTGTTTGTGAGGAAGTTGTAGACGCAGTAAGCGCCTCTGTTCTGCACAGCCGCAGTGACTTGGGGCAGAGCAGTTACAGACGGCTGGCGAGATAAATCGCCGGGACTGGCAATAAGGGCGCGAAACTCACCCGGCTCAGCCATTAATTGCTCGAACGTGGTAAAGTTTGCCGGCGCGGCTTCTTAAGCAGCTCGCCGCTCCGGCGTCTGGAATTAAAACTCATGGCCGCGTGTTGTGCGCCGCCTTAACAGTTTTACAACTTTCATTTGCAGTAGCGGCTGGCGGGCGAATAAAAAGTTGCTAGCACGCCTTAAACATTCCCTGGCCGGGGAGGCGGCCTTATCGGACGTCGCTGCCACCAAGTCTCCACGCAGCAGCCGCGCCGATCGTGGCTAATCGCCGCCTCCCAGAAGCACTACGTACCGCTATAGGTGGCGTCGAGAGAGACGGCCGTCGAGTTTAGGTTTGTTCTGCGCACTTAACGTCACGTATTCTCCGACAGCCAATGAGCGTTCAGTAGTGTTCTGGGCGCTCTGTTGTGAATGAGGCAGCTAATGCGAGCACTAAACGTGATCGTAGCGAGTTGTTTACTGAATTTCGATTCCGTTTGTCATGGACTGTGCAGCTGGTCCCGGCGGAGGTTCGAGTCCTCCCTCGGGCATGGGTGTATTTGATTGTTCTTAGGATAATTTAGGTTAAGTAAGGTGTAAGCTTAGGGACTGATGACGTTAGCAATTAAGTCCCATAATATTTCACACACATTTGAACATTTTTGATTCCATTTGTTGCGAGTTTTCCGGTCGCTGTGGCCAAGCAGTTCTAGACGCTTCAGTCCGGAACCGCGCTGCTGGTACGGTCGCAGGTTCGAATCCTGCCTCGCGCATGGATGTGTGTGATGTCCTTATGTAGTCCGCCCCGATAGCTGAATAATAGCCGACGCGGTAGCTCAACGTGCTCTGTCAAAGGGTTAGCTACTCTCTGTAATAAAAAAACTGAGCAGACGGATCAACAAAGAACCTAAACGGTTGTCATCGGACGTCCGCCACGAACAAATCCAACGAACAATATAGAACCAAATGATATCTTTAAAAAAAAAATGGTCCTAATGGGCCAGGGTTCGATTCCCGGCTGGGTCGGGGATTTTCTCCGCATAGGGACTGGGTGTTGTGTTGTCTTCATCATCATTTTATCCCCATCCGCCGCGCCGGTAGCCCAGTGAGGCGCTGAATGTAATAAAACCTGCACAAAGCGGCCGGACCTGCCCCTTAAGGTGCCTCCCGGCCAATGACACCGAACGCTCATTTCAATTTTTTTCCTTAGGTAAGTTGGGTTTAAGCAGTTCTAAGTCTAGGGGACTAATGACCTCAAATGTTAAGTCCCACAGTGCTTAGAGCCATCTGAACCATTTGTTGCGAGTTGCCATCGCTAGTTGTCGTAGTAAGTGATAAATTCTATATAAACAAGCGAGAGACAGAATTTGCAGAATAAACGCTTTCTTCAAGAGAAAAACAGGTGCATACGCGTACCGCAACTGTCGCTTGGAAACGTCAACAACGCAGTCCCCGCCTGTGCATCGACATGCGCGAATAGCCATCGTTCGTGGGTCAGACTGTATCTCCACTTGTCTGATAGTCCGAATGATGTCGCTCACTTTTTGTTCATACTGTATTAGATTGGTGCACACTTCGCAGCGTTTTTCCGTAAGTTTAATAAACACGATACACATGACAAAGACCTTAATACGCTGAAGAGCAAAGAAACTGGTACTCCCGCCTGATATCGTGTAGGGTACCCGTGACCACGCAGAAGTGCCGCAACACGACGTAGCATGGACTCGACTAATGTCCGAATTGGCCCGCCCAGTTATCCCTGCTATTTAACGCACTGCTTTCCGGTCGAGATTAGTGTCAACAAAAACAACTAATGTGTGTGAAATCTTATGGGACTTAACTGCTAAGTTCATCAGTCCCTAAGCTTACACACTACTTAACCTAAATTATCCTAAGGACAAACACACACACCCATGCCCGAGGGAGGACTCGAACCTCCGCCGGGACCAGCCGCACAGTCCATCACTGTAGCGCCTCAGACCGTTCGGCTAATCCAGCGCGGCAGATTAGTGTTAAGGTTCGGTGTGCCGGCCAGTAAGTGGATGGTTTTTAAGGCGGTTTTCCATCTGCCTCAGCGAATGCGATCTGGTGCCCCTTATTCCGCGTCAGTTACACTATGTCGGCGATTGTTGCGCACTTTCTCCACGTACACGTACAACATAATTACTTTACACTCGTCTGGTGTGAGACGTTCCCGGGGAGGTCCACTGGGGGCCGAACCGCACCTGTGTTCGGTGTGGGGCGGTGGTGGGGTGAGTGGACTGCTGTAGCCTGTTGTGGGGTTGTGTACCACTGAGGGTTACAGCAGGGACGAAGCCTCTCCGTCGTTTCTAGGTCCCCAGTTGCATGCAATACAATACAGTTTCTGAAATATTGCCGGAGGGAACTGACACCATGTATCTTGCAGGGCTGTCCATAAATCCGTAACAGTACGAGGGGATGGAGATCTCTTCTTAACAGTACGTAGCAGGGAATATAACTCTAATTAAAACAGATGGAAGTTAAACAGTAGGTTACATTCTTTTGGAATTAACATATAGCTGACAGCAGCTTTCACTGGGCAGATAAACTGCTGACATGTAGAGGTAGTAGCCAATGAATGCAGGAATCAGTGTACAGAATGCTAGAAGAACTTAATCGAACCTTGGAGTTTAAAGTGCGGGGAAGACTTTAATTCATGTGAGAATCCTAACATCATACAGAGAGAGTGGGGTAGTGATCGAAGTGACGAAAAAGGTTATTACATGAACTGAAGGTGGAGGGAGAAGAAAGGAAAGGAAAGGAAAAGGAAGGAACCCGTGGTGCTAGCTGCATCAGGACTTAATGCTGAGGCAACGGCCCTGAGCGAAAATGTGTGTCACACATGGGTATCTCCTGCTCACTAGGCAGTTGGTTAACCACTGGGCCACTCAGATCAGTGTTCAGCGCAATTGCACTGACTGTTTCTGTACGTCCCTCGGCCGATTGGAAGATTCATTGCCCATAGAGACGACTCAGTTATACAAATGTACTCCGGCCGATGTGGCCGAGCGGTTGTAGGACCTTAAGTCTGGAACCGCGCGACCGCTATGGTCACAGGTTCGAATCCTGCCTCGGGCATGGATGTGTGTGATGTTCTTAGGTTAGTTAGGTTTAAGTAGTTCTAAGTTCTTGGGGACTGATGACCTCAGAAGTTAAGTCCCATAATGCTCAGAGCCCATATAAATGTACACATTCATACACAGAAGCGCCAAAGAAACTGGTATAGGCATGCGTATTCAAATACAGTGGTATGTAAACACCCAGAATGCAGCGTTGCCGTGGGAAGCGTCAACATCGGACAAAATGCGTCTGGCGCCGTTGTTAGATCGGTTACAGCTGCTAGAGTGGCAGGTTATAAAGATTTAAGTGAGTTTGAACGTGATGTTATAGTTGCGGTACGAGCGATGGGACACAGCATCTCTGAGGTAGCGATGAAGTGGGGATTTTCCCGTGCGACCATTTCACAATTGTACCATGAATATCAGGAATCCGGTATGACATCAAACCTCCGACATCGCAGCGGCCGGCTGAAGATCAACGACCAACGACGACTGAAGAGAATCGTTCAACGTGACGGAAGCGCAACTCTTCTGCAAATTGCTGCTTATTTCAATGATGGGTCATCAAAAAGTGTCATCGTGCGAACCATTGAAGAGAAAATCATCGATAGGAGCTTTCGGAGCCGAAGGCTCACTCGTGTACCCTTCATGACTGCACGACACAAAGCCATAGGCCTCACCTGGGCCCGTCAACAGCGACATTGGATTGTTGATGATTGGAAACATGTTAGATGGTCGGACTACTCTCGTTTCAAATTGTATCGAGCGGATGGACGTGTACGGTTATGGAGATAACTTCATGATTTCATGGACCCTGCATGTCAGCAGAGGACTGTTCAAGCTGGTGGAGGCTCTATAATGGTGTGGGACGTGTGAAGCTGGAGTGATTTCGGACCGCTGATACGTCTAGATACGACACTTGACGGGTGACACGTACGTAAGCATCCTGCCTGATCACCTGCAGCCATTCATGTCCATTGTGCACTCCGACGGACTTGGGAAATTCCAGCAGAACGATGCGACCCCTCACATATTCATAATTGCTGCAGAGTGGCTCCGGGAACACTCTTCTGGGTTTAAACTTCCACTGGCCGCCAAACTCCTCAGATATGAAATTGTTGAGTATATCTGGGATGGTTTGCTACGTGCTGTTCAGAAGAGATCTCCATCCCCCGCGCACACTCACTGATTTATGGACAGCCATACAGGATTCATGGTGTCAGTTCCCTCCAGCACTACTTCAGACATCAGGGAAATCCATGCCACGTCGTGATGCGGCACTTCTGCGCGCTCGCGGGGGCCCTACGCATATCAGGCAGATGTACCCTTTTTGTTTGGCTCTTCAGTGTGTAATTCACGCATAGAAAACGGGTTGGTTGCGATGATGGTTTATCACATGACGGAGTGTGTCGTCTCACGAGCAAATTCGCGACACACTCACGCACGCCGATTATAAGCGGTGGCAGCTAGACGCGATCGATATTGCTTGTTTCTCCTCAAGGTAATGAGAAGGCATTAACATTACTCTGACTCAGGGCGGGAAGGACCGAGAGCATATCTTGTGCGTGTGGCAGTCGTCTTGCTGCGATCGTTTTATCCGAAGAGAAGTTGGCAAACTGGGGCTGGGGCGGCTGCGCTCTGAAATTTTATAGCTTCTGACCTCCCACACAGACTAGTGCTTCCGACCTCAAAAAAGCAGGTCTTGTGCCAACTCCTGGAAGGGGCCGTAGTCGAGCACTGCCTGTTGGGACCTACAGAACACTGTCTTTTGTCCACAGGGGCTTCAGGAGTTTCCCAAGCTGCCTTAACTCCCAACCTTCCGAGCTCAGTCGTTTCTGTAGCACTGCGTGTCTGTAGGGGAAAGAAAGGCCGTTTGAATTTTTGTCTGATTTTAACGATTACCGCCATTTTGAGCAAATAATCAAATTCTCCTAGAGTGATCGCATCGGAATTTAAATTATGGCATACTGTTCCTTGGAGAGTCACGAATCGATTTGTTAGGTCTCGATCCTGTTTGAATTTTTAATCAGGGGTTAACTTGTATTTAATGTATGGGGAACTTCGAAATAAAATTGATAATGTGGTAACAAGTTCGTTAGCGAATGAGTAGTTCAGAATGGGCCCGGAATCTGCTGATTTTTAATTATCTAGGTGTTCTTTCTTTGTTGATCGCCTCTCGCGAACGCACACGTGCGCGTCGCAATGATTGAACGAGCCGTGCCAGTGTTTTGGCCTTAAAATACGATTACATTCATTTCACCAAATTGACTGCCATTAGCAAAGTGGAATACGCTCGACGAGTGTGATATAACTTTTGAAATGGTAAAGAGCAGCAATCAGTTGTCGTCTCCGCTCTAGCTTTATTAGAGCAGATCGAGATTTCGACTAGCAACTAACCATAATCAGTGCAACATTTTGGAGCTGTTCTACATGCCCTAGTACTTCTACGGCTGTTGTTCAGGCTTTTGTCACAGTTCAATAAAGGCTCTTTAAATATTGCATTGATAATGGCTGGTTACTAGCCGAAATCTGAATCTGCTCTAATAAAGCTAGAACGGAGACGGCGTCTGAATGCTGCTCTTTACGATTTTGAGAATTTATTTAGTGTTCAGTTCAGATATCACAAAAATCATAATTGTTATATGTTACTAGAGGTTGTCTGAAGGTTAACTGCTAAGTTGCTGAGAATGAGTCTTAACACTATAATCTGATCCCCAATCCGCAATGCTCGTTATATAAATTTGTCACAAAAACGACGAACACATTCTGTCCATACGTTATGTTTAGACTTTTAAAGCTGCACTCGTTTATGGAGCTATAGAACTAGACAATTGTGTAGAGCAATAATTATAGATGTTCAGAAAGTTCATAACCACACTGAAAATGAAGAAATCTCCGCTGTCTGCAAACTCTGATACAGATGGTGAAAACCTATAATGTCTGACACAGCAGTGTGTCATACGCATTTCCGGTGACGAACTTCATTGATTGAGGGACGTTAGGAATACTTTTAAAATCTAACGTAAGTAAGATTTTGTAGTACTCATGATAGAAAGCAGTATCAAGACTCTCTTGTCATACTAGTAACAACTACCATCAAAATCGAGAGAAATCATTATTCAGTGCATTAAGAATAAACTATGTGAATGAAAATTACAGTAGCTGTAACTTACACTTTTATCTGTCTTTTCTTTACGGTGTTCGAATTGTGTTTGGGACATTACTTTCACACGGATGATGAGTATTATATTGAAAACAACTATCATTCTCAGCTTTAGGGAATAGGCGGCTGTACTGTTGGAGTTCAGTAGTCATACTCTACATCTACATCTGTAGTCCACAAAACATCTTTCGGTGTGCGGCGAACGTCCCGCACTCCTGCTTTCTGTGGGTGCATAACGCTTAGTTAAACTTAGCATGCAGTTGTCGCTTTTAATCTTCTCATGTTTGGCCCTATCTGCTTTGCTGTTCAACAGGTTTTGTATTAACACAAAGACTTGTAGTTCTTTTATTATGCAGTTTTGAGGCAATCTTGCATCGCAAGTAGGAACCTCACTTCTGGTACATAGTTCCGGATTTCAATTCTGCACTTTAGTACCAATGTTTCCTACGAACTACTTAAAATCACCGTCTTTTTATAAAATTGTGTTTCTATTCTGGAGTACCTTTCCATCATTTTACACGTTCTTATATACATTATACAGAAATTCGGCACGTTATGTTCAACGCATCGCTCATATTTATAGGTACCAAAACGAGACATTTAAATTGTGTATAATCCCTGTGTAGCCTGTCCCAGTGTTCAAACATCACGCTGTCAATTCAGAACTGTCATCGAGTGGAGAATTTTCTGCGACATTCCACAACATTTTAGATATTCGAGATTATGCTGTTATGTCGTTTCCGTCGTGATTAAAACGATCGTAGACTTTATTTTACATGCATAGCAGGTCCGATGACAATGAGATTACGGTTCTACACTTTCAGTTTCCAAAATACAATCTGAAGTTCACGACAAACGTGATACAACAATAAATCGTAAAATAACTTTGTTACGAATACTGACAAACGCGTGGCATGGCGTGGTACATTAAATATCCTATATTATATACCACAGTATCGAGCAAATCTTGTGAGATATAATACAATAAGTGGTTTGTGATTACCATGCATCATTGTAAGTGTAAATAGCACGGCCTTTCCCAGACAAGTACATATTACCAAATAACATTCGTAGAACAGAGGCAGAATGTTGCTCTGCTATTCGATGTGGATTTTCTTCGCGTTGCCCCGTTATTCGCTTTTATTTATATCCGTGATTTGTCACTGGTGGCGCCCAAATGCTATCAATAAATTAACAGAAAGGTTTTGACGATGGATTCCCTTCCTGGTCCACAGTGAATTAACGTAAGGAAAGAAATACGTGCTGACCACCTCTCTGGTGAATGTGTAAACTTTATTATGTGTAGTTTAGCAATTTAACAATTTCTGTACAGTATTTTCGTAAGTGGAGACTGCGGACCAGACCACTGTTTGCCCAAACGTAAGTGGTCAATCGCCTAAAAATCATAGTGGGAGTAGCAAGTGTTGTACACGGTCAGCAGTTGGTAATTCGGTGATCAGTTCGATCTGTCTCACGTCGTTGGTTAGTAAGTTAGCGCTCTGTGCATTCGACGTAACTTACTATTTATGTTCTGTTGAATAATTTACACTTTGACATGAGATTTTGTGACCCCGAGTTTCCGGACCATGCGTCAGAACGCCCGCCGAAATAATTAAATCGTGCGTCGGAACGATGTAATGCATCTCACGTTAAGTTATAAAGGCAATCGATCCGCGTAGAAGTACTCATGAACAATCGCGTCGCGTAATCAACGTAACGAACATGCACAATCCTGCAAGCGCTGACTTACTGGCGGAAAATGTGATTCCTAGCCCGATTGCAGGGTAACCCTGCTCCTCTGGTTGGATAATATAGTATTGTCGTTCGCCTAGCTTGCAGCCAATTTGCCTTGGTCGACACCACCTGCGACGAAACTAAAAACAGTTATGTGGTGGCTGCACTTACCAAGCAAATGACTACGGAAGTACAAGAAATCCTAGCTTCGCCACCAAACAGTGCAAAACAGTCAGAATCCAAGCAATTTGAAAAATTGCTCCGCACTGAAGAACTCAGCAAACGTACACCGTTCAAACCATACGGAGCAGCCAAATGAAAACTAGACAGGTGGAAAGGAGTAAGTAAAGTGTTTATAATTTCAAAATTAATCAAAATGGCTCTAAGCACTATGGGACTTAACGTTTGAGGTCATCAGGCCCCTAGACTTAGAACTACTTAAACCGAACGAACCTAAGGACATCACACACATCCATGCCCGAGACATGATTTGAACCTGCGACCGTAGCAGCAGCGCAGTTCCGGACTGAAGCGCCTAGAACCGCTCGGCCACAACGGCCGGCAAAAGTAATCGGCAAAGCTGTTACTTTGGGGGTTGTTGAGTAAGTAATGCAACTTATTTTTTTCTGGCTGCCAATTTCAGTCGAAAAAGTGTGAAATTTGTTGCAGAACTCATAAAATTCCAATTTGTGGTTACTCTATTCGTAGCCTTCAAAATGGTGCCGGTAAGGGAGGCGCGTTTAAAGCAGAGAGCTGACATTGAATTACTTTTGGCGAAAAACTAGAGCGTCGCAGATATTTATAAGCACTTGCAGAACGTCTACGAAGACCTGGCGGTAAACAAAAGCACGGTGAGTCTTTGGGCGAGGTGTCTGTCATCATCGCAACAAAGAAGCGCAAACATATCCAATATTCCGCGTGCCTGCTGACCGCACACAGCTGTCACTCCTGCAATGTTAGAACGTACGGACACTCTCAGCAGAAGTGATCAACGGACCACAATGAGACACCTCGCTGCTTAAGTGGACGTCTTTGTTGATAATGCTGACACACTCGTCATCCAGTTTGGGTAATCAAAGGTTCCTCGCCGCCTAACAGAAGATCATAAAGAGCAACGAAGAACCATTATAAATAAAGAGAAATGAAGGACTATGTAACGCAAGGTCTCACACAAGTCTGCACACCCGAGAGAAGATGAAAAAATTCATTGGACTGTTCTTCCTCACCCACCCTACAGTTCGGATTGGTTGTCATTACAGTCAAATGGCGGCAGCATCATTGAAAAAAATTTCCATGACTGTGACAGTTCCATGTGTTTGGCCCAGTGAAGTACGCACCCCGCGGGAAGCAGTAAGGGGATAACGGGGAGCTTAATGATGCAGCAAGACGTTGGCTCCGACGTTGACCAATAGAGAGGTACCATGCGGGCGTATGGACCTTCCCTCGAAGGTGGCGTAAGGCTGTCGCATTGAATGGAGATTATGTCCAAAAATAGGGTTTCGTTGTCAAGAGAGTGGGAAATAACATACATGGTGTGTTGGAATTCTGAATAAAACGCACCCACTTTCAGAAAAAAATGTGTTGCATTATTTATTGAACGCCCCTCGTACCAATGTCTTTCTTCAAGGCCTCCAAAAATATGAAAATCGCCTCGCTGAGACCAGGAATGTATTGAGGCTATGCAAGGGCTTCCCAGTGAAACTTCTGCAGCTAGCGATTATCTGCGAAAGAGGCTTTCCGGTTTTGATTCACAGTCCAGTACACAGATTAAACTTTTTGGCAGCCCCAGGAGTCTGTGGCTTGAGTTTGCGGAGAGAGACGTGCGTATATTGAATATGACTGTGTACATGTGTTTGATTCGTTTGTTCGTAAACAGTTTTAGTAGTTTTACTTTGTTGAGTGTGTACCATCAGTCTCTCTTGTTCGTCGATTACATATCGACAAGTCTATGATACGCATAGAATCTGTTTCTGTCATTTATGTGATGTTTTACGGTATCGATAAGTGGGAAATCCTTCGTGGGTTTAGCAACGTAATTTGGATGTTTCCTCCATATCCACATTTGTGGATAACAGTACATTGCGCTAAGTGCTTATTGTAGCTGACGTTTAAGAGATTCGTTCACAGTGAGGTGGTGAATGCTTGTAGAGTTAGGTTCGTATTTACTTCTTGGAGAAAAAGGTGGAGGAGGGTGACACCCAGTGCCGGAATAGCTGCTGCGACAGATAGATTACCGTCAAATTGAGTGGTGAGATTTGAGATGTACCCTAAAATTTTGTACATCTTTTGATTATTAATAACTTTGTGACATCACAACGCCGTGCTACGGATAGCCACAAACTGAAGGGTTGCTGCCGTCTCTGAACGTACAGAATTTCGTAAGTGCGAACTCAAAACAACACGAGTTTCATTGCGTCTGCAGGAGCAAGACTGCAACTCGTCATGCGTTTCTACAGCCAAAACGAGAGAGTCATAGAGCCGGCCGGGGTGGCCGAGCGGTTCTAGGCGCTGCAGTCTGGAACCGCGCGGCCGCTACGGTCGCAGGTTCGAATCCTGCCTCGGGCATGGATGTGTGTGATGTCCTTAGGTTGGTTAGGTTTAACTAGTTCTAAGTTCTAGGGGACTGATGACCTCAAACGTTAAGTCCCATAGTACTCATAGCCATTTGAACCATTTTTTGAGACTTACAGAAAGGCGCCTGCGGAACATTATGCTGAAAAACAATCCACCGAAAATGACATACAGTATCCTACGGTTCCGAGTGCGAACATTACAAGACTAGTCGAGACGTATATCATTTCCTTACTTGTGAATCTCGCGAAATGACTACACGGCTTGCAGAGTGCATGTATGGTTAGCCGATAGTGTCAACAGCAAAGGCGCTTCAAGTCTTTGCCGACGATGTAAAAGTATTCGCTTGCGAAACCTGTTCAAACATTCATGAAGATATGCGGTGAATCAGCAATTGGCGGGTGATTAGCAACAGCATCAAACGCTAGCCAGTCCGATATAATATAGATAAGTCTTAATTGCTCGCAAACATCATCAGCGATGAATCACTCGTCAGCAACAATACGTACATAAACTGTCGTGAACATTCGGTGTGATATATACTATGGTTTTGTGAATGTTGTGACGCTTTTAATGAGTCAGAACAGAATTTTTTAAAAATAGTCCCTAAGCAACTATCAAAAGGACATGTCAATAAAACAATACTAAATGTTCGAAAATCATTGATTACCCAGTGTCTTCGCTCATGGCATCGAGTCAACAGGTTTTGAGTTGGTTGTTCAAGAACTTTCTCAGGTAGCATATGTCCCCCAGAAATTTATGTCGTATTTTGCGTTTCATGTTTTCCGAGACCGAGAAAATACTATTTTCACAACAGAAACTTATTTTTGCACTAACATTCCTTATAGCAAGGGTAACAATGTAGAAAAAGAAAACTGCACCCAAAGATGGAATCACAGGTGCCAAAATGAAAAAAAAGGACAATACAATAAACCACGCACATTTGCAAGTGACTTCAGTGTTCGTTTTACTTCCCACTTAAAGAATAAAACGGGATAAATCGTATGCGTTTTAACGCTTGAAGTTAGGGACTACCGGAGAATACCACTGCACAAAGAAATTGATTGTGAAATGATAGTAATAGTAATTTGAGCTCACTTGGCCATAATCATCCGTTGATTCAGTAACCAAACATAAATATAATAAAAATCTGTGATGTTGCAGTTTTGCTTTGACTCTTAAAAGAAAGCCCTTGCTGCTGAATATATGGATAAGGCAAACTGGTCAACCTACAGTGTATTAAAGTATAGTGATAGATCCGTCATAGCCAACAGCTGCTTTCTCGGAAGGGCTATTATTTATTCTCAAGATTGTAAGCTTGCAGGTATTCCCAGAAATGTTGCGACGAAACCCGTATCTGCAAACGTCATCCAACGACGCTACAGAGCGTCGAAGTTAGAGGCGCCGACGTCTGCAGTAAGCGGAACGTCTCGAAATGTTGTTTGTTTATCAGTGATAGTAACTGATCGCCAAGATCGCCATTGGAGAAGATGGAGCTAGATGCTGCGTACACAGGCATTGTCTACTATGAATGCGAAGCTCTTTTGCCTTGGTGATTGTTTCGGGTACAGCTTTCCATCCGCTGTTTATTTTCCTCCTGTATACCGAAACACTCTGGAGATTTTAGAGGATTCCAGGAGAAAATAAACTGCGAATGGAAACCCGTGTCCGAAGCCGTCATTCACCGAGCCAACAGAGCATGGGATGCATAAGAGACAAGACCCGCGTGGAACTGTGAATGGTTTGTCCTTCAGCACTCTAAGGGCGGCCATACAACCGAACATCTCTTCTTGACCACAGTTCTCATCGGTGCACGCGATGTGACGTCTATCTTTCGCATGATACTGGGACACGGTTGAAGATTATCACGTCTGGACACTGCGATAAGGACACTATGGCAGTAGCGGATCTTAAGCACATGATACTAGCATGTTCCAAGTACACGACTACACAATCAGACTTCTACAAAAAATTGGCTGCGAAATGTTACCCTCCTCACCAGTATTCCTGTTTTACTCCACCGTTTTGATAAATATAACTTGCTCACGGGCTCTTTGATAGCCTCCGGCAATCAAATTTAATTTATCAGTTGCCGAAGTCTTCATTTTCACGTGCAATCAGTCCGGCTCATAATCAGGTGCGTAAGTTTGTATTTATATTGTGTGCAGACCTGTATTTGCACATTAAATTTTCATTATTGGTCTCTCGTGCATTTTATGTCACTTTTCATGTCACTGTTCTACTGTTACATACTGTTAGTCGTATTGCGTTTGTTGTTTTCGTTTTTTTTTTTTTTTAAATTTTATTTTAAGTACGTTTGTCTGTATGCTACACTTCTCACATTGGTATATGATGTTATTTGCAATTTTGTTCTTCAGCTTTTCGTTGCACCTATTGTATGATGTATGATGTTTGTCCTTTGATGTTTCGTCTTTTACTAGAAGAGAATATGCATATTTGTCATAATGTTGCTGTAATGTGCTGTTTGTTATTCCGCTCCAGTATCATTGTCCTCACTGCCACCGGCTACCTCGTGTTTGTCTAATTGCGCTTTTATTTTACTTTAAGAGAGTGTTTGTATGATCACTTCGTAATTTTGTGCTATTCTGCTTTTTTGTGATTATGATTCTTTGGCACTTCATAACCGTTATTGGCGGAATCGTCCTTGTAACCCAAAGCCAAAATGAAGAAATAATAAGAAAGAGACAAGGCGTGTCTACGCATCAGCTACATCAATCTTCTCAACAGGCATCGCGATCAGTGGACAACAAACGACAGTGTGAGTCGATCTGCGTACGGTCCGTCAGCGTACTAAGTCACGTCTATAGCCGCGGGGTTGGCGAGAGGCAGACCTGCAATTTCGAAGCTCTGTAGCGACGTTAGATGACATTTCCGGGCAAGTGATCTCATCCTCGATTTGTTTCTCGAGAGACTGTCTGCAGTTCCTCAAAGTCTGTCGCAACACCCACGGGACAAACAGTGTATTCTGCTCTGAACTAGAAGTGTCAAGTTTTCTTTCTGCAGTGGTTTGTTAAAAAATGGCTCTGAGCACTATGGCACTCAACTGCTGAGGTCATTAGTCCCCTAGAACTTAGAACTAGTTAAACCTAACTAGCCTAAGGATATCACAAACATCCATGCCCGAGGCAGGATTCGAACCTGCGACCGTAGCGGTCTCGCGGTTCCAGACTGTAGCGCCTTTAACCGCACGGTTGTTAAAGAAAATGACTCTATATACTCTCTGTTGTAGATTCAAGAAAATCTTAAGTTAGTAAAAATAAGTACTAATCGACTTTTTAAATGTCCTTGTATACTAATTGTTCATTTCTTCTTTCTTTCCAGGTAAGTCCTGCTGCTTGGCCCTAATCATGGCTCTTGTTGGTAAGTGATTATATTCGATTTCACTCACTGTTCTCTGTCATAGCTGACGAAGTGCAAAATTTGCGTGTAGATGAACGTGTAAATGTAGTTGCATCATCAGCAGGCAACTTCATGCATACTTATTTATTATGCGGCATGATACGTTTCCATCACATGCAGACCTGCAGTATTATAAATTAGAGGACGTGAGATCATCTGAAATTGGAGCAGAGACCGTTATTTCACTCTCGGTGGTTCAGAAAATTGCAATGCTTGTAGAAAACATTCCTATAGCTCTCGTCATTAGTGTTTGTTTAAGCAGGATGTCTTTTGTAAAATCCATAAGCGGCTGTCACAGTCTTGAGACACACTTTAAGGAAAGCTGAATGAGTCGAAGCAGTTTCCGTCGCAGCTTGATACTATTAAAACAAAATTTGAATATGCCCTTCTCCATGACGCGGTACTAGTTTGAAACAGTCTGCACGTTTCTTGTAGAAATCTGACCAACAGCCGTTTGGAAGTGAAATGTAGTGTAGTGTGTTGCCTGTCTCTTCTTCGAACCCCCTCCTGGAACTTTAGTAGTAATCTTCTCCATGATGCACGACGCCTGTCACTGGAGTTTGATAAGCGTAGCCGAAACGCTCTCGTATTTACTAAACTAAACTGTGACGAAAGTGTTATGGACCTGTCTGCAAGCAGACTAGTTTCACCTGAGCCTCATTTTCTTGTGTTGATGATCGTAGGCAGTTTCTGACTGGCGTCGTGCAACTCGGTTTTTAGATACGTAAATATAACTTGAAATATAATAAACATACAGAAATGGAACTTAATAATTTTCAGCAAAATATCCCTCTTTCACATATTTCATAGCCCCGATACTTCAAAGATTTCAGTGTTTAATTCATATTAGGATTCGTGGTAGAACCGTCGTCTGCTAACATCGTGATAAAGAGTGTTCATTGTATGATATCAATCTGTTATAAAAATATGTGTTTCGACGAAATGCTTATATTAACCTGACCCCGTCTTGCAATTGTGAACATATAACTAAGTTTACTAAGGAGTGGCACTTCTCCGTTAATTCTCGTACAGCATCATGTAATAGAGATAAGATTTCTCCTCTGATGTTCATACTCGTATTATTATAGTGAAAATTGGAATTCTGCGACGAAAGATCATGTCATTGACCATGTTTCCTCATGGACAAGGTCTGTCCATTGCTGTGGAATCTGCGCTAGGAGTATATGGTCCAGGTGTGGTGTATCCCTTTTTTATCACGTTTAAAACGAGATGGAAGTATTAATATTAATTCTATGCTATCTCTATCCATCTACGAATTTCTCAGTAAGTCTTTAAAGTGTATATTTGTGAAGTCTTTCTACGTAGCCGAGGGCCGCCAGCGATGATACGGAAATGGCTATAGCCAATGAGCTATACTGTGTGATCAAAAGTATCCGGACACCCCCAAAAACATACGTTTTTCATATTAGGTGCATTGTGCTGCTACCTACTGCCAGATGCTCCATATCAACGACCTCAGTAGTCATTAGACATCGTGAGAGAGCAGAATGGGGCCGGCCGCGATGGCCGTGCGGTTCTGGGCGCTGCAGTACGGAACCGCGGGACTGCTACGGTCGCAGGTTCGAATCCTGCCTCGGACATGGATGTGTGTGATGTCCTTAGGTTAGTTAGGTTTAAGTAGTTCTAAGTTCTAGGGGACTGATGACCTAAGATGTTAAGTCCCATAGAGCTCAGAGCCAGAGCCAGAGCAGAATGGGGCGCTACGCGGAACTCATGGACTTCGAATGTGGTCAGCTGATTGTGTGTCACTTGTGTCATACTGCTGTACGCGAGATTTCCGCTCTCCTAAACATCGTTAGGTCCACTGTTTCCGACGTGATAGTGAAGTGGAAACGTGTTGGGACATGTACAGCACAAAAGCGTATACAGGCCAACCTAGTCTGTTGACTAACAGAGACCGCCGACAGTTGAAGAGGGTCGTAATGTGTAAAAGGCAGACATCTATCCAGACCGTCACACAGGAATTCCAAACTGCATCAGGATCCACTGCAGGTACTATGACAGTTAGGCGGGAGGTGAGAAAACTTGGATTTCATGGTCGAGCGGCTGCTCATAAGTCATAAGCCGCACATCACGCTGGTAAAGGCCAAACGACGCTTCGCTTGGTGTAAGGAGCGTAAACATTGGACGATTGAACTGTGGATAAGCGTTATGTGGAGAGTCGAATCACGGTATACAATGTGCCGATCCGATGGCAGGGTGTGGGTATGACGAACGCCTGGTGAACGTCATCTGCCAGCGTGTGTAGTGCCAACAGCCAAATTCGGAGTCGATGGTGTTTTGGTGTGGTCGTGTTTTCCATGGGGGGGGGGGGGGGGGGGAGGGCTCTTGCACCCCTTGTTGTTTTGCGTGGCAATATCCCAGAACAGGCCTACACTGATGTTTTAAGAACCTTCTTGCTTTCCACTGGTGAAGAGCAATTCGGGAGTGCCGATTGCATGTTTCAACACGGTCGAGCACCTGTTCATAATGCACGGCCTCTGGCGGACTGGTTACACGACAATAACATCTCTGTCATGGACTGGCCTGCACAGAGTCCTGATCTGAATCCTATAGGACACCTTTGGGATGTTATGGAACGCCGACTTCGTGCCAGGCCTCACCGACCGACATCGATACCTCTCTTCAGTGCAGCATACCGTGAAGAATGCGCTGCCATTCCCCAAGAAACCTTCCAGCACCTAATGAACGTATGCCTGCGAGAGTGGAAGGTATCATCAGGGCTAATCCAAATATAATATTGAAATCCAGCATTACCGATAGAGGACGCCAAGAACTCGTAAGTCATTTTCAATCAGGTGTCCGGATACTTTTGATCACATAGTGTATGTGGTCTCTGGAACGGGCGAAGCTTACTCCATGAGATCGCATTATGAACTTAAAACGTTTTCTTTGGATTACTTCTAGTTAAAGGAGGATGCCTCTCCTCAAACCAGGAAAGGACCGCACATCTCCCAGTAGTTACAGGAATATCGCCTTAACGAGCTATGTCCCAAAGACACTGCAGCGAACGGAACCGTCGTCTGGTCTGGTTGTTAAAGACCAGGCAACTCTATAGCCGCTCTCGGTGTGGATTCCGGAGACTTCGGACTACTGTCGACAACCTGACCGTGCTAGAAGTGGCTATTCAGCAGTCTTTCCTACGTAAACATCACTGTATTGGCATCTTCTTTGATATGAGTTAGGCATATGACACTACTTCCAGACACAGTATTTTCGCACAACTCCATAAATGAGGTTTTCTTGGTCACCTCTCCATCCTCTTACTGTTTTTCCTGTCTGATCGGTGTTTTAGGACTCGAGTTGACGACGTCCTGTCATATCGTTTTCAAAATGGCTCTGAGCACTATGGGACTTAACATCTATGGTCATCAGTCCCCTAGAACTTTAGAACTACTTAAACCTAACTAACCTAAGGACATCACACAACACCCAGTCATCACGAGGCAGAGAAAATCCCTGACCCCGCCGGGAATCGAACCCGGGAACCCGGGCGCGGGAAGCGAGAACGCTACCGCACGACCACGAGCTGCGGACTGTCATATCGTTTTGAACAGGAGAATAGCATCCCTCAGGGAAGTGTTTTAAGTGTTGCCCTCTTTGCCATAGCCTTAAACATTATCCCCTCTACGGTAAGGATTCCTGTACGTTGCTCCTTATTTGAGGACGTATTTGCTGTTTTCTGTTTCTCCTTTAGTGTTGCAATAGCGAGTCGTCATTGCGGAGGTTAGAGGAATGAGCTGCAAATATAGGTTTTCAGTTTTCTGCAAATAAGCGTGTGTGTGTGCGTGTTCATTTCAATAATTCTCGTAGTATTTTTAATTTACCTGATTTGCATATGAAGGACACCATCGTACATTTTAGGGACTCAAAGAGGTTTCTGGGCCACATTTTTGATCCAAATTCTAGTGGTTCCCACACCTGAGAGACGTGCAAACCAAATATCTGAAGTCAGTAAACATCATAAAGTGCCTTAGCCACAGGTCTTGGGGGACGGACAGGGCGCATCTACTGCAGTTTTGTGGGGCTTTCGTGCGTTTGCGACTGGACTATGGGTCCACGGTGTATGGACCGGCGAAGCCTTCTTGTTTAAAGCTCATTGATGCAGTCCACCATAAGGGAATTCGGTTGCCCACGGGCGCTTAGAGAACCAGTCCCATACCCAGTCTCTGTGCTGAGTTCTGGGAACCCCCACGCACCATCCGGCGGCAGCGCCTCACACGGTGCGTCTGGCTTGTAAGTTCCCCGCAGCTCCAACTTACCCGCGTACCATACTGTTGCTCGTCCGCCTCTGGAACGTCTTTTCTCCAACCGCTGCAATATCGTTTGGGATCTGTGTGCAGTGTGCAGCGTGTGATGGAGTCACTCGGTGTGGAGCAATTACGGCCCCAAACCGAGGCTTTTAACCATCTTCCTCCCTGGTTACTACAGAGGACGAGAGTAATTTTAGATTTGGTTCAATACAGGAGAGACTGCACTCCTGCTTCTGTTTTCCATGCGGTGTTTTCTACCATTTTATTTGAGCGCCACAACTATCTAGCTGTCTTTACGGATCTGTTTAGAGGACCACAGTTGGTTGCTCTGTTGTTTTCCCCGCTCGTGTCCTCAAGGTGCGACTGCCTCACGACTTTACTGTCATCGACGCAGAACTACAAGCTATCTCGCGGACACTGGAACTGATAAGACGTTCTTCCACTGCGGAATTTTGCGTCTGTTCCGACTCTCCTGAGTGCCCTGCACCCTCTGAAGCGTTTGTAGCCAGCAGAAAAAGTAGTCCATAATATTCATAATGCCCTCGTCCAACTTCAGCGACTGCGGAAATAGGTGTCTTTCAGCTGCGTTCCAGGGCATATGGGAATACAGGTAACGAAAGATCGGATGTGGCAGTCAAGGAGATGTGATGTGATCCTCAGTTATTTCAGTGTGCCATTCCCCTGCATGCTATAACCGCACTGTTGAGCTTGCGCCGGAAGAGAATCAGTGGTTGGAAGTGACAGACAAGCTCCCTCAAGTAAACGCCGCAACGCAACGGTGGCGTATCCCCTCTCCAACCACATCGACGGGACGATGTCCTCCTTACTCGTCTTCACATAGGCCACAGTCCTATGACGCATGGCTTCTTGGTCTGGCGAGAGGACTCTCCAACGTTTGGTGCTTGGGGCACACAGATCACTGTACGCCACATTTTATTGAACTGTGATTTACACTACTGGCCATTAAAATTGCTACACCACGAAGATGACGTCCTACAGACGCGAAACTTAACCGACAGGAAGAAGATGCTGTGATATGCAAATTATTAGCTTTTCGGAGCATTCACACTAGCTTGGCGCCGGTGGCGACGCCTACAACGTGCTGACATGAGGAAAGTTTCCAATCGATTTCTCACACACAAACAGCAGTTGACCGTCGTTGCCTGGAGAAACGTTGTTGTGATGCCTCGTGTAAGGAGGAGAAATACGTACCATCACGTTTCCGACTTCGATAAAGGTCGGATTGTAGCCTATCGCGATTGCGGTTTATCGTATCGCGACATTGCTGCTCGAGTTGGTCGAGATCCAATGACTGTTAGCAGAATATGGAATCGGTGGGTTCAGGAGGGTAATACGGAACGCCGTGCTGGATCCCAACGGCCTCCTATCACTAGCAGTCGAGATGACAGGCATCTTATCCACATGGCTGTAACGGATCGTGCAGCCACGTCTCGATCCCTGAGTCAACAGATGGGGACGTTTGCAAGACAACAACCAACTGCACGAACAGTTAGATGACGTTTGCAGCAGCATGGACTATCGGCTCGGAGACCATGGCTGCGGTTACCCTTGACGCTGCATCACCGACAGGAGCGCCTGCGATGGTGTACTCAACGACGAACCTGGGTGCACGAATGGCAAAACGTCATTTTTTCGGATGAATCCAGGTTCTGTTTACAGCATCATGATGGTCGCATCCGTGTTTGGCGACATCGCGGTGAACGCACATTGGAAGCGTGTATTCGTCATCGCCATACTGGCGTATTACCCGGCGTGATGGTATGGGGTGCCATTTGTTACACGTCTCGGTCACCTCTTGTTCGCATTGACGGCACTTTGAACAGTGGACGCTACATTTCAGATGTGTTACGACCCGTGGCTCTACCCTTCATTCGATCCCTGCGAAACCCTACATTTTAGCAGGATAATGCACGACCGCATGTTGCAGGTCCTGTTCGGGTCTTTCTGGATATAGAAAAAGTTTTCGAGTGCTGCTCTGGCCAGCACATTTTCCAGATCTGTCACCAATTGAAAACGTCTGGTCAATGGTGGCCGAGCAACTGGCTCGTCACAATACGCCAGTTACTACTCTTGATGAACTGTGGTATCGTGTTGAAGCTGCATGGGCAGCTGTACCTGAACACGCCATCCACGCTCTGTTTGACTCAATGCGCAGGCGTATCAAGGCCGTTGTTACGGCCGGAAGTGGTTGTTCTGGGTACTGATTTCTCAGGATCTATGCACCCAAATTGCGTGAAAATGTAATCACGTGTGAGTTCTAGTATAATATATTTGTCCAATGAATGCCCGTTTATCATCATAATTTCTTCTTGGTGTAGTAATTTTAATGGCCAGTAGTTTATTTTCCAACCAGCTGAAAGCGGCGGATTTGCCGACGGATCTGCCCTCTCGTTTCAATAACGTTCAAACGACTGTGCTCGAGCTTCAAAGATTTGTGAACTTTCCAACATTTTTCTCAAGATCATTTCAGTGTTTTTTCCATGAAGGTTTTAATGTGCTTACAGGGTGACTGGCTCATGCATACTTTTTGTAAGTAGTCATCCAGTGACATTTGCCTGTGCATTTATTTTACATCCCTTGTCGTTTTACATGTTTTTAATCTCATGTATAGCGACTTTCACTCTTTCTCCTCTGTTTTCGAGCTTGTGAGACAGTGATACTGTGCTTAATTCGAGTGTACGGATGTGGAACAAAGCCACATTGTTTTAATGAGTGTGAGGGCCCTGATAACCTCGCCGTTGAGCCCCCATGAGCTTCAAACACACACTCTAGTTAATGGAAAAGTTGTAATTTGCCAAATTGCGTCTGATGTGGGACGAGAATCTACTCATTGCATTAAAGAATATTAAAGTTGTGAACTGTGGAAATTCTGAAAATCTGTACTTATCTTCATTAATTAAGATATGTTCAGTGAATTCCTCGATAATTATTGGATCCTATTTCATGTACCACGAACACACATGAAGCGTGAAGGGTGACGGGTTGGTCGAATCCTTCAAAGTGGTCCTTGCAATTCACGAACACTTCTAAAGAAAACGAAATTGCATGTTAACGTGCAATATAACCAGAATATCCGATCATCCTAGACACAAGCTTCGTCATAGCATATAAGAAAAACTCCATGATTCTTAAATCACAAGCCATATTTCACCACAGAAATGGTCATTCGCCGATTAATGATTTCAGGGAAGTGTTTCAGGTTTATTTGGCAGATAGATTATAAACATAAATGCCAACTAGACCAGGAACTTTTATAGGCATTCAATTAATATTTTAACTTGTCAGCAAGCATTCAGTTACATAGATAAAGTTATCTATTCTGGTTAGATAAAGCATAATTTCAGTTAGAAGGTGTAAAACATACAGAAGAAACAGAAAGAAAGCTTAGTAGCTGGTAAATAAATGAAAGTACACTACTGGCCATTAAAATTGCTACACCAAGAAGAAATGCAGATGATAAACGGATATTCATTGGACGAATATATTATACTAGAACTCGCATGTGATTACATTTTCACGCAATTTGGGTGCATAGATCCTGAGAAGTCAGTACCCAGAACAACCATTTCTGGCCGTAACAACGGCCTTGATACGCTTGCGCATTGAGTCAAACAGAGCGTGGATGGCGTGTTCAGGTACAGCTGCCCATGCAGCTTCAACACGATACCACAGATCATCAAGAGTAGTGACGCGTTTTGTGACGAGCCAGTTGCTCGGCCACCATTGACCAGACGTTTTCAATTGGTGACGGATCTGGAAAATGTGCTGGCCAGAGCAGCAGTCGAACATTTTCTATATCCAGAAAGACCCGAACAGGACCTGCAACATGCGGTCGTGCGTTATCCTGCTGAAATGTAGTGTTTCGCAGGGATCAAATGAATGGTAGAGCCACGGGTCGTAACACATCTGAAATGTAACGTCCACTGTTCAAAGTGTCGTCAATGCGAACAAGAGATGACCGAGACGTGTAACCAATGGCACTCCATACCATCACGCCGGGTGATACACCAGCGTGACGATAACGAATACATGCTTCCAATGTGCGTTCACCGCGATGTCGCCAAACACGGATGCGACCATCATGATGCTGTAAACAGAACCTGGATTCATCCGAAAAAATGACGTTTTGCCATTCGTGCACCCAGGTTCGTCGTTGAGTACACCATCGCAAGCGCTCCTGTCTGTGATGCAGCGTCAAGGGTAACCGCAGCCATGGTCTCCGAGCCGATAGTCAATGCTGCTGCAAACGTCGTCGAACTGTTCGTGCAGTTGGTTGTTATCTTGCAAACGTCCCCATCTGTTGACTCAGGGATCGAGACGTGGCTGCACGATCCGTTACATCCATGTGGATAAGATGCCTGTCATCTCGACTGCTAGTGATAGGAGGCCATTGGGATCCAGCACGGCGTTCCGAATTACCCTCCTGAACCCACCGATTCCATATTCTGCTAACAGTCATTGGATCTCGACCAACGCGAGCAGCGATGTCGCGATACGATAAACCGCAATTGCAATAGGCTACAATCCGACCTTTATCGAAGTCGGAAACGTGATGGTACGTATTTCTCCTCCTTACACGAGGCATCACAACAACGTTTCACCAGGCAACGCCGGTCAACTGCTGTTTGTGTGTGAGAAATCGATTGGAAACTTTCCTCATGTCAGCACGTTGTAGGTGTCGCCACCGGCGCCAAGCTAGTGTGAATGGTCTGAAAAGCTAATAATTTGCATACCACAGCATCTTCTTCCTGTCGGTTAAATTTCGCGTCTGTAGGACGTCATCTTCGTGGTGTAGCAATTTTAATGGCCAGTAGTGTATTAAATTTCTTAATATTACGATTGCTTCTACGTAGAGCTTTTCACGAAACTGAAGTGCTAATTATTTTCTAAACAAGTATTTGTCGCAAGAAAAAGTAATTTCATGGGAATAAAAAGGCTTTTTGCTACACGAGACGGAAAATTCTTAATCAGATGTCAACATCCCTGTCCTTTTTTTTTTTGCTGAAATAAATTATAGATAAATGGTTAAAGAATTACCGTGTGTAATGGCTCGACAGTATGTAATAGTCACTAGAATTTGAACAAACTATACAATCTTATACTCGACGAAAGAAATATCCGGCACTTGGCCACACTTGGGCACTGAGCGACATTAGTAGCGACAAACGAAAATTTGTGCCGTACCGAGAGTCGAACGTGGATTTCCCGCTTTTCGTTAAAGGCCGCTTCAACCGCTTTGGCTGTCCAGGCACGTCCCCCACCTATCTCGAATCTCCACATGCCGAACGCTACAAAGTACCGGGAAATCCGGATTCGACTCCCAGCCCGGCACAAATTTTCGTCTGCCACCGTTGAGTTTTCTCAATGTCCCACTGCAACAAAGTGTCGGATATTTCTTTCAAGATGTACTGAATACAGCTGCAGATCGAATCAGTGGCGATCCTTCATGATACAAAGTTTCATTTGTGAATTTCATCAAAATCCTTGACCTACAACAGGCGATCTCTCCTTGTTAGTCGTAGACGGACGGAAAAAAATCACGATACCAAGAAGGAGTTACAGGACGTAAAAGAAAGTTGTTAGGTGACTCTCTACGTCAGACACACAATGTATACTCCAGTTTCGCGCCAGTAGCATGAGAGGGACGCTAGTACCTCCTCGATGAGGATGAAAATCAAGTTTACTTTAAAATACACTCTGTAACGGTCGTGAGCGTTACCTTTGAGACTAAAACTAAAACTAAATTCCTGTCGAACCGGCCATGAAGGTCCAGCGGTACAGACCGGCCGCCGTGTCATCCTCAGCTCATAGGCGCCACTGGATGCGGATATGGAGGGGCATGAGGTCAGCACACCGCTCTCCCGGCCGTATGTCAGTTTACGAGACCGGAGCCGCTACTTCTCAATCAAGTAGCTCCTCAGTTTACCTCACAAGGGCTGAGTGCACCCCGCTTGACAACAGCGCTCGGCAGACCGGGTAGTCACTCATCCAAGTCCTAGCCCAGCCCGACAGCGCTTAACTTCGGTGATCTGACGGGAACCGGTGTTACCACTGCGACAAGGCCGTTGGCACCTTTGAGACTGAACATGGTGAATTGATGTCAGTTGAGAATGCCTTAAAAGCTACGAAGACGCCATTATCAACTCCTCACTAAGTTTTAACGAGAAGCTGGATGTTCCTTCTGCGATACTGCAGAAAGACTTGGCAGGAATGTAGCCACTATAAATAACTGAGGGCAGCGGTGATCGGGAGCATGTATGGTCGTAAGAAGACCGGTCTTCGCATGACCACGTGGCACTACCGAGAGGGAAGACCACCGTGTTCTGCGTATGTCTCTAGCACATCGTACTGTATCTTCTGCAGCAATCTGAGCAGCAGTTTGGACCACTGCGAGACAGCGAAATGCAACAAATTGGTTACTTCAAGGACAGCTCCGAGCCAGACGCCCTGTAGCATGCATTCCACTGACCCCAAACCACAGCCATTTGCGGCTTCAGTGGTGTCAAGCGAGAGCTCATTGGAGAGCAGGATGGAGGTCTGTTGTGTTTTCTGATGAAAGCTGGTTCTGCCTAAGTAGCAATGATGCCTCTGTGTTGGTTAGGAGGAGGCCATTTGTGGGCCCACAACCTATCTGTCTGCGTGCTAGACACACTCGACCTATACCAGAGTTATGATCTGATGTGCTATTTCTTATGACTATGGGAGAACTCTCGTAGTTATCCCATGCACCCTGACTACCAATGTGTACGTCAGTCTGGTGATTCGACGTGTTGTGCTGCCATTCATGAAGAACATTCCAGAGTGTGTTTTCTAGCAGGATATCGCTCGCCCACACGCCGCTGTTGTAATCCAAGATGGGCTACAGAATGTCAACAAGTTGGCTTAACTTGCTCGATCACCAGATCTGTCTCCAATCGAGAAGATATGGGACATCATCGGTTGACAACTTCAGCGCATCCACAAACAGCATCAGCCGTCTCTGTATTGATCGACCGAGGGTAACAAACATGGAATTTCGTCCCACTGACTGACTTGCGGCACTTTTACAACACAAAGCATGCTCGTTTGCATGCTTGAGAGGTGGCATGAGCCCCCTCTCATATTTCTATCTTACGATTTTCCTCTCTAATTGCATGCAGTGAAAAGTCGCTATTCCTTCACACGTGGACTTCCCACGCAGCGTCTCTCGTCACCCGGGTGGTCCGGTGACAGGCGAGCTGTGCTGATCTGGAAAGAGTTAAGCCGACGGGTGTGAGGAAGTCGAGTGAATGCTTTGCAGACGCCGACATTGTCAAAAGACACGCCCGGAGGGGTCTGAAGTAGCGGCTGGGCTAGAGGTTCCGTTACTTCGCAGAGACTTAGCGAAAACACTTTCTGGCGGGCTACCAGCGAGGCGTGGGAATGACTTGTGTACCCAGGCAGTTGTGGCGGGAAAATTCCCGCGCTTTCTGCAAAATAGTAACTGTGATTGGCTTGCTCAGGGCATAGCTCCGTGACGTAGCAAAATCAGTGAAGAAATTGGCGCCAAGAATCTCCATTGGTGGAATGGTAGTGCTCCGGCAATAGAGTGGAATTTTCCGCCGGTTTTCGAGTTGCTGATTGGAACGTATAACCACCGCCACTGTCGAGGGGGCGGGAATGTTCTGTGTTCGGCCTGTACGGGTGCTGTAGGTAGTCGGCTCTCGCCTTTCGGTCGAGGACGTCGAAGCAACCAGCCATCGCCTCCGGTACGCCAAATCGTGTTCTTGCAGTTAAGAAGACAGATTGGTAAGGTATGTCCGCAGCACCAGCAGACAGGGATTTTCCTAGGTGATAATCAGAGCTCAGCAGAGCGCGCCTGCTCGTCTTTTTCTAACTTTGTTCTGCCTTGGGTAGCAGCAATTACTGTTGGGTTGGCTATGTGTTTTCTCTTAAGATTTGAGTTGCAAGGAATTGGCTCCACATACCACTTCGTCATAATCCTCACAATCTAGTTTAGGGACAACTTCACATTCACAGCGTTTGTTTGAGTATCCAATTTGAGCCAATTTGATGTATTGTAAATGTTTCATGTGTTTTTGTTTATTATTTTGTGTTTAGTCTTAATAAATCATATTGTTATTTTGGACAGAACTTTCATTCTGTTAATCGGTAGAGCAACCCTATCATTCCTCACTATGTTAATGAAACCTTCGTTTATTTAACTTATTTATCAAATTAAATTATTGCAGGTGCCAAACTCTCTTGTACTCCACTGGCAGGGTTGATTAGAGTCAGTTCGCGTATTTTTTTTAATCCTTGTGCAACAGCAAAAGTCGGAGTTAGAATAGGGGGGGGGGGGGCTTAGAGCATCATTTACATATGTAAATTCTAGAAGAATTTAGTGTTAAATACACTGCTAGCCCCGGCACCTCGCATGCTTGCATTCATCATTCTGGCGGTTGCATCGGTTATTAATGTACCAGTATTTCACGCTTCGAATAGTATATTTCGCACTTAGATTAACCTTTGATCTTACAACGTTAATCACTTAAATACACTGAATCGCCAAAGTAACTGGTATACGCTTGCGTATTCAAATACAGAGATATGTAGACAGACAATAAGTGCCTGGCGCAGTTTTTAGAGCGGTTACTGCTGCTACAACGGCAGGTAATCAGAATTTAAGTGAATTTGAACGTGGTGCTATTGTCGGCGCACTAACGATCGGACGCAGCATCTCCGAGGTAGCAGTGAAGTGGGCATTTTCTCGTACGACCATTACACGAGTGTACCGTGAATATCAGGAATCCGGTAAAACATCAGATCTCCATCACTGCGGCCGGAAAAGAATGCTGCAAGAACGGGACCACCGGCGACTGCAGAGATTCGTTCAACGTGACAAAAGTGCAACCCTACCGCAAATTGCTCCAGATTTCAATGCTGGGCCATCAACAAGTGTCAGCGTGCGAATCATTCAACGAAACGTCATCGATATGAGCTTTCGGAGCTGAAGGCCCACTCGTGTACCCTTGACACTGCGCGACACAAAGCTTTACGCCTCGACTGGGCCCCTTCGACAGCGACATTGGACTGTTGATGACTAGAAACATGTTCACTGGCCGGACGAGTCTCGTTTCAAATTGTATCGAGCAGATGGATGTGTATGGGTATGGAGACAACCTGATGAATCCACGGACATTGTATGTCAGCAGGGGAGTGTTCTAGCTGGTGTTGACTCCGTAAATGTGTGGGGCGTGTGCAATTGGAGTCATATGGGACCTCTGATACGTCTAGATACGACTCTGACAGGTGACACGTGCGTAAGCATCCTACCTGATCACCTACATCAATTCATGTCCATTGTGCATTCCGACGGACTTGGGGAATTCCAGCGGGATAATACGACACCCCACACGCCTAGAATTGCTACAGAGTGGCTTCAGGAACACTCTTCTGAGTTTAAACACTTCTGCTCGCCACCAAACTCGCCAGACATGAAGATTATTGAGCATATCTGGAATGCTTTGCAACGTGCTGTTCAGAAGAGATTGAAACATCCCCTTAGAAAAATTTATGAATTACTGTGCTGGCAAACATCTACGTTATTTGATTTTCAAATAGCTGAGCAAAACTGAGTCGGCCGGAGTGGCCGAGCGGTTCTAGGAGCTACAGTCTGGAACCGCGCGACCGCTACGGTCGCAGGTTCGAATCCTGCCTCGGGCATGGATGTGTGTGATGTCCTTAGATTAGCTAGGTTTAACTAGTTCTAAGTTCTAGGGGACTGATGACCTCAGAAGTTAAGTCCCATAGTGCTCAGAGCCATTTGAACCATTGAGCAAAACTGAACGTACTCAGACATTTCTCTATTTACTTATTCTGATAAACACTAAGCTGACACACAATGTTTTAGCGCAATGCAATCTGACTTTCAATAATCCCTACAAAAGAATGGCCCTGACTAACAATAACCTATACCTTTCATGAATCACTTACCTCACAAAAATCTTCGTTACTCGAACTACTGCAATACAGCGAGCGCCAATACTGCCAGCTAAATAAAAGATTCTGACTCTTGAAGGCACTAATTACTGATTGGCATAGTTAGCAAATGAAAGATTTTGATAGAGAACAAACAATCTATTTATGTTAATAGTGTTCAAAAGTCATAATATATATACATATAAGTTCATGACATCCAGTCTACAAATTCCGTTTATCTGATGGAGACACGTGCAGATCGTCCGCTCTCAAAATTCTGCCATCTCTCTCCACATATCCACCACTGCTGGCGGCTCACCAACTGGGCAACCCCACGCGCTGTTCACATCCAACTGCCCAACACTACAATAGCAAATATTCCAACAACGCAAATCAGCCACAGACTGCACACAGCACAGTCAGTGAGTTTCATACAGAGCGCTACGTGGCGTTACCAACATAAAAACCTAAACAGCTTACTTACAAGATCTCCATCACCTCGTACACTTATGGATTTATGGACAGCCCTGCAGGATTAATGGTGTCAGTTCCATCCAGCACTACTTCAGACGTTAGTCGAGTCCAGTCACCTCGTGTTGCGGCGTTTCTGCGTGCTCGCGAGGGCCCTACGCGATATTAGGCAGGTGTACCAGTTTCTTTTGCTCTTCAGTGTACGTTACCTAAGCAAATGCATTTCCGAAAAAAATGGTTCAAATGGCTCTGAGCACTATGGGACTTAACATCTGAGGTCATCAGTCCCCTAGAACTTAGAACTACTTAAACCTAACTAACCTAAGGACATCACACACATCCATGCCTGAAGCAGGATTAGAACCTGCGACCGTAGCGGTCGCGCGCTTCCAGACTGAAGCGCCTAGAACCGCTCGACCACAACGGCCGGCTGCATTTCCGAAATTTCATTACTCTGCATTAATTATTTTTGGTGTCGAGATTTATTTTTCGTCTGTATGTAATCAAGTTACGTCAAGACAATAATTTGCTTTGTCAAATATTACCGTAATTGCGTTGGTATAGAGAAAGGAACAATCGAAAATACATTAGACAATACTCTTAAGGGGGGGCTGTTTCGCGACTTCGGACAAAACAGGAGCTTTAGCTAGATGACCCTTTTGCATACGCAGTGATCATTGACAGGCTGTGGAGAGAACAACGCATCGTTGTGCGCACCTCAAATTGATTTGAGTCTCGGCGTTGTGGCACTACGCGTAGTATTAGATTCCGACTATTAGGGTTTGATGTGCTGTAGAAAGCACGTAGGCGCCGTCGCTGTGCGTCGCGTGCGCTGGAGTTTTCCAGAAATCTGTCAGCCGCCCGGCGGGGATTTGCTCTTATTGTCCCAGCGCGCGCGCGCGCGCGTTGTTCGCGCAGTTAGGGCGCGATTGCCGCCTGTGTGGCTGTGTTCTGCGCCGCGGCCGCTGCCGCTGCCGCAGCGGCTGTCGGCGCGGTCCCTCCACTTTGCATCTGAAAGCGCGCGCGCTCCCGGCAGACACGCTGCAGATTGCTCCCGACGGCGCGCTGCCTTCTGCCTTCCTGCTCTCGCGACGCGTCTTATTGCTTCCGCATACACACGACGCTGCGCGGAAGGGGTCGAACGCGACCGAAAATGCACCGAAAAAAAAAAGAAAGCTCACTACCTAGTCCGTCGCTGACGCAGGAATATTTTTTCCCTTCTTTTTTCCCTATCTTACGTAGCTGAAGTGGGAAATTGATTTCCAAATATTCGCCCATCTCTGTCCCACTGGCAGCATCTTCACAGCTTACCAATTTCTACGCCAAGAGCAGTTTCAGACTTTCGGAGTGTGCGTGGGATTTCTTAATGCATCGGATAATTTGCAGTAGTTGGACATGTGTCCAAGAGTAGTTCATTTAGGCTATTGAAACAGTTTTGCCATGATGATAATTTTTTATTAATCCCGAGATATTGCGTTATGATAGCTGATACTTCGAAATTCATATGGTGATGCAATTCCCTTTAGCAAATAATTGAATTTTGGGACACTGACATCAA
The DNA here is from genome assembly GCF_021461395.2 of Schistocerca americana. Classification (NCBI taxonomy): domain Eukaryota; kingdom Metazoa; phylum Arthropoda; class Insecta; order Orthoptera; family Acrididae; genus Schistocerca; species Schistocerca americana. The sequence goes on along the minus strand of NC_060123.1, from coordinate 237,331,425 downwards.
ATCTCTGCCTGGCGACGAATAGCTTTCTGGAAAACATATGCACATTCTGTTTACAGTGACAGTAATTCCCTCCCGTTCCTGTATGCTTTCTCTGCAGGATTTGTTTTAATCTGAAACTGTTCCCAGGTATAGGTAAAACGATAATGTTATTTACTAAGATGGTATCTGTTCTTTCGGACATGTCCGAAGAAACAGATACCATCGGTGACCATGCAGCTCGTTAGAATGAAATTACAACGAAATGAACACCCTTAGCTGCTTACAGGCGTTGACATACGTCAACGGGGACTGATGAAAATGTGTGCCCCGACCGGGACTCGAACCTGGGATCTCCTGCTTACATGGCAGACGCTCTATCCATCATAATATTATTACTTACTGTACCATGTCTACCCACCTCCATTGCCATGGTCGCTAATGCACACCGGTCCAGTCACATCTGAGCTGATGTATGTGGATCGACTCCCACTGTGATCACCAGACTATGTGCACATATCCTTGGCTTGAAGGTGCTCCAGTTAGTCACCCATTTGTTCCATAAATCATATCCACGATAAACGTCAAGATGTGGAATGTGTCAACAGAGGGCACATAATTAATCATTTTTACAGGAATGACTAGCATATAGCTACATAATTTTTTTTATTTATATCACATATATTGTTTCTCAGCACGTACTAATTGTACAGGGATAAATGAGGTATCGTTAGTGAAGTTTTTTTAGCCGGCTTGTGATACTGCATACTGATTTTGTGCTAAAACCTACTATTTGTGGCAAATTTTGACATAAAGGAGACTGGATCATGTACGTCCAGCTTCATAGCTGTATTTTACGAAGCTAACTTATTAATCATGAATGAGAGACTACCTTTTCATAATGTCTTACTACAAATACTATTTTATTTGTTTAAAAGTACCTGTATACATCACTGTCATAGATTATAACTATGACCGCTGTAGTAATCCATTATCGCTCCACATCGTAAAAGTTGACTTTTCTAAACGAATATCTTTTCCGAAATGACAAACATATTTGTCATTGTCTGCCTGAATTTCATTTATGTATTGCTGCTACAGCCTCACGTGCTTACTGTAATGGACAATGTTGGTCGACTTCAAGTTATAGGTTTTGTGGCGTTCAAATTATAGATTTCGTGGCGCTAATGAAAGCCTCTGATCTCTACCCGTCGTACAAGCCGGGACAAAAGTTACGAATACATAACACGTTTTTGGACACATGGAAATGTATGTACAATGATGTATCATGAATTCATGATTATCATTTCACGTCGTTCCTTTCATTTTTACGGATGTGTTCTCTTTATTCTGTGAACTACCCTTACCCCAGCGACTACGCATTTACCAGATACTGTTACTATTTAAAACTACAAAAGTGTTAAACTTTCGCACGTGTCTGTTGATTACTGTTATTATTTAAAACTACAAAAAGCGAAACTTTCGCACGTGTATGCTGGTCTATATCTATCCAAGAACTCTATGATATGGAAGGAAATCTACATCTACATCTTCGTGATTACTCTGCTATTCACAATTAAGTGCCTGGCAGAGGGTTCAATGAACCACTTTCAAGCTGTCTCTCTACCATTCTACTCTCGAACGGCGCGCGGGAAAAACGAGCACTAAAATTTTTCTGTGCGAGCCCTGATTTCTCTTGCTTTATCGTGATGGGTGCCAACAGAATGTTTTCGCAATTGGAGGAGAAAACTGGTGATTGAAATTTCATGAGGAGATCCCGTCGCAACGAAAAACGCCTTTGTTTTAATGATTGTCACTCCAGTTCACGTATCAAATCTGTGGCACTATCTCCCCTATTTCGCGATAATACAAAACGAGTCGCCCTTCTTTGAACTTTGTCAGTATCATCCGTTAGTCCCACCTGATACGGATCCCACACCGCACAGCAATACTCCAGAATAGGGAGGACAAGTGTAGTATAAGCAGTCTCTTTAGTAGAACTGTTGCACCTTCTAAGTGTTCTGCCAGTGAATCGCAGTATTTGGTTTACTCAACCCACAACATTATCTATGTCATCGTTCCAATTCAGGTTATTTGTGATTGTAATCCCTAAGTATTTGGTTGAATTTACAGCCTTCAGATTTGTGTGACTGATCACGTAATGGAAATGTAGCGGATTTCTTTTAGTACTCATGTGAATAACTTCACACTTTTCTTTTTTCAGGGTCAATTACCACTTTTCGCACGACACAGATATCTTATCTAAATCATTTTTCAATTCATTTTGGTCATCTGATGACTTTACAACACAGTAAATGACAGCGGCATCCGCAAATAATCTAAGAGTGCTACTCAGGTTGTCTCCTATGTCGTTAATATAGATCAGGAACAATAGATGGCCTATAACACTTCCTTGGAGAACGCCGGATATTACTTCCGTTTTACTCGATGACTTTCCGTCTATTACTACGAGCTGTGACCTTTCTGACAGGAAATCACGAATCCAGTCGCACAACTGAGGCGAGATGTTGAAGAGAAGCGTCTTTAATCTACAATCCTGGAAATGGAAAACAGAACACATTGACACCGGTGTGTCAGACCCACCATACTTGCTCCGGACACTGCGAGAGGGCTGTACAAGCAATGATCACACGCACGGCACTGCGGACAAACCAGGAACCGCGGTGTTGGCCGTCGAATGGCGCTAGCTGCGCAGCATTTGTGCACCGCCGCCGTCAGTGTCAGCCAGTTTGGCGTGGCATACGGAGCTCCATCGCAGTCTTTAACACTGGTAGCATGCCGCGACAGCGTGGACGTGAACCGTATGTGCAGTTGACGGACTTTGAGCGAGGGCGTATAGTGGGCATGCGGGAGGCCGGGTGGACGTACCGCCGAATTGCTCAACACGTGGGGCGTGAGGTCTCTGCAGTACATCGATGTTGTCGCCAGTGGTCGGCGGAAGGTGCACGTGCCCGTCGACCTGGGACCGGACCGCAGCGACGCACGGATGCACGCCAAGATCGTAGGATCCTACGCAGTGCCGTAGGGGACCGCACCGCCACTTCCCAGCAAATTAGGGACACTGTTGCTCCTGGGGTATCGGCGAGGACCATTCGCAACCGTCTCCATGAAGCTGGGCTACGGTCCCGCACACCGTTAGGCCGTCTTCCGCTCACGCCCCAACATCGTGCAGCCCGCCTCCACTGGTGTCGCGACAGGCGCGAATGGAGGGACGAATGGAGACGTGTCGTCTTCAGCGATGAGAGTCGCTTCTGCCTTGGTGCCAATGATGGTCGTATGCGTGTTTGGCGCCGTGCAGGTGAGCGCCACAATCAGGACTGCATACGACCGAGGCACACAGGGCCAACACCCGGCATCATGGTGTGGGGAGCGATCTCCTACACTGGCCGTACACCACTGGTGATCGTCGAGGGGACACTGAATAGTGCACGGTACATCCAAACCGTCATCGAACCCATCGTTCTACCATTCCGAGACCGGCAAGGGAACTTGCTGTTCCAACAGGACAATGCACGTCTGCATGTATCCCGTGCCACCCAACGTGCTCTAGAAGGTGTAAGTCAACTACCCTGGCCAGAAAGATCTCCGGATCTGTTCCCCCATTGAGCATGTTTGGGACTGGATGAAGCGTCGTCTCACGCGGTCTGCACGTCCAGCACGAACGCTGGTCCAACTGAGGCGCCAGGTGGAAATGGCATGGCAAGCCGTTCCACAGGACTACATCTAGCATCTCTACGATCGTCTCCATGGGAGAATAGCAGCCTGCATTGCTGCGAAATGTGGATATACACTGTACTAGTGCCGACATTGTGCATGCTCTGTTGCCTGTGTCTATGTGCCTGTGGTTCTGTCAGTGTGATCATGTGATGTATCTGACCCCAGGAATGTGTCAATAAAGTTTCCCCTTCCTGGGACAATGAATTCAAGGTGTTCTTATTTCAATTTCCAGGAGTGTATAATCTATCAAGAAGTTTCGTCTTTAATTTACATTTGAAAGTATTTGTGCTGTCTTTCAGCCATTTTAGTTCCTTGAGGAGACTGCCAAACAGTTTTGAAGCTGCATATTTCACCCTTTTCTCTGCCAAAGTTAGGTTCATTAAATGATAAAGTCGGTAACTTCTATTGTTTTACTTACTATTATCTCTGTTATTCTCAATCTCAGATTCATTGCTGACAACAAATTTCGTAAGGGGATAAAGCTACTCTCAGAATGTGGTTGATACTCCTAGCTGCGTAAAGAGTTGCCTGCAAGAAGTGCGTGTGTGAACCCGACACAAAATTCTAATGACTTCCTTTTGTGAAGTGAATACGTGTTGGATAAGTGAGGAATTAGCTCAGAATGTTATCCTGTAAGACATCAGTCAATGAAGATATGTAGACTATATTAACTTATTGACTTGTACACCCTCAAGGTTAGCAATTTTTCTTAAAGCAAAAATCGCCGTGTCGCATCAAGTCGAGGTACCCATCACGGCTAATGTTTATCCATCCAGCTAAGTTTGCTGGCGTCCTTGGTGAGAGCAGTAGGTTATGTAATGGTCTTTGCTTTTCTCTTCCTTTGGTCTTGACAACCTTTCATAACAACATAGCCGCAACGTTACATTTCACAGTCACCGATCACACTGAGTGACACAAAAAAGTAATATGTGAGCTATTTCGTCTGTTGCGACTGTAATAAGGTCTTATTTGACAAGCCGCGTTTCGTCTTACTTAGAGCATTTTAAGTATGTGTTTGTGACTCTTATATTCAGGCGTTCGACGTTCAGCATACTGCAATCTACCGACACACATTTCCTTGTTTGTGTGGTTTTAAATATCCACGTTCGTCTCCTGTATTTTGTGTACAAAATAGGACTTTATTACTGCCGCAAAAGACGGAATGATTGGCATATTATTAAAAAAGATTGCGACTGTGGAAGAGAGGCCTCAAAAACAACAAGACAAGTAGTTGACCCTCTACAATTGCGTAAGGAGGACCCTCATCTGGATATTTTAATGTCACATGAAAACAGGTGGAAAACCATCAGTGTTTTGTTTTGGACTAACAACTATCAACACATTATGTGTTCAACTTAAAAAGCACTAACAGGCGATCCTTTAGAAAACCAACTACTATAATTTTGCTGTAGATCTGAAACAGTTTTGTTCACTAACTATCCTGCCTCTACTGCTTTTACCATGCCCGTCGTATCTGAGGTATGAACTTTGCAGGAGGAATAGCAATCAATATTTTTAGGGCACCTCGTTTCTCGTTTGCCTTATCGTAGAACTCTGTTTCATTTATTTTGTCAGTTTCGGTGAAACAATCGGAGCCATTGACATAGATATAACTAGATACTACAGATATAGTCTACAGAATGCTGATAACAATATACGAAAAACAAGATATTTGTCATAGTACATGAATACGAATGTCTTATTGTGTGTACTACAGCGAAGCGTTGTATCAAAGAGCCGAAAATTTATGATTTGGCACGCACTTTTTGTACATCTTATAGAAAACTAAATCTGCATAACAGTGTACACCAAAATGTAGAATCATGAAACAATTGAATATTAAATACGAGTAGTTTTACTGGCTGTTTCATCATTAAGTGAACATTCGTTTTGATGTTCATGAGTTCATTTCAGTGATACAAATCCCATGAACGACTATGTCTGCCAATGTGGCGGAGTTTGCATCCCGACAGGCTTGAACAGCGCACTGTACGAAGTTCAAGGAGTGGTAGCGCAAATCAGTTGGATCTTTCATTTCTGGGTTGAGAGTATCTGTTGTGAATGCACAAGATTACTCAAAATATGATACTGTAGTACATAAAAAGTGAAAATAACCAATGTAAACAACCTTACTCTTTTCAGTGTCTGTAACGGTAGAAGGTGTCCAGACTATGAAAATTACAATCTTCTGCATAAGATCCTATTTGTGAAAATTACAAAACAGCTTTCGATCGTTTTAGTTCTGCTGATTTCAGGTGTTCAGTTTCGCAGATTATTTGATGTTTCAGTGACAGCGGAATGTCACTTCTGTAAGAGTTTTTTTATGAACAACTAAACGTTATAACTGTCAGCGCAGTGTTCATACAGTGAGTATCTTGATTTACGACCATTAAATTACGTCTAAAACTATTCTTTCTAACACGAGACACCAATGAAAAACTACACTCAGACTCGTTGCTTTCAGTCTGCGTGGCACACTCACAAGATGCACTCCGAACGACGAAACCCGTGTTTCCTTTGTTTTAACTTACGCTTCTTTAATGCAGCAGCCGCCCTTCTGACAACACAGGCTTCATAATTCGCAGTAGCGATCACCTTCTTAGCACGAAGTTTGATTGCACGGCCGGTGCCACTCATATGGGTTTTGATCTTACGTTGCGGAGACGTTTCAGCCTCGAATTCTTCCGCTCATTTTATTATAGAACTTCCCTGGCGTGCCCTGGATGTAGCGGATTACTGACACTTCGCATTTCTCTTAGACCGCTTGTCGCATTTAGCGATTCTTCTACTCGGTACGTGAGCAACAGTCGCGCTTCTGTAATCCTATCTCTCATACTAGTGACATAAAGAAAGAAGAGTCTCGCAGACATTGTCTCATTATGTGTGTTGCACGACAGTGCGTAGACTCTAGCACTAGTTAGCTATATATTTTATTAGTTCCGTTTCTTTACGAATGTATACTTGGTATCACGTCGCAAGACGTGGGCTGTTACGCGCTTTATATAACCCTTCGTTTGAACTGTGTGAGGATTCATTGCTTTTATAGATTTCGGCCTGAAGACTACAGTGCTACTTCCATTTCTGTTCCCATCGGGAATGTAACATCTCGATTGGACGTTCTTCGTGTTATTTAAGGGGCTTTTGAGTCTTGTCCATAGCCCCCTAAGATGAAATAATCTTCAATGTATGTATGTATACACACAGTGGCTGTGCTATGTTGCGAGTCTGTACCGTATTATTCAGAGTGTTCTATTAACAGACTGTCTGCCATGATAAGTATTAAAAAATTTTCGTGCGCTGAAGCTTACACTCATATTCAGTAATAGGGTGATTAAGCCCTCTTCCAGCCACACAGATTTAAATCTTGCGTACTTTTTCTAAATAAATGCACACGAATCCGATATAATTCATTCAACAGGCCATTGCTTCTTCCTTTATCTAGCTAACTGAGCCAGCACGCCGCCTCCAGAGACCTCGTTACCAACGAAACGTTGAACGCCAAGCTTAGTTCCTGTCCATTATTCTGCAGGTTTCGCCTTTCCGCACGAATAAGTAGCCCTAACATACCCTTGTAATGACTTCATAACGTCTTCGTAAAGGGCGAAACTGACGTAGCATTTGAATCACGTAGAAAACATGAAAATAGCATCAAAACATTTTAGAAATTTGTCTTGGCTAGGCTTTAGTATCTTGGTCTTATCACTGAAAAGCGTAATATGCTCGTTATTAGTAGTTAAAGATTCGCTGGCCGTTACCTCTTTCACGCCCTCGGCACCAGTTGAACAGCGGCAGCGGGAGGACTTGAAACTATTTGGCGGTGTTAACAGCAGCTAGAACCAGCATGTTATCACCGCAGGTACTTGAGTCATCCTTCTGTGGGGGGCACTTCGACTGCCGCGAATGAAATATCCATCTGAATAGTGTCCGATGTTATCCGTTCGATGAGAATGCTCAGAGCAAGGGGCAGTGCTGTCATTCCAATTAATTCCTTAAGATTAACTTTAGATTTAAAATTATACTATACACAGAACGCTCATCATATTTGTGAACACCACAGCACGTTACTTGACATGGTGTTTGTAGACATGTTGCATTCTCTTCTTCCACTGACGCGCATTCTGACTCATCCACTTTGTTACATGTGGACTTAAAGTTTATATTGGAGATTTGAGCTCAGTTCTATGTGCTTGCAGAAAAGGATCGATCCACCATTTTCTCTACGATCGTAATTTTAGGCCTAAATTTTCGCGCGAACATAATAAGAAAAGAATTCCATAAATTTCTTTTCAATTTTTTTTCATTGTCTCTAGCTTTAAAATCAATCAGCCATGTGTGTTTTAAAGATTAGTTAAACAGGAAGTGTTTTGCGAAAATGGTAGGTTATGGTTTCATTGGGGCGATCAGTGGGGCTCCTTCATGGACCTGTAGGTTTTGCCAGAAAGACCGGAAAATCAAGGAGTGGGAAGCAGTTGATCTGTGCCCTTCAGGCAGAGTTAGAAAACCCGGTATCTCTTGTTGCGAAAAGGTGGCAAGCAGAGGGTGTACAGGAGATAATTTTGTTAGCAAATTCGAAATTCAGTTAAACGATGGATTTGGTTTGCTACCAGAATTAAAGAAGGAAGTAACAGGCCACAAGAGAACAGGAGTATTGTAAAAGCAAGTTCACGTGTAACAGATATTTTTAATAATTAATTTTGATAAATAGGTTAGAAAATTGGTGCGAGTGTTTCAGAGGAGGAAACAAAACAGTACACTGACGAAACACTACAGAAGACATTTAGCGAATTGAAAATAATTTCACATCCGAGTCTGATACAATTAAGAACATCATGACGATATAAAGTAAAAGTTCGTATGGGTTGGATAGTGGCAATAGGACCAGAAGAGAGTGGACGCATTCTGCTTGATTGGCAGATCTTCTTCGCCCTCCAACCTTGCTGACTCCCCTCTCTCACTGATCTGGGCTGTGTGGGGTAAAAGGGGGGGGGGGAATTAAAACAAAAGGGCGTTCTTATTGGTCTGGAAAACATACATCGCATTTACATTTACGTACAAATACTGTGGATTGCACAAAATTCCTAACCCAGGTCACTTCTGAAACGAATTCCCATTACATAAATAATTAATTGACTGGTACTGTAAACAAATAATCATGAAATCTTGACGAATGTGTATTAAATATTATCTCTTTGCAATAAACTCTGGTGAGGAACAATATTCATCATTCTCAAGAAGACATACAATGACGGAAAAAAATCGCAGCATAAAAAAATAATTAATGTAGAGTAATGAAATATCGGAAGTACTTCGTCTTGGTAATATATTTAAGTGATTAACATTGCAAGATCACAGTTTAATTTAAGCGCGAGATAAGCCATTGCAAGTGCGAAATGCTGGTAAATTAGTAATAGGCGTAACCGCCAGAACGTTGAATGCAAGCATGTAAACGTACATACATTGTGCTGTGCAGGTACCGGATGTAAGTTCCTGGGATGGAGTTCCATCGCTGTTACACTTGGGCGGTCAGTACAGGGACGGTTAATGCTGATTGTGGATGACGCTGGAGATGCCGTCCAATGATGTCCCGTATGTCCTCGATAGGAGACACATTTGGTGATCGAACTTGCCAAGGCAACATGTCAGCATTCTGTAGCGCCTGTTTCGTTACAACAACGGTATGTAGGCGAGATTTATCCTATTGGAAAACATGTCCTGGATTGCTGTTCATGAATGGCAGCACGACTGGTCGAATCACCAGACTGACGTACAAATTTGCGGTGATGGTGCGTGGGATAACCCCGAGAGTGCACGCGCTGTCATATAAAATCTCATATAAAATCTTGTTCCACACTATAACTCCAGGTGTAGGTCCAGAGCGTCTCTCACGCAGACAGGTTGGTCGTAGGCCTCAACTGGCCTCTTTCTAACCAACACACGACCATCACTGGCACCGGAGCAGAACCAGCTTTCATCACAAAACACAACAGACCTCCACCATGCTCTCCAATAAACTCTAGCTTCACACCACTGAAGTCGCAAATGGAGGTAGCTGGGGACGGTGGAATGCACGCTTTAGGGTATCTGCGTCTGAGCTGCCCTTCAAGATTTGTGAGAGTTCACTGTATCGCAGTGGTGCCAACTGCTGCTCATATTGCTGCTGCAGATACAGTATGATGCGCCACAGTCATGTGCCAACACTATGGTGTTCCCTCTCGCTAGGGCGACGTCGCCGTCGGGAGTCCGGTCCTCTTGCGACGGTATATTCTCGTGATCACCTCTGGGAGCAATCATGTACAGTGGCTATTTTCCTGCCAAGTCTTTGAGGAATACTGCAGAAGCAACATCCAGCTTCTCATAGCCCATTTTTTCATTGTCGCCTTAAAGGCATTCTTGACTAACATCAAATCACCATGACCAATCTCAAAGGTAACCAACGCTCACGATCGTTACAATGTGTATTTAAAGCAAACCTGATTCACATCCTCATAGTGGGGTTACTTGTGGCAGTCTTATGCAACTGGCACGAAACCTGAATAGACATCATCTTGCAGATGTAGAAACACGCCTGTGAACTTTCGTTTATGTCGTCCAACTCCTTGGTATTCTGATTTTCTTTCCGTCGTGTATATTAACGAAATCGGATGAGCAACCGTTTAACATGGTCAAAACCTTGAAATTGCAATAACAGTGGCCTTCATCATGTATTCATTTTAGTGGAAGAAATTCGATTTATTGTGTGACATAAATAATGTTTTTTATGTCAATGGCAGACCCATCTAGTTTCAGCGCTTAGATTAATGATAGAGTAAGCTAATTGTCGCTAGTATCACACTTTCAAGTCCTTACTGCAGTTAAATCCTTTCTCAACACATAAGCCCGTCACTGGAGACGGAAGAAAAAAAAGTTTTAGTATTTCTTCTTACCACCTGATACTCAGGTTATACACTGCTGGCCATTAAAATTGCTACACCAAGAAGAAATGCAGATGATAAACGGGTGTTCATTGGACAAATATATTAAACTAGAACTGACATGTGATTACATTTCACGCAATTTGGGTGCATAGATCCTGAGAAATCGGTACCCAGAACAACCACCTCTGGCCGTAATAACGGCCTTGATACGCCTGGGTATTGTGTCAAACACAGCTTGGGTGGCGTGTACAGGAACAGCTGCCCATGGAGCTTCAACAATATACCACAGTTCATCAAGAGTAGTGACAGGCGTATTGTGACGAGCCAGTTGCTCGGCCACCATTGACCAGACGTTTTCAGTTGGTGAGAGATCTGGAGAATGTGCTGGCCAGGGCAGCAGTCGAACGTTTTCTGTATCTAGAAAGGCCCATACAGGACCTGCAACATGCGGTCGTGCATCATCCTGCTGAAATGTAGAGTTTCGCAGGGTAGAGCCACGGGTCGTAACACATCCGAAATGTAACATCCACTGTTCAAAGTGCCGTCACTGCTAACAAGAGGTGGCCGAGACGTGTAACCAATGGCACCCCATACCATCACACCGGGTGATACGCCAGTATGGCGATGACAAATACACGCTTCCAATGTGGGTTCACCGCGATGTCGCCAAACACGGATGCGACCATCATGATGCTCTAAACGGAACCTGGATTCATCCGGAAAAATGACGTTTTGCCATTCGTGCACCCAGGTCGTCGTTGAGTACACCATCGCAGGCGTGAAGGGTAACGGCAGCCATGGTCTCCGAGCCGATAGTCCATGCTGCTGCAAACGTCGTCGAACTGTTCGTGCAGATGGTTGTGGTCTTACAAACTTCCCCATCTGTTGACTCAGGGATCGAGACATGGCTGCACGATCCGTTACAGCCATGCGGATAAGATGCCTGTCATCTCGACTGCTAGTCAAACGAGTCTGTTGGGATCCAGCACGGCGTTCCGTATTACCCTCCTCAACCCGCCGATTCCATATTCTGCTAACAGTCATTGGATCTCGACCAGCGCGAGCAGCGATGTCGCGATACGATAAACCGCAATCGCGATAGGCTACAATCCGACCTTTATCAAAGTCGGAAACGTGATGGTACGCATTTCTCCTCCTTACACGAGGCATCACAAGAACGTTTCACCAGGCAACGCCGGTCAACTGCTGTTTGTGTATGAGAAATCTGTTGGAAACTTTCCTCATGTCAGCACGTTGTAGGTGTCGCCACCGGCGCCAAGCTAGTGTGAATGCTCTGAAAAGCTAATCATTTGTATATCACAGCATCTGCTTCCTGTCGGTTAAATTTCGCGTCTGTAGCACGTCATCTGCTGCCCCCCACCCGGCGCGAGCATCCGTGGACGCTCGAGTGGTCGGCAGGGCAACTCGCTGTTGCCTGGAGGCGAGGCGGCAGGCGTTGCGGTTGCTTGACAGAGCCAGGGCGGAGCCGCTAAGTGATCGCCTGCTGCCGCACGCCGGGGGGAGACTCACACCGCCTCGCCAGACCACAGGCACTACACTGACATGGACCCATCGCTCTGCGGGCGCCCGGGTGTTATTCGACCACGATTAGGGAGGCCGCCAGCGGTGGGCGGAGTTAAGAGGGGTGTTGACATATTACCTGCAGCTGTGGTCCACCGCAACAAGACACTTGCTCGGCCAGACAGCATCTGAAGCTGGCCACCAGCACCCTGCGTGCTGGATGAATAAAAGTACTATGCTTTCCCTCGTTTAAACCCCATCATGTTACCACTGTCGTAGCGATCAGAGATATGTGGTGTCCCCTCTAACAGTCAGGTGCATATTCCCTGGTGTTTTGGCACATATTTGTAGTTTCGTTTCTGTATCGTGCAGCTAGAGTCAGCCCAAAGAAATACTGCCATTAACGTTTTTCATGCGACCTCCAGTGACTAAGCGTCAGTTTGATTCCCGTTACGAAAAAATGTTTTTTAAAGCGGGTTGTTATGTATGAAAATGTGTCTAGAGTCTTGTTCAGTTCCACTTCATGAATGATGATGATGTTCGGTTTGTGGGGCGCTCAACTGCGCGGTCATCAGCGCCCGTACGAAGTTTCAATTTTTACACAGTCCGATCGAGTCACTGTGACGAATGTTTATGATGATTAAATCATGAGGGCAACATGAAGACCCACTCCCCGGGAAGAAAAAATTCCCAACCCGGCCGGGAATCGAACCCGGGACCCCATGATCCACAGGCAGCAACGCTAGCCAGTTTTTTTCTGGGAATCGGGGTGATGCAAAACTTTCTTTGATGTCTATAGATCCCTATATCCAGTTTTGTGATGTTCGAGAAATGGGTGAATGGTTTGTTCTCTTCTGACCACAGATAATGGATGGAGATTCTGCATTTATCGTTGAGACAGTCCTCTAGTCACCTTTGACAGAAACAAAGAAAGGGAGTATTCCAGAGCACTAGAGGGCCTGGAGTGTTGCTGACGACTACGGTAACAGGATCCTCCCCCACTTCTGAGGAAGCGTGGGGTGGTCTGGTAAACGGCCATGTTCCGACACTCTGTCGCCGGTTCCTGAAGTTGAAACACCTATTTTCCGTGTGCTCCGTAAAACTAAATAATATGGGAATGGTATGGATGTGGAATATTTAAGAGTAGCTAGGAAAGATGATTTCCCCTTTCTAGAACATAGACAAGAACAAAACTTTTTGGTGGGAGATTCATCAAAAAGGTAGGTAGGTAAAACTCTGGGAAAGTTAGGATTCTTTGGTAGTTACCAACGGTCACAATGAAACCACATGTGGTAATTTTATGGTGAGATACTTGCGTGTGGTAATTTTAAGCTGAGATACTTGAGTGTTGAAATTTCAGCTGAGAATATTTAAGAATTGCATGTGCAGAATTTGAATCTCGAGCAAGCATTCCCACATGGTGAGTAGTGACTTTGTCTCAATCTGACCAAGAGACAGAGGAAAACAGGAGTGATTGTGCAAACTTTCAGTTGAGGATCCATGTGTGAGATAATTAAATAATCATCGTACCAAAATTTCCATTATCAATTACATTCGTGTGAAGCAAGTTAGAAATTTTGATACTCTGCGAGAGAAAAAGGTGAGCTAGCCATCTGCCCAGCAACACTATGCGCTTTTCATTGCATTGCATAAATCCTCCAGAGTATGTGGTAAAAATGGAAATGAGCGTTCGGCGTCATTGGCCGGGAGGCCCCTTGCGGGGCAGGTCCGGCCGCCTTGGTGCAGGTCTTATTACATTCGACGCCACACTGGGCGACCTGCGCGCCGGATGGAGATGAAATAATGATGAAGACAACAGAACACCCAATCCCTGAGCGGAGAAAATCCCCGACCCGGCCGGGAATCGAACCCTTGCCCGTAGGACAGTAATCCGTCACGATGACCACTCAGCTATCTTTTTTAACTCGAATCCGGGATCTCCTGCTTACATGGCAGACGCTCTATTTTTTTTACTTATATTTTACTTATATTAAACTAATAATAATGCGTCAGAACCTATAACGCGAATATTAGGAAAAAAAATTAGATGTGGCGAGACGCGAACCATTGGCATTTCGATCTTTTTTTTTTTTACACTGCTCGCTCACCCCACAGTACAATACCGCGACTAACTTTTTTTTCTTTTTTTTCCGACAAAGGAAATACACCGAAATATACACTCAAATGGCAGTGTATTCCTTCACGAAACGAAAATATTCGCTCTTTTTCCTAAAGTACTTATTGAAGGCAATCAATTAAAATAAAACAAAAGAAGTCACTTCGACAAAAACAAAAGGTGAACTCAGAAAAACGCATAGGAAGGACTGGGGCGTCAATTTTAACGTGCCCACACATTCTTTCTTCCTTAACTTCTACATGGTGGAACATCTAAACCCATAGAAGTGTCCACAAAAATAAAAATAAAATAAAAAAAGGGGGGGGGGGCATGGCAACTCATCCAACGCCTTGTCGATGAAAAGCCAGTAGACTACGAGCTGCGGACTGCTTCATGAATAAATCTACACTGCGAAACTGGTATGACACTCCATGTGTGAGTCAATTGTCGCCTAACCAGGCGCTATTAGTGCAAATTTAATAGGCCTGGCATAGTACTTCGAAACTATTCGCCAGCTTAATAATAAAACGAGTCTGTGACGGATTTACAATATAGAATTTGCTGTCCAAGTTGCTAGTTCTGTCCCGACTTCATAGTTGTTGAGATGGAGCAACCACCTGGGTTATTGCAGGAGCTTGTTGCAGATGATTATCACCTTATGAATCTGGATATATCACAAGGTTTGGCCAGGATTTTTAACATAATGGAGATGTGTGACTAATATCAAATCACTCCTTCTGTATGCAAGAAGAATACTACCGAAGAAACTGTGTAACGTAGACGAGCTCCAACTGCAGAATAAAGCTATACAATAAATGTTTATGTTGAATCACAAAAGCAGGAGTGGACAAAGTTATCGATAACCAAATTTTCGATTTTATAAGAAAGTGCCGTGATACGTAGCTACAAGAAAATTTTACATTTACCTTAGCTAAAGAAAACGGAAATAAAGCTACGATTTATCATTACGAAATGGATAGTGCTTTTGACCATGTGGAAGACTGTCTAAATGTATTAAACACCAGGAAACAGTACTTTTTTTTAAATATGGACGCTGCGCTGTACAGTAACTATGGACTGACTTAAACTGCAATGACCACATACGACAAATATTAGGAAAAGAGGTATCTTAAGGAAGTGTAATTCATCCAGTACCAAAGTGGCTTACAAAACAATTGTAAAATTAAAAATACTAAAAGCAACTAAAAAGGGGGAGCACATTCACTGCTGTTCTTCATGTTTTAGTGTCCCTGTTTGTACATATATACTACACGAATATAAAACAAAACTAATTTAGCACCGCTCCCTCAAATGGGTACGTAAAATTTCCCTTTTAAATAAATTATTTTTTCATAACAGGAAACAAACTGACGCTTTCAGCCGACACTGGGAGTCGCATGAAAGACGTGATGGGCAGTATTTGTTTGGTCTGACACCAGCTGCACGAAATTGAATACATCTGCCGTAACGGCGAAGGAAATGCGCCTGCGACACGACAGACAAATTTATTTTATTATTATTATTTTTTGGGGAGGGGGGGGGGGGGAGGGATTTGTGGTAAGGTCTTACTGCTGAGGTCATCTGTCCCTAAGTTTACACGCTACTTAATCTAACCTAAACTAACTTACGCTAAGGATGACACACACATGCATGCCCGAGGGAGGACTGGAACCTCCGACGGGGTGAATCGCGCGAACCGTGGCAAGGCGTCCTAGGCCGCGTGGCTACCAGGCGCGGCATACGACGGACACCCTGTGTCTTTGAGCGCTACGACAGTGGTAACGTTATGGGACACACTTTAGGCAAATCCTAGCGGCTCTATGTGCATTAATGGTCACGGAACATGTAGCTATTTTCGAAACAGAAACTTGCTGGTTGTTGTCAGCCGGCGTCGGGGGCTATTTTGGCAGGTTAGCGTCGTGTTGTGCAGGACAGGAAATACGTCAACACCTCTCTCAACTCCGCCCACGGCTGGCACAGTCCTTCCTCTTGGTTGAGTGACATGGGGGCGCCCAAGCGGAGTCCCCAGCTGTGATGTACAGGGTGACTATAATGAAAGTTAAACTTTCAAACCGCTGTAGAAATAACACCACTGGTCAGAATGACGTCAAATTGCAACGGAATGTTATCGGAAAAGGGGGAAAACTATGGTAGAAGAAAAATAAATAGTTACAAAATGTAGCAATAGATGGTGCTGTAAGCATCATAATTTAATAGTGGTCGACTACAAATGACAAATGAATCATACAACAATGCCTAAGGTTTACGTTTGACATTAGACAAACTGTACCACTCAGTGTGCATGGGTGTACTGGTGTGATACTGTTAGTTACGTAAGCCCAGCCACCACGGCAAGGTCATATCACATCGGATAGCAAAAATCGGTTTTTAATTGCCATGAGGCCAAAAACCGGTTAAAAAGCATCAATTGCATCGGTTTTTAATTGTCCTGTGGCCAAAAATCGCATAAAAAGCATCAATCACATCGGTTTTCAATTGTCCTGAGGCCAAAAACCGCATAAAAAACATCAATCAAAATCAAATCGGATTATTAATTTCCATGTGACTGGCGCAAAACATGTTCAGTATGCCGTCCACCGTTTTCTACTCCAAGATGAAATCGAGAAACAACATGTTCCACAACTGATCGAAATGTTTCCGGGGTCACGTTCAGAATGCGTTGCGCAATGCGTGCCTTCAATCCAGCTAAGTTCGCAACCGGAACACAATGTCTTTCAGATAGCCCCACAGCCAGAAATCACACGGATTAAGATCAGGTAATTGGGACGGCCAGGCTGTAGCGAAATGGCGGCTGATAATTCTAGCATTTCCGAAGTGGCGCTTCAGCAGCTGCTTAAATGGATTTGCCATGTGCGGAGGTGCGCCATCTTGCATAAAAATGATCCCATCCACACATCAACGCTGTTGGAGAGGTGGAATGACGTGGTTGCGCCAAACACGCGCCTAGCGCTTGCTAGTGTCGGTACAGGTAACAGAACTGGAAGCACCTGTCTCTTCGAAAAAATATGGCCTTATAATAAATGATGCCGTAAACCTGCACCACACAGTGACCTTTTCAGGATGAAGTGGTACTGGTTGATTTGCATGAGGATTTCTCGTTGCCCAAAACAGTTCGACAGTTCTGTATATTGACATATCCTGTCAGATGGAAGTGGGCTTCATCTGTTCACAAAATCTTCCACGGCCAGTCATTGTCCACTTCCATGCAAGCAAGAAATTCTAATGCAAGGGTCTCCCTTGCTGGCAGGTCAACAGGAAGCAACTCGTGCGCATGGGTAATTTTTAATGGATAGCAAAGAATGATGTCTCGTAGGATTTTACGCACCTTGCTCACGGGTATATCCAGTGTTCTAGGAACTCTCCGTGCACTACACGTTTGCATAACACCACTCGTCTCCTCCTGTACTGCTGGAGTCACTGCTTCCACAGACATAGAATCAATTCGTTTTCTCCCTCTACCAGGTTGCACACCAAAAGAACCCGTATTTTCGAATCAGACCAACGGCAGTCATCCGACCAACGCCTTTTTTCAAACCCTTCAGTGTCCGGAAATTCTGCAGAGCGACGTGTGCACATTTATCATTCTTCTACTACAGCTTCACAAGCAGAGCGCGATCCTGCCCTGAGACAGGCATGGTGAACGTCGCAGACGGGAAATGAGGCAAAGCCGTGTACCCGGAGTGTTTATACCAATTTCTATGGGTCGGGGGCATGACAGGTGTTTTCATTTAGACGTCATTCTCACCAGTGGTGTTATTTCTGCAGCGTTTTGAAAGTTAAACTTTCATTATAATCACGCTGTATATTATGTAAGTTGAAGGTCGAGGAGGAAAAAGAAAAGGAAGGGAAGGAGCTAGTGATATCAGCTGCATAGGGACAATATGCCGAATCAGCGTCGCCGAGCGAAAATGTGTGCTGGATAGGGAGTCGAACCTGGGGTTTCCTTCTTACTGGGCAGTTTGTTAACGACTGCGCCACCCGGACACAGTGTTTATCAAAATGCGCGGACTATGTCGGCACGATCCATAGCCGGTCCACATTCCGACCTAGCGCCACCATCGGCAATCCCGATACATGTCCTCCATGCTCGCTATTTTTAGATGCCCGCTAGAGGTCGAACTTAAATGTGCATCCGCACTGCAGGTTGTGGATTCATAGCTGATCCAGGCAAATCAGTGATATGGATGGGCGTTGTCTGTTCTTTGCGACACGTCCAAAAGCACAGACACGATGTGGAATCCGCAGCTGTGATACATAATATGTAAACTGAAGGCGTAAGGAGGAGAAGGGAAAGGGTCCGGCCGCTGTGGCCGAGCGGTTCTAGGCGCTTCAGTCCGGAACAGCGCTGCTGCTACGGTTGTAGGTTCGAATCCTGCCTCGGGCATGGCTGTGTGTGATGTCCTTAGGTTAGTTAGGTTTAAGTGGTTCTAAGTCTAGGCGACTGATGACCTCGGATGTTAAGTCCCATAGTGCTTAGAGCCATTTGAACCATTTTGAAAGAAAAGGGAATGAACTAATGATATCAGCTGCGTCGCGGCTATAAGCGGAATCAGTGGTGATGAGTGGAAATGTGCGCTGGACCAGGATTAGAAACCATTATCTCCTGCCTACTACGCAGTTGCGTTATCCGCTTCGGTACCTGGACACACTATTTATCGCAAATGTGTGGATTATTCTGGTATGCTCCCCGGGCGACCCACATTTCCACAGTTTACATAACATGTGACACAGCTGTGGATTTGGCATGGTGTCTGTTCTTCCAGGCATGTCCGAAAGAGGAGACACTACACATTCCTATAATTGATAAGCCTCAATGTGCTGTGAATCTACAATCTTCAGTGTGGATGCATATTTACGTTCGGTCTCCATCGAGATTCTAAAATTAGCGAGCGAGGAGGACATGGGGACTGCAGATAGATGGCGCTAGATGGGAGTATGGGTTGGCCGGGGAGCGTACCGGGATAGTCCGCAAATTTGCGACCAACACTGTATCTGAGTGGCGCGGTGGTTAACGCAACTTCCCAATAAACAGGAAAGCTCGAGTTAGAATTTCAGTCTAGTGCAATTTTTCACCCGTCGCCGCTGATTCCACATGAAGTCCCGATGCAGCTGATATCATTCTTTCCTTTCATGGCCTTACTTTCTTCCCCCCCCCCCCCCCCTCCCCCTCCACCTTCAATTTACATAAAAGTGCCTGTAGGCTGGCGAGACGGCGTTAGCTTCCCCAGCGTGAGGCAGCTGATGCTCACCGGGTAGCTCGGCCTTCACTCTTGTCAAGCAACCTCAACGCCTCGCGGAGCGCCTGCAAGTGTCAGCACGAAGTCCTGCCGACCACTCATTAGTTCGGCTGCTGCTCGCTGGGTGCGGTGGCGGCGGTGGCAGCAGTGGCGGTGGAGATAGCATGGTATTTCCTATCCCGTTACGTACACCAATAATTGCACAATCGCGTATTTATGACAATCTATGTGTGTCTTTGGAAGCACAGCTCGAAGTTATAATGCTTCAAAATAGTGCAATAAAACTCGTCTGTAATTGTTTTAACAAGCGAAATATCTTGTATGTACTGAATTTCCTTTGTTTTTTCAACAGATTATGTCCACTGTGACGATAAATCCAAGCTTAAATGTGCTATTTGAATTTGAATTTTCCTTTAAATCAAGTAAGATGGCTTGGATTTTCCCGCCATTTTTGAATTTCTCGCACAGTAACCTAGTTCCACTATCTTCGGAGAGAGGGAATATCTATGTAATAAATTATAGTGATAGTAAATTACAACGATACTAAGTGTATAAGAAATTTTAGACACAAGTCAGCAGTGTGTTTAGGACATTAGTGCAAAGACGGGAAATGTGACCCAGTCCACCAAATGAATGAAATTGGTACATCCGTTTTCGGGGAAATATTTTTGGCAGTCATTCCTGGATAACGAATATAGAGAGGTTACGACATAACAATTGGGTAATAAATCGCAGAACACCCTCGTCCGCCGCAAGCGAAACGGATGCCTTGGCCCCACCAACTGTAAGTACTTGCGCGCCATCAGCTATCATCCCTCGGCACAGAAGCGCACTTCGTTACGAACATTGGTGCATAGTGGAAGAATGGTATCAAACTCTGATAACTTGCCCAAAGCGCTGAGCCACCTGCTCAGGGTCATTAGGAGCAACGGCTACAACTTTCATGAAATAAATGAAGTGATTTCAAGCAGGAACCACAATAAGACCACCGACGAGGAGCTGGACAACAAACTTGATTTCTTGACGTTCTGTGACTCTGTGTCGGGAAAGATGAACCGCCTGCAGAAAAGTCACAAGATAATATCTGTTTCAGTTCTCTGGCAAAAATTCTTCAGTTACTGACACTAATTAAAAACGCACCTGGTCTTATAAGACCTGCGCTCTACCAGATACCTTGCGAGTTGGGCCGGTCTTACGTCGGACAAACAGTATGCACTGTGTAACAACGCAGAAAGGAGCATGAGAAGTTTTATCGTTTACGCTACCCCGAGAAATCCGCTTTAACCGCGCGAGGTAGCCGCATGGTTCCAGGCGTCTTGCCACGGTTCGCGTGGCTGCCTCCGTCTGAGGTTCGAGTCCTCTCTCGGGCATGGGTGTGTCTGTTGTTCTTAGCGTAAGTTAGTTTAAGTTAAGTAGTGTGTAAACCTAGGGACCGATGACCTCAGCAGTTTGGTCCAATAGGAATTTACCATAAATTTCCAGTCCGCTTTAGCTGAGCTTGCTTTAGAAAACAGTCACCGGATAATATTTGGCGAAACACCTGTCATGATTCTCAGTAACGATTTCTGTACTGTATTATTAAAGAAGCTATTGAAATAAAAATCACCGATAACACCCGTAATAGAGACGGGCCTGCAACTAGCGCACCGTGGGTTCCAGAGATCGCGTGGTTGTTAATGATGCCCATAAAATTACGACTATGCAGCGAGCACCAGTGTCATCACAGGCGGCAGATAGTGTATATAAGGGCGTACCAGCAGCCCACGGACAGCCTACCACTTGGCAGTGGCCGAGGAATGCTTAACAGAGAGCTCGTGTAATTTTAATCACTTGAGACGTCTGAAAACAGAGAACTTTTTATTCAATGTTATCGCCACGAGACCCTGTTTTACTATAATCTAGCCGGCCGCGGTGGTCGTGCGGTTCTAGCGCTGCAGTCCGGAACCGCGGGACTGCTACGGTCGCAGGTTCGAATCCTGCCTCGGGCATGGATGTGTGTGATGTCCTTTGGTTAGTTAGGTTTAAGTAGTTCTACGTTCTAGGGGACTGATGACCTCAGAAGTTAAGTCCCATAGTGCTTAGAGCCATTTGAACCATTTTGAAGAAAATTACTTGAAGATATCTGTAACACAAAGGAAGTAGTAATCATCTTCCATGGAGAAAATCCAACTGCCCTCAAAGGTGTTGCAACATTAGGAAAACAGAGATATCGCAGGTACGCTATATTCACCATATGGCACCTTTTGGCATTTACCTGTTGCCGCAAGTAGAGAGATTTGAGGCAGAAAAGCTTGTAGTTAGTGAAGAGCTTATGTCAATGACAGATGGCTATGTAGCTATGTAGCAGAGCTTCGGGAATTGGGTTTCAGTGAGAGATACGCCCACCGGATATTGCTGCCGAAGTAAACTGGCCCAAAAATAGGGAAATGGACAAACGAGTGCGTCAAAAACAGTCAGTACACTATGGGGTAATAAATTATCTCCTCTCGACGTATGTTTATCTAAACAGAGTCTGCATTAAGAAAAGATTCATGTCGGTACGAGAAGTGTCGCAAACAAATTTCTAGTAAGCTGCAATGAAAGCAGCGGGTGTTAGCAGACAGACGAGTATGGTAAGTGGAACTGCTGCTCGTTTTCAGAATGGTCTTGTTACCTCAGAAATACAACTGTAGGGCTAATGAAAATCAGAATGGCCCTGTTACCTTAGAAATACAAATGTAGGGGTAATGAAAAAAATGAGAGCGAGAGAGGAACAATTAGCGTGCGAGTAAGGGGATAGCGGAGTGAGAGCGGGAGAGTGGGTGAGAGGGCTAGAGAGAAAGAGAAACTCACTCCTGTTCGCAAAGGGCTGCGCCTTTGAAATATGTTGGCGTGCGTCATTTCGTAATTGTTGTCCATTAATTTATGGGCTGGCAGGGTGTAGGGGTCGGCGCTTATTGCGCACTTGCTCCTCGCAGCGGGCGTCATAAATACGAGCTCCGTCTTTCTACCCCCACCTTGCACCCCTTTATTTACGCTTCCCGCTGTCCAGATCGGAGGTAGGTGGCCTTGTGCGTCTGCATTATATTGATTTGGTCTCTCCGTGTACCTGACAGTTATTCTCGTCAGAATTTCACTGCTGCTAGAAAGCGTTTGCTGGCATACTCTGCCATTTTTTCCCTTTTCTTTTTGACACTCGCAGCCAACTTTTAAGCTGGACCGACAGTTATTTATAGAAATTAGGATGAGAGTGATAGGTACGACCCTCGGTCACCTGCACGACGGGAGAAATAAATTACATTCATTGGCACCGCTGCGAAAGGACCGTCTAATGGAAATAAGGGAATTGTGTTCTGGGGGACAAAGCAGCCATTCACTTTTTAATAAACGCTGCGTGGACTCCACGTTCCGGCGCGGCGGCTATGGTGATTCGTAATCCGTGCTGACGGCGCCGTCGAAATTTCTACAGAAAGCGTCCGGCTGCTATACTTCGCGCTGGCGAGAATGAAAATCAGGTCAATATTTGTTTTGGTACCGTGGCTTTAGCTCTCTTTTAATAATGAATTACATCTGGTCTGTTGAAACCGTAGACAAGCCTTTTCTGAAATTGCTTCCAGCTTGTAAAAACAAAGACTCGAGGTAAAACAGAAAAATGAAAGCAATTTAAAACGAAAAAGCAACGGCAGTTGATTTAGAACTGCAGAACATGTTATTGTGCTTGAATGTGATGTCCGTTTTGGAGGCCGACGGACTGTCGTGGAACCAGCCTTGGGTTTCGAAAACAGCAGTCAACTGACTCTCTAATCTTGCTTTCAATTCACTAAAAATGGTAAACTATGCATGGCGTTCGAGATCATTTTCTTGATTTCCAGGTAAATTTCCGACGCTGTTCTCATTACTCTAGCTCGGTACGCATGACTCATCCTTAAGGATGTGCCACCATATTTGTTACTAGATAGATAATTATCTGAAATAAACTAACGGTTTTTTGACTAAAACCGTCGTCGTAATGAAACGAAATTAATGGCGACTGACTCATGATATTTAAAATTACTTATGGGAATTCCGCAGTATCCTTAGAAGCTGACGCATTCAAAAATAGACACTCAGTGGGAGACTACCGCCTAGACGCCAGTATACGTAACCGTGATATAATCCACGCGGATGGATCAAAGATTCCAATCTTTAAGTGATCCATGGCATAACTGTCTGGGCCTGCTGTTTTATGCGGCCTAATCTCTTGTAGGCATTCACATTCTTTCATAATTATTACTGTATGACTAACAGCAAAGGTAAAATTTTATGAAAATACCAAGATCGTACTATGGTTAAGGTGCAGAGAAGAAAATGGTAATTTGTCACGATCTGGCGTATAGTGTATCTCATGTATTCTGCGAGAAAGTACTTGTCGGAGTAGATAGACTCTCTACAGGCATTAAGAGTCTGGAGCAAGAAAACAATGTACCTATAGTCATTTGCTATACCGATCACTTTACTCATTTCCATAAAGCAGAAGCCCTGTCCAAACGCTACAGTAAGGGTTCTAATTTATTTATTGACACTTGGAAATCCATGAAGTTTCAGCCAAAACCAGTTGATTGGCTCTGAGCGCTATGGGACTTAACGTCTGAGGTCATCAGTCCCCTAGAACTTAGAACTACTGAAACCTAACTAACCTAAGGACATCACTCACATCCATGCCCTAGGCAGGATTCGAACCTGCGGCCGTAGCGGTCGCACGGTTCCTGACTGAAGCGCCTAGAACCACTCGGCCACACCGGCCGGCAACAAGTTGATTGCTAGTTAATTCTGCACGAAAGCTATTCTTACGTCTAATTTCTGTTGTTCATCATAATCAAACGCTCAAGAAAAGCTAAAAATACATCTGAACTTTTATATGACCAGTTAATGAAGCGTGCCAGACGATTCTTTCATATGCAAAGTGGATGCGGAAGTTTTCGTCTTTTATTTCTGCCATTCCTTCCACATTGCCTCAAAACAGGTACTGCTACCGCACAAACCGCGATATCTTCTAGACTGGTAAAAGAAGGAAAACAACTGATAAGGTCCATGAAGATGAAATCACCATCGTCACGATCAGAGGACACGATTATGCGTCATACAAAACCAGAGACCAAAAAAATTATTTCAGTTGTATCTGACCACACGATTTTTGTATTTTCGCATTAGTTTGATGAGTCTACTACGATATGTGTTGCTCTTTAAATTGCATGCACTCCGTCGCAGGCTCATTAAATAGAAAGAATGAAAAGCAAGAGAGACAAATATACTGTTGGAAAAAATAGTACTCCCTTCTAGAGGTTCCCAATTCATTTAAGATTTACTACTGCACCAGTGTACGTGGAGTACACATCAATATCACAAGTAGTTCGCTGCGCGGGGTAGCCGCGCGGCCTTTGGGGGCATCGTTACGGTCCGCACGGGTCCCCCGTCGGAGGTTCGAGCCCTCCCTCGGGCATTGATGTGTGTGTTGTCCTCAGCGTATGTTAGTGCAAGTTAGATTAAGTAGTGTGTAAGCCTCAAAATCGATGATCTCAGCAGTTTGGTCCCATAGGAATTTACCACCGCCACCACAAGCGATTCTGAGATACCACCTATCCACCCATGCTGAAACACCCGTAATGGTTCAAATGGCTCTGAGCACTATGGGACTTAACATCTGAGGTCATCAGTCCCCTAGAACCTAGAACTACTGGAACCTAACCTAGACATAACACAGATCCATGCCCGAGGCAGGATTCGAACCTGCGACCGTAGCGGTCACGCGTTCCAGACTGAAGCGCCTAGAAGTGCACGGCCACAACAGCCACACCCGTAATAATCGTCGTGTAGCCCCCAAGGGCGGCAAAGCAGGAGCTGACTTTGGTATGAGTCCATCGTACACGTGGCGAATACTGTTGTGTGATACGTTATACCACGCATGCTTGATCTGTTAGCATAGTTCTGTAGGAGTTATTGGTTGACGAGTCGCACGAGTCGCTTCTCGTCCCATTATATCGCACACGTGCTCGACTGGAAACAAGTCCGGAGATCGTGCTGGCAAGGAAAGTTGCTTCACGTCTTGCACAGCTCGTTGACTTTCACGGACAGTGTGTGGGCGAGCATTATCTTGCTGTAATACCATAGCACCGTCCTGTTGCAAGAACGGCAAAAGAATGCGTCTAAGAATATTTTGATCGTATCGAGCGCTGGTTAGCGCCCTCTACAGAAATACCAAAGGTATACCAGATTTGTAGCTTCCGATGGGGCCTGTGACGGGGCCAGTGTGTCTAGGACGAATGCACTGCACGAGACAGCGATCACCAGGTCTACGTCGTACGCAGAAACGACCAGCACTTGCATGCAGGCAGAATCTGCTGTCATCGCTGAAGACCACGCAGCACCATTCCATCATCGAACTGATCTTCTGACGGCACCCATCGAGCCGTGCACGTCGTGCTGTTGTGCGAGTAGAAGATGGGCTGGAGTTGTGCGTGACCGTTAGTCTCACTGCTAATAACCGGTTTACAACAGTTACGTGGACACGTCTATGCTGGTAAACGCTCTTATCTGTGCTGTGGTAGGTGTAGGATCTGTCAGTGCTGCCCTTACAATACGACGATCCTGAGGGGCGACTGCGCTGCTTGGACGTCCAGAACCTCTCCTACGGGTGTGACATAATGTTCACATCTCCACTGATACCAGCATTGTAGCATAGCTGATGCAGCACATCAGACTTGTGTGGTAGTTCTCCGAAAGGACCATCCCACCTCTCGGAAGGCCACAATTTGACCGCTTTCAAAGTTGCTGAGTCTGGCTGTAGAAAGCAAGACTGGGCCTCCGTATCATGGTTGCTTGCTTGCTTCACACGTCTGCAAAACACTAAGCCTTCTGGGCGTGAGTATTTCCTATTAATGGGTACACATAGATGGCGTCGTTGTAGCTGTGACACTACACCAACTGTTGGCGGACGAAGTTGAAATCATTATCAGTATATCTACTATCCCCCAAGTTACATATGCCGTCATCGGATCAAAATTTACGTCGTCGTTCCAGGTGCACTAATTTCTTTTGCGCCAGTGTATCGCATGTATGAAATAGCCCCAATGCTAGTATAGAATGGAAGTGAGATCTGAATTCATGTCGAGGAACTAAGTTTCTGGGTAAAGGTCGTTTATATCACCAGGACACACATTTCAAAGGCATCAGTTCCACGTTGCTAAGACGCTGGACTTTCTACACAAAGAGCTAAAGGTGCCATTACTTTACTCGTTAGTGAATACCATTTCTCCCCTCTTTCCCCACCAGCGACTCTGGAGCAGATTCGACAATAGCGCACGTTATGTACTGGATAACTGTATCTTTCCTTCACCTATATTTAGATCAAGATGTTCATTTCTTCAGTTGATTAATGTTGTCTTAACAGGGGGCTCGGCACAGACTTTTGCATCATTATGGTGGAGCTGCTCGCTGTCCCACTATGTCGGGAATCAGACGTGGGAGACAACCTGCACACCAAGACCAACTCATCGATGTCTTTGGACCTGGACTTCGCCTTAGGTAGCACTTGGCGAATGCTATCCTCGAGCTCGATCTCGATCAATGGGTAGTAGGTAGTCTACTCACATTAATAAGATCCTCCCTGTCGCATCTTTGCTTGAATTGTTGCGTTGGGGAGGTCCTGTCGTACCAGTTCGAATGTATGAATAATGTCCCTGAAAACAGTGTTATCTGCGTTACCATCTTTGAGGCGCAATAAAAACATTACGTCTACCGTTAGCACCAGATTTTTCAGTGTTATTCTATAGGTCCTCCAGATGTGAGGATTACCTAAGAGTATACTTGACGCTTCAGTTTGCCCCACAAGAACCACAGGGAGAGTTATTAGGTGATCGAGATGGCCAATAGATTGTACTGACACTCCTGTTATCCTGTCTCTTGCACTCGTGACAAAGTTGTCACGGTGATGTGTGCTGTTGCTGAAAATATCCATACAGTCGTTCATCTTCCGTGAGTTAACCCACATACGTGTTAAACAGTTCCTGGAAATATCGCTTAGAATTAACAGTTTGGTGAAAGACTCGTGTTACGATGCGGAGCTCAGACATTCCGTACCATACACCAACCTAGAAATTATGAGAAGGTTCTTCAGATAAGTGATGATGATTTTCCGATGCGTAACGGCGCATGTTCTGTGAGTTCACATTCCGTGACAGGTTGAACTAGGCCTCATCTTAAAATGGAGAAGAGAGGACTTCACCACTGACAGAATTTAAATTCGAGCACGTCAAAATATTTGTAAGGTTTGAGATTTCGTCGGCTTTTTTTTTAGGCTTTCCTTCACTCGAACAATGTTTTCGTGTAGACAATAAGTTCTTTCTTCAAAGAATTCTCTTTACCGATGAAGCTACCTTTACAAATTATGGAAATATGAATGTAAGAAACGTGCATTATTGAGCCGCTGAGAATCCATACTGCTTGAGACATGTTGAACATGGAGGGCAGTGGAACGTGAATGTTCGGTGCAGGATTATGGGAAGCTACGTGTTTCTCCCCTAATTCATTGAAAAAATCTTAAAAGGTTAAGAGATTCGTACAGCTCCTTGCCGAAATCCTACCGCTCTCTTAGAAGAAGTGCCACTTGAAATACGTAGATCAATTTGGTACTAGCGCCAGATGGCGGGTTGAATAATTGTTTATGACTTAGGCAAGGAGATTGGAAATTTTTGGTAAGGTCTTATGGGACCAACTTGCTGAGGTCATCGGTCCCTGAGCCTACACACTACTTAATCTAACTTAAACTAACTTACGCTATGGACAACACACATACCCATGCCCGAGGGAGGACTCGAACCTCTAACGGGGGAAGCCGCACGGACCGTGCGTGACAAGGAGCCTCAGACCACGCGGCTACCTCGCGTGGCGACTAGGCAAGCGCTGACCCAGTTCTTTTCTTGTTGCTGGATACGGCGTAACGGCGTTATCAATTGGCCTGCACGTTACGCTGATTTGACGCCACTGGACTTTTTCTCTGGAATAAAGTCAAAGATGAAGTCTACACACAAGTTCCAACGACACAAGAAGATCTAAAACATCGCATTTTTGCTGCACGTGCACTGAAATCGAAGGACTTTCTTCAATGTAGCCACAAGTCCTTTCATCAGCGGCGGAAAGCATATATTACAGTATATGATGGGCATTTCGAACATTTGACTATATAAATGAAACTTGAAGGAAGTGTTTATGGTCACTTACTCCGGTTCAAATGGTTCAAATGGCTCTGAGCACTATGGGACTTAACATCTATGGTCATCAGTCCCCTAGAACTTAGAACTACTTAAACCTAACTAAACTAAGGACATCACACAACACCCAGCCATCACGAGGCAGAGAAAACCCTGACCCCGCCGGGAATCGAACCCGGGAACCCGGGCGTGGGAAGCGAGAACGCTACCGCACGACTACGAGATGCGGGCCTTACTCCGGTGATTTCCTTTTTGTTTCTGTTGCTGCTGTAATACTGCAGTGTAGAACGACATACCTCAGAATTATTGAGGTCCTTGTGACAGCCAGCCACAACATTATTCCACTGGTGTGTAAAATATAGGAGATAGGCGAAATACCTTCAGACTTCAGAATGTAATAATCCTAATTCCAAAGGAACCACATGCTGACAGGTACGAATATTACCGAACTGTTAGTTTAATAACGGATAGTTACAAAATACTGCCACGAATTATTGAAAGAAGAGAGGCAGAACTGTAGAAGTCGACCTCGGGGAAGATAAGTTTTGGTTCCGGAAAAGCGTAGGAATACGCAAGAAATTCTGATACCTAACGCTTTATCGCAGAAGACAGATTAAGGAAACGAAAAGCTAGGTTTATAGCTTTTGTAGACTTAGAGAAAGCTTTTAACAGTGCTTACTGGAACACGTTCGTTAAATTCTGAAGGTATCAGTGACAAAATACAGCGTGGAAAAGGCTGTATAATGCTTGTACAGACACCAGACTACGGTTATAAGAGTCGAAGGAGTGAAAGGCATGTAGTGTTTGGGAAGGGAGGAAGACAGGGCTGTAGACTACTCCCGGTATTACTCAATCGTACAATGAGCAACCACAAAAGTAAACCAAACAAAAATTTGGAAAAGAAATTGAAATATAGGGAGAAGAAATGAATACTTTGAGCTTTGTCGGTGATATTGTAATTCCGTCAGAGAAAGCAAAGAATTTGGAAGAGCATTTGAAACGAATAGATAGTGCCTTGGAGAGAGCTTATAAGATGAATATCAACGAAATTAAAATAAGGGTAATGGGATGAAGATGAATTAAATGAGACGATGCCGAGGAATTAGATTAGGAACTGAGGCACTAAATTTAGCAGATGAGTTTTTTATTTTGGCAGCAAAATAACTGCTGATGGCCGAAGTAGAGAGGATATAAAATGCAGACTAGCAATAGCAAGAGAACAGTTTCTGAAAAGAAGGAATTCGTTATCATCGAATATAAATTTAAGTGTTAGGAAGTCTTTTCTGTAGGTATTTTTCTGGAGTGTAGCGCTGTACGGAAAACGTTACGTTTGGATTTTGTGATACTGCTTGGTTATAATTAAAGTACTGCTGCTTACAGAGGTCCAGTGTGGGCTGTGATTATGGTATGGCAACGAAATTTGGTACATATCCTGATGCATTGATGCGGAACCGATCTACACTGGAAAAAAATAAATCCAATTGTTCGATGTGCAGGTGGAAGTCTGGCGCTGTATAGAACCTCGTCGATATCTCCGGTGCTCGTACTGGACAACTTGAGTAAGCGACTGCTAATTATAACATCAACATTATGCCTCTCTCACTTGTTTGACCTTTTCTCTCCACGTCACCTTCGTCATCCATTACATATGGAAACATTCCTAAACGTTCTTCTTGTATTCACAGCGCCAGATTTGCACCTGGTGTCCAAAATTCGAACTAACTTTTTTCCAACGTAAATCGATTCCGCAGTAATGCACTACAATATACACCAAGTTCCGCTGTCGCACGATAATTAGAGGCCACATAAGGCCTCTGTAAACAGCTGCACTTTTGAAACTTCCTGGCAGATTAAAACTGTGTACCGGACCGAGACTCGCACTGGGGACCTTTGCTTTTCACGGACAAGTGCTCTACCAATTGAGCTACCCAAGCACGACTCGAGCCTCGTCCTCACAGCTTCACTTCTGCCAGTATCTCGTCTCCTACCTTCCAAACTTTACGGAAGGTCTCCTGCGAACCTTGCTTCTGTAAAGTGCACGAGGTGTGAGTCGTGCTTGGGTAGCTCAGTTGGTAGAGCACTTGCCTGCGAAAGGCAAAGGTCCCGAGTTCGAGTCTCAGTCCGGCACACAGTTTTAATCTACCAGGAAGTTTCATATCAGCGCACACTCCGCTGCAGAGTGAAAATCTCATTCTAGCTGCACTTTTATTGTAAGCAACCAGTATATAAGCAAATGAAGTTTATTGTTATTGTTCTTGCTTAACTTTACGTTAGTTTATTGCTATTAGAAGCTGAAACAATGTATACAATGGACTTTAGTTCAGGAGTAATGTGTATGAAATCATAGAAGTCCGTACGCCTTATTTAGTAAATTGCAAAAAGAAACTATATTTGTTTTCGGAGAAACGTCGTCCCTTCTATTTCTACGTGTGTATGTATGTATGTATGTACGTACGTACGTACGTACGTACATACGTCTTCCTACGCGCTCTTCATTTGCAGCCGTGGCAGTCAGTTGTTAGCATAAAAGGCAAAATGAAGTTCGCTTTGTACTGACAATCTTTGCAGAATGTCGAGAAAGGAATGTATTTCTTTTATCGGTTGTTTTGAGTTAATACTGGCATTTATGCTTTCTGCTACATATGTACTTAGTGTTTTAACCATTTTATCATTACTGCAAAGTGGATTCTAACTAGGATCGGTGCACATTTGATCCGGAACTTTTCCTCTCTCGATTAACTTAATGGGTGAACATCGTCAAAGTTGTAGTTACGTAATTGGTGAAATAAACCCTATTACTAGCCGATGTCCTTGTTCGCCTCTTGAGGGTAGTTAGTCGTTCGGTGGATGGGATATCGCGGCGATCATTTTTGGCGTCTGCAACGGAGTGGCTTCGCGAACAAGATGTTTCCTCTAGTTCCGTCGGTTCCTTTTTTTTACCGCCGACAGAGCTTAGAATACGGCCATAAAATAATAATGAGATGGCGAGCAGTTTGGAAACATAAGCGCGGCGCGGTCGCTTCTTGGCGAGTTGCAGTGCGCTGCGGAGCGCTCGCTATCGAGGGCGCCAACTTAGGTAGGTGAGCGCCTCTGGTGGCGACGGTCGCACTCTCCGGAGTTGCAGGAGGTTTATTTACGGCAGCCTTCCTAACGGGAACGACGGGGCGCATCTAAAATTCAGATTCATATCTTTCCGAAACTCTTTTTTTTTTCTTCTTTTTCTTTCCGATGGTCGGTAGAAATCACGGCTTTGTGCCGCGGAATAAATCTGGCCGTCGCTGCTTTATTGCACGGACGTAAAGCAAACGTCAGGTCTCTATCTTAGCGTGGAAATTTTACGGTGGGCAGTTGTAATCTGAATTAGGCTGTGTATGCTGCTCTACAGCTCTTGAGGAAAACTGCGTTCCATCTCGGATAACAGTCCACACCAGGACACACTCATCGTGGGTGGGCAGATAACAGTTGACGATTGGGAAACAGAAAAGGAATATGACTCCAAACCAATAAAGCGCTTGGTTCCGAACGTTACTTAGCATACCTTTGTTTATGTCGGCAGCGTTGCTACTTCTGGATCACGGGGTCCCGGGTTCGATTCCTGGTCGGGTTGGGGATTTTTCTCTGCCCGGAAACTGGGTGTTTGTGTTGTCCTCATCATTTCATCATCATCCTCATCATTCGTGACAGTGACTAGAGTGACCTGTGAAAAAGATTGGACTGTGAAAAACTTGGGACTTTGTACAGGCGCTGATGCACGCGCAGTTGAGCGCCCCACAAACTAAACATCATCATCATACCTTTGTTAATGAATGATGTTTGTAAACATAGAGTCCTCTAATTATCTTTATAAACATAAGTTACGTTTCCAGAATGAGATTTTCACTCTGCAGCGGAGTGTGTGCTGATAAATTCGCAAAAGAGCTTCTTTGTTTAGAAACTAGGAAATGAGGTACTGGCAGAATTGAAGCTGTGGGGACGGGTCGTGAGTCGTGCTTGGGTAGCTCAGATGGAGCCGGCATGGTAACTCAGCGTGTTTTCCTCCCCGAGCTGATACAACGAACAAAACAGAACAAAATGAGATTAATTAAAAAAAAGATGGTAGAGCACTTGCCCGCGAAAGGCAAAAGTTCCGAGTTCGAGCCTCGGTCTTGCACACAATTTTAATCTGTCAGGAAGTTTCATAAATTACGTTTCTTAATTTCTGCCTTATGTTTGCGATTTGCTGGCGAGTTTTCACGGAAACTTGAAATTCCACGTACCACTCTGTGTGAAGCGTTAGGTTAGTTTGTTCACACGTGCTACTGTGGAAAAAATGACGAATAATTAGAAAATGGAAACTTTTCCAATTGTAATTAGATCTTTCATGTTGAACGAGGTTATATACTAACACGCAATCAACATATATTGCGTTTCGGCTGGGTGCTCGGCCTGACAGGCCCAATGTGCGTGTACTTCATGCGAAATCAAGAAGCTATCCGTTCTGCTAGGTTATCACATCCGACTCTTTTTCTCAGTTATATTTTCTGAACCCCGTAGTTTTATGGGAGGCAACGAGGAATAATCTCAAGAAGTAAACATAAAATTAAACAACATGCATCCGAATACCAAAAATAGGCCTACTTAATTTGAGTGTAAAATATGAATCGTTGACACGGAATGGTTCATAGCGCCCGCTTCTAATTTTATATATTAAAACTTTGGATGCCTTCTAATTAATATTAATATATAGCAGCTGTCGTTTACACTACAATAAGGAAATACACAGCGATGATGATCTGATAATCCTTTTCGTGTACTATTCTATAGATTTTCGCACAGTTTTATTCTGTGGGGTTTTTAATTACTCTGAAGCCGTCCTGCTCTTACAAATTGAAAGTGATGTCATAATTTATGTAATTACTCTGTAAGGCATATAGTACTGGGAAAACTGGCTTCTATTGTTAGAGAATATTTGAGAAATTTTTTGTAAACAACTGAATTGCCAGCAGCAGTAATCAAAATCATTATGTTCGGTTTAGCGGGTTTGTGTTGTTTAAGAACTAGATTCACATATTGTGTCATGTAAACTAAATAACACTCCAGTCCAAATACCCCATGTTTAGTTTGCTTCGCCTGCTGTCATCTGCCTTTATTCCGTGATATTACTTCGAATATTTTATTGATATTGCTTTATGTGCTGTTACTCGAATGATTACTTGTATTTGTTTGTTTACATATTTGTTATTAGCCGTTTTGCCGGATTTCATGTATGGTTTTCTAGCTTTCGGATGCTATTCACTTAAATTACTAAACAGCTTTTAACGGTCATCTGATCCCAGTTGCAGGTTGCCTAGCTAATGGTTTAAAGCAGCAACAAAAAATACCTTTTCAGTATTTAATACAATTGCCGAACAAATTTAAAAATCTAAAATGGTGCTATAATCTACTTATTCGGACTTATAACCTTATGTTGGAGGCTCATCATAGTAAGTCAAGTAGTCAGCAGCTAGTGATCTATCGGTAATGAAAAAAGGAAAGGAAATAAGTGGTTAGCATTAGTGTCTCACATCGCAGGGTCCCGTGTTCCATTCCTGGCCTCATAGAAGATTTTTTCCTCTCTGGGACTGGCTGTTTGTGTTGACCTCTTCATTTCATGTCATCATTATCATCATCGAAGCGTAAATCGCCGAATCGGTCTCAAATCAGAAGACTTGTAGGTGACCGAACAATCTACATGACATTTCCCAGCCAGTAAAGTCATACGATCAAAATGGCTCTGAGCACTGTGGGACTTAACATCTGTGGTCATCAGTCCCCTAGAACTTAGAACTACTTAAACCTAACTAACCTAAGGACATCACACAACACCCAGTCATCACGAGGCAGAGAAAACCCTGACCGCGCCGGGAATCAAACCCGGGAACCCGGGCGTGGGAAGCGAGAACGCTACCGCACGACCACGAGCTGCGGACGCCATACGATCACTTCAATTCATAAGTCAGGTATTAAACTCATAAACTGCGTGTTTGTCTTGACGCGGTGTAACTCACGGTGTGCAAATTATCCAGACTATATTCATCCCGTGTTCCATAATGAGCACATAACGACTTCCAACAGACTTTAAATATAATTTCGGAGCTTTTCAAACTTGTTCTCGCTTACAGACCCACCAATTAATGAAAGGACAACAGTTTACCGCTTACTAAATGGTCGTTAATCATGCGCTAAATTAACGAGGAAGACATTTCAATTTGTTATTTTTTTTAGTACTAACTCTGTTTGCTACCCGTCTGGCAGTATCTACGTACACTATTGAAGATATCTATAAAATTACATCATTTTATTGTAAATAGTTTAGGAGAAGAATTAGCTTTTCACAAAAATGTAAATAGTTCTTAATTCCGGTTATATAAATATTTATAAAATTAAAAATTATTGCTGGAAGGTAATTCTCATATGACTGTACAACATAAGGTTTATGATTACGAAATTAAAAAATGTCTGTGGATGAATAAACCAAAATATTAGGTTTTCGCACCTTCAGCCATAGAGGTTTTACATTGTTATCGTCAAATATTTAACACCTTGACTCAACTGTAAAGTAATCATACGTTTGGAGCTTTTTTATTCACGGCAGTTCCATTTTTTTAAAATGAGAGGCTGGGACATTACTACTTTACGCTAATCTGCTGATCTTGTCTCGTATTCGTGTCTGAACTATACTCTTTTTAATACATTATCTGTGTTACAATAGGGTTTCGTTTTCTTGAGGGGTCAAGGGAGAAAGTAGCACAGAAATGTACCAAAATCAGATTTTTCTCACTTACACGTAATTTAGTGCATCTGAAAATATTTACTTATTCTATGGCAGTTAAGGTAGCATCAGCTTCCGCGTCATGGACTATAGAGTGCGTCTGCTTGTGTCAGTTGAGTGGAATAGAGAAGGTATGTACTATGTGCTCAGGCGCATGTACTCGGAACTCACAGAATTTTTCTGCCAAAAGCTGTTCCTAGCGTCGCGAATAAAATTGCTGATATTTGGATGAATAAATCTCCACGAACTTGAAAGTGGAGGAATCGTGCATCCTTCCCAAATCATGGTGAAAGCTGACCAAGTTTGTACCATTAGTTCAAACTGTTGTAGACAAGAAGATTAGCCCTTATAGGAAAAACAAATTTAGGAAATGGAAATAAACATTAGGCGATTTCACTTTGACAGATAGGTACAATCAAATAAACGTGAGATGAGTTGTGTTGATTCAAATTAGGTTTTTTAGGATTTTTCGTAATATTAACTTGCGTATTTCATCAACAGTTGTATTCTGCAAGATGGAAAGCGATAGACGGTAAGTAGCATAGCAGAATCACGTCTTTCTCTCCCTCCCCCACTCCCCCTTACCTTTCTTTCCATCAGCTCATCGTTCGCAGGAAGAAAGCTAGTCTGTACCCTCCTGTGTATCTTGAACTTCTGTCCTATCTATTTAAAAATGCAGATTAAGATTCGCTTGACAGATTTCCAAGACACACACCCCACTCTTCCCAAATTGACTATGTAAGCGTAGCCCAGATGTGGTTTAAATTCAGAGAGATAATATTTACGGCAACTCATAGATATATATACCAAATAAATTAATAAGAGATGTTACTGATCCCCCATGGTGCACAAAACAGGCGAGAACGTTACTGCAGAAGCAACGAAAAAGACATGCCACATTTAAAACAACGCAGAATCTCCAAGATTGGCGAAGTTTTACAGAAGCTCGAAATTTAGCGCGAACTTAAGCGCAAAGTGGTTTTAATAGTTTCCACAACCAATCTATGTCTCGAAGTCTGGCAGGAAACCCAAAGAAATTCTGGTAGTATGTAAAGAACACCAGTGGAAAGATCCAATCGATACCTCCACTGCATGACAACTGGAGGAATCCTGCTGTAAAAAGAAATGACACCACAGACCTTGATACCAGGTTGTCTGGCCGTATGGCGGCCGATAGTCGGGTTGGTAATCCCCCGCTGTCCGGGGTGTATCCAGACACGTCTTCACTGGTCATTGGGGATGAGTTCGATGCGGGACTCATCACTAAAGACAAATCGACTCTAGTCAATGAGATTCGAGGCCGAATGTGACTGACACCACTGCAAACGAACTTGTTGGTATACAGAGGTCAATGGTAGCCGGCGCAAGAGGCGCCACGAGCTCATCCCCCTACTGTGAGCCGTCTGCTAATGGTTCTTGTGGTCAGTGAAGTGCCAGTCCCATGTCAGATCGATGACAGTGATGAATCTGGTGCTCTGAGTGCCTCTCTGATGATTGCTCTATCCTCGAGTTCTGTCACCTGTCTAGGTCGACGGTTTCCTTCTTATCGCTGTGTTCGGCCGCGTTTCACCCCTACTCGTGCTAGCGACGTCGAATAGTGGGATCGTTCCTATTCAAATGTCGGACGATTCACCGATTACTCCAGTCGGTTTCTTTGAGCTCAACTACACGTCGTCTCCCAAGTGCTGACATCGGCATATATTGTTGACGCTCCGGTCTGCGAGGCATAATTACTTTCCAACTGACTGTACGAAATGAAATTTGCAAACATTTTACGCCCTGGTATCGAGATGTTCCCTGTTTATTAACCTTGTCAGCTGAGGGGTGAAATAGTGCTGCAGCGCCACAGATTCATCCATTGCCCACCAAAGTTTTATGAATTAGTTTATGATTAATTTGCATATCTACTTACCGATGTGTCGCTTTTTTTTGTCTTTGAATGTGCATTGATATAGATGTTGTACCTTAAATTTCTCCGGACAGTAGCTCCTAGATAAACAACGTGATTCAAAATTCCTATCACAGGCTTCTAGGGGTCGTAGACGGGACTTAGTAGATGGAATTTTGATAAGGAACCCATGCTCGGAAATGCACAGTTTTGATATAAAATAAGTTTGAAGTTCGGACCACTTCCAAATCTCACACGCCACGGTACGCACTCAAGCAAAGGAAAGAGTGCCGTCTTCATTCCCCTTTGTTATTATGACTTCATATAACACCTTTGTGCGACTGCAACAACAGCTGCAAGAAACTAGTAGGTTCGAAACTACGGGGGTTGACTATTGTGCTCCACGGACGCGCTTCACTGTCGACTTTGAAGAGGAAGTTCTTCGTTACGTAGCAGAGAAGCCGAGGACAAGTACTCGAAACTTTTGCCGTGCCAAGTACTCCGACAGCACACAGGCCAGAGCTCATTGTCTTCGCTGTGTGCGGGATGTGAAGCGGGAAATTTGAAAATGATGCGACCCTCAAACTGATTTTACATCAAGACGGTTCATTTCCGGACTGGGATTCATTATCAAATCTTTATCTACAAAGTCCCCGCTACAAACCCTAGAAACCTGTAACGGAAATGTTGAAACGCCCTATATGACGGTTGTGACTGATTTCAGAGACTGTACCGCTTAGTCACCTAATGAGCTAAGTTTCGTCTGTTCAAACTAATTGCGTTACGTCTATCAGTTTATAGGGTCAGCTATCAGTACTTC
Source organism: Schistocerca americana (assembly GCF_021461395.2). Taxonomy (NCBI): domain Eukaryota; kingdom Metazoa; phylum Arthropoda; class Insecta; order Orthoptera; family Acrididae; genus Schistocerca; species Schistocerca americana. Next base: position 237,293,180 of record NC_060123.1, on the reverse strand, counting down.
CACAAAGCCCTAAGCGTCCTCTAGTCTCTATCACGAACGGCACGATACAAGGTAAAAAGTTGCTTAGTGACGGGGTAGAAAGTAAAAATGAAAATTTCTTTAAAACTTTCTCATATGTTGGATTTCTTGCGTTGATAGTAATGAGACCTAGAGAAACCTTATCGTAACAATTTTTTCATGATGTCACCCAGCTGCACGAAACTGGCTCAGTTGAGAGTGCCTTTAGATGTAGCGTCATTTACAAATACTCTGAAGCGCCAAAGAAGCTGGTATAGGCATGGGTATTCAAATACAGACATATGTAAACAGGCAGAATACGGCGCTGCGGTCGGCAACGCCTATATAAGACAAGTGTGTGGCGCAGTTGTTAGACCGGTTACTGCTGCTACAATAGCAGGTTATCAACATTTAAGTGAGTTTGAACGTGGTGTTATAGTCGGCGCATGAGCGATGGGACACAGCATCTCCGAGGTGGCGATGAAGTTTGGATTTTCCCGTACGAACATTTCACGAGTGTACCGTGAATATCAGGAATCCGGTAAAACATCAAATCTCTGCGGCTGGAAAAAGATCCTGCAAGAACGGCACCAACGACGACTAAAGAGAATCGTTCAAAGTGACAGAAGTGCAGCTTTTCCTCAAATTTCTGCAGATTTCAATGCTGGGCCATCAACAAGTGTCAGCGTGCAAACCATGCAACGAAACATCATCAATATGGGCTTTCGAAGCCGAAGGCCCACTCGTGTGCCCTTGATGACTGCACGACACAAAGCCTTACGCCTCGCCTGGGCCCGCCAACACCGACATTGGACTGTTGATGACTGGAAACATGTTGCTTGGTCGCCGGCCGCGGTGGTCTAGCGGTTCTAGGCGCGCAGTCCGGAACCGCGCGACTGCTACGGTCGCAGGTTCGAATCCTGCCTCGGGCATGGATGTGTGTGATGTCCTTAGGTTAGTTAGGTTTAAGTAGTTCTAAGTTCTAGGGGACTGATGACCACAGTAGTTAAGTCCCATAGTGCTCAGAGCCATTTGAACCATTTTTGTTGCTTGGTCGAACGAGCCTCGTTTCGAATTATATTGAGCGGATGGACGTGTAAGGGTACGGAGACAACTTCATGAATCCATGAACCATGCATGTCGATAGGGGTCTGTTTAAGGTGGTGGAGGGTCTGTAATGATGTGGGGCGTGTGCAGTTGGAGTGATATGGGACCCACGATATGTCTAGATACGACCCTGACAAGTGACACGTACGTAAGCGTCCTGTCTAATTACCTGCATCCATTCATGTCCATTGTTCATTCCGACGGACTTGGTCAATTCCTGCAGGACAATGCGACACCCCACGCGTCCAGAATTACCACAGAGTGGCTGCAGGAACACTCTTCTCATTTTAAACTCTTCCGCTGGCCGCCAAACTCACCAGCCATGACCACTGTTGAGCATATCTGGGATAACCTGCTGTTCAGAAGAGATCTCCACCCTCTCGTAGTCTTAGGAGTTATGGACAGCCCTGCAGGATTCAGGGTGTCAATCCCATCCAGCACTACTTCAGACATTAGTCGAGTCCATGCCACGTCGTGTTGCGGCACTTCTGCGTCCACGCGGGGAGCCTACAGGATTCCAGGCAGGTGTACCACTTTCTTTGGCTCTTCAACATTAATAGTTCCATTACACTACCATGGGGTCGCTACATTTGCTTATAACTATGTCTCCCCGTTAAGAACGATGTAGTGGCTGCGAGTTCTGGGTACTACTAAGTATAGTACAGAGACTTGTTCGCTATTTTTCTTTTTTTATCAGACAGCAGGACGCAGTAGTAACTATTTTTTTTTGAGAAGCCAAAACCAAAGCTTCCGCTGGGCTGCACTATATGCAGCCTTCTGTATCTCGGCGTATGCATATAATTAATTGATATTAATTAACGAAATAAATAGAAGTTACATGAAGTTGCTTTCAGAGAGGAAAAAACGTGGTTCCATCCTTTGCAGGACTTCCTCAAAAGTCATAAACACTCCGAGTATTCCATTTGCAGATAAATTGATTTATTTTCATTATGTGTCGGAATTAGCGTCAGGTCACTCTGCCCTTTTTTGTTACAGTCATTCGAAATCTTCAAATTAGAAATAAAGGAACTAAATCTCTGATAGCAAATTTACCGAAATAAATAGCGTCGGTGTTATCTTTGCCCATTCAAAACAGGAGTTTCTGTTTAAGATCGTTATCGTTCCACGTAGACCTTGATTATGAAAAAAAAAAATGGTGAGGTGTGAAGAAACATGACCTAAGCGTTTCTTGTTCTCGAGAACCCGTCGCGAGGAAATTGTTTCCGCGTATTTTTGTCTCCAGCTAATGAGACGCGACGGAGGACAAAGGCGCCGGGAGGAAAGCTTTCCCAGAGTGGGCTCCACGCCGGCCCATTGTATTACTTTGCTCCAACTTGCAGCACAGTTTTAATGCTTGCGTCCGCGTGGATGCTCCGGGCGCTATCTGTCCAGATAACCTGATGACTAAGCCAACCACGAAACTTTACCTCTCACGAAAGCCACGAGAAGTGATTTTAAGTGCTGAAAGGCAGCATTAAATCGAGAGATATTCAAACTGCCACGTTAAATCCGGAATGGAGATTGCATTAATGCCTGTTCCCGTGTTCGGTGGAGTCGCTATTTCTATAGAGAAATTCTATTTCCTTATTGATCGCCATACTTCACTTTTACAGCAGACTGACATAATCTGCAGGACATATTAATTGTGTGATAACAATTTTTTCCAGTGTTCTTAGGATTTAACGAGTTGTAGACCATTAATTCGAACACAGCACGGCTACATTCGAACATGACGGTGAAGATGATATTGGTTTGTGGGGAGCACAACATCGAGGTCATTAGCACCCGTACAAGTTCCCCATCTTTCCAATCTCGCCACTTCCCGAATGATGATGAGGAGAACACAAAAACCCAGTCCCTGGGCGGGGAAAATCCCCGATCTGGCCGGGAATCGAACCATGGGACCTCGTGATCCAGAGGCAGCAACACTAGCCACTAGATCACGAGCTGCGGACAGATTCTAACACGTCACTCTTCCAATGAGAATCGAATGTTTCACCACAGCGACGCTTAATCGTCGCAATTAAAGATGTGCTAACTGTGATTACAGATGTGATGGGAAATAAATCTCCGCCTTTGCCGAGGAGGAAGTGATTCTTCAGAGGACTTCCTCCAGTAATCAGTATGATGCTACTTACTAAGACAATTTTGAGAAAATTCGTGTACCACTCATTAAAATCTATACTGTACGTACACTATGTTATCAGAATTCTAGTATTACTTCAATGTTGAATCAGGTGTAAGAAATCGAGAAATCTTTATTAGGAAACGTCAGCCATTGGACCCTGGTTTGTGACTATATTATTGTAATGTTTGCAGTATTTTCTGCGCGTGCAACTTCTCTGGAGCAATGACCGAGATTGTGAAAAAATACCTTTCCGACAAGATGACAACATTTTCGATTTCAACATTTAATGAGACACTTTTGGTTCACCATCCCGATGACCTCACGTTTCACGACAAACTGAATGGTACTTAGAAGGGAAAGCACACTTAAACTCTGACTATACTTATTTAACTTTTTTATTGACTCGACTTAGGCCAAAATTGCTCTGCATGTTACGCGGTTAATTGTACTTTAGACTTCTTTACTCAAATTAAATTCAGAGAAATGATGATGTCTGTTTGCTGTAGTGAGGTATTGTATTCAGTGTTACAGATGGATATTTTGATTTTTTTTTGTTTTTTGTCTTGCTCACAACAGTATAACAACATCGGACTCACGCGAATGGAAATACATGAATCACAGAAAATGTATGTGAAGAACTTTGTTTTCATCTGTATTTGCCACGCAAATCATCTGAGCCATGATGTCGTCATAAAATTTTGCTCTCTCAGCCACATCATCTCCGCCTCTTGTACCCGATGGTTGTCTGTAATAGACTTTCCATTTCAACTATGAAAAAGAGCGAAAACCGTTTAGTGCAGGATTTGAGATCATTAGTATTGGCAGCGCCTCTTCGATCCGAAAACACTTGGAATGGTCCCTTTCTTTTCTTGAGTATGGTTACTATGAGTGTTCTACGGGAAGTTGAAGCTTTTGATTTTTACTTCCAAATTTGTGTTGCAGGAAGTGACGAGAGATGCTGAGATTACGGGAAACTGCGAAAAATATGTTTTCTCTTTTGTTTCTGTTTGACCTATCTGTTTACGTTCCATGTACTCTTCATATAACAAGAACATTATTTTACATGCAAGGTAGTGATGAGTGGGCAAGGGGTGAGGGAAATGCTGAATTTACCCCAAACTGCGAAAATACGTTTCTTTCAGTTCTGTTTGACCTGTATGTTTACGTCCCGCATTCTGTTGGCATAACAAAAATATTATTGTCGCATAGAAGGCGATTAGACTTCAAAATATTTTCGCTTCTTAAGGATTACAGACAGTTTCAAGCTATGCATTCGCAGAAATGTTCTGTAGCTGCGAGGCGTTTGTACAGTAGTACTGCTAGCAGTAAGTAAAAAATTACTAGTACCATTTTTATAATGAACAAATAATATCGTTAATTCGGATGATGCCCCTAATGTACAAGTATCTAAACAGAGATATTTCGCAGCAATCGTTACGTTTCAGGCATAGTTAGGAGTTTTTTTTTTAATATGTGGGTGTCAGTTTTTAAATTTAAGTAAGTAACGAGTGATATACGTTGCAGTGCACGCCATTTATACTTACATACTCTTGTTTTCAGACACTGGACTCGCATTCGGGAGGACGACAGTTCAAACTCGCGTCCGGCCATCCAGATTTAAGTTTTCCGTGATTTCCCTAAATAGCTCCAGGCAAATGCCGGGATGGTTTCTTTGAAATGGCTCGGCCGATTTCCTTCCCCGTCTTGTGACAGAGTCCGACCTTGTGCTCCGCCACTAATGACCTCGATGTCGACAGGACGCTAAACCCAATTTTGCTTGCTTCTTCTTTTCAATGCGGCAATAAACTTTACAGCGAAACAATTTCTCATTTGAAATTGTCCGTTGCCTTTCACTTGTCACTGTTTATGTATTCATTCCGCAACGCCCAAAAAATAAGATACGACTGAGGGCGGAATTTAAAAACTAGATTGAAAACCATGTCTTTGGTCCTTTAAGAAGAGTTATTACGACGTTCCCTCTTGTTAAGGCCATATTTTGATAGTTACTGCAGGTCAACTGTTGTATACGTCACTGACGCCTTCTATGGGCTTACGTGTCGAATAAATCGTCAAGTCACGCATATTAGCTCAGTACTTAGCCATATCTGTAACTTTTCCTTTAGCAGTGGTCGGTTTCCTGACCGATTAAAGTACTCGGTAGTGAAGCCACTTTATAAAAAGGGAGACAGGGATAATGTTGACAATTATAGACCTATTTCTATGCCATCGGTGTTTGCTAAAGTTATCGAGAGGCTTGTATATACAAGGTTACTGCAGCATTTAAATTCACATAATTTGCTGTCAAATGTACAGTTTGGTTTTAGAAATGGCTTAACAACTGAAAATGCTATATTCTCTTTTCTCTGTGAGGTTTTGGACGGATTAAATAAAAGGTTGAGAACGTTAGGTGTTTTCTTTGATTTAACGAAGGCTTTTGACTGTGTTGACCACAAAATATTACTGCAGAAGTTGGAACATTATGGAGTAAGGGGAGTAGCTTACAATTGGTTCGCCTCCTACTTTAAGAACAGAAAGCAGAAGGTAATCCTCCGCAATATTGAGAGTGGTAATGATGTTCAGTCCCAATGGGGCACTGTTAAATGGGGCGTTCCCCAAGGGTCGGTGCTGGGGCCACTGCTGTTCCTTATTTATGTAAATGATATGCCTTCTAGTATTACAGGTGATTCAAAAATATTTCTGTTTGCTGATGACACCACCTTGGTAGTGAAGGATCTTGTGTGTAATATTGAAACATTATCAAATAATGTAGTTCATGAAGTAAGTTCGTGGCTTGTGGAAAATAATTTGATGCTAAATCACAGTAAGACTCAGTTTTTACAGTTTCTAACCCACAATTCAACAAGAACTGACATTTTAATCAGACAGAATGGGCATGTTATAAGCGAGACGGAACAGTTCAAGTTCCTAGGCGTACGGATAGATAGTAAGCTGTTGTGGAAAGCCCATGTTCAGGATCTTGTTCAGAAACTAAATGCCGCTTTATTTACCATTAGAACAGTATCTGAAATAAGTGACATTTCAACACGAAAAGTAGTATACTTCGCATATTTTCATACGCTTATGTCATATGGTATTATTTTTTGGGGTAATTCTTCTGATTCAAAAAGGGTATTTTTGGCTCAAAAACGGGCTGTTCGAGCTATGTATGGTATAAGTTCGAAAACCTCTTGTCGACCCCTATTCAATAGTCTGGGAATTTTGACATTGCCCTCACAGTATGTATTTTCTTTAATGTCGTTTGTTGTTAGCAATATTAGCTTATTCCCAAGAGTTAGCAGCTTTCACTCAGTTAATACTAGGCAGAAATCAAATCTGCATGTGGAATGCACTTCCTTGACTCTTGTGCAGAAAGGAGTGCAGTATTCTGCTGCATCCATTTTCAATAAGCTACCACAAGAACTCAAAAATCTTAGCAGTAGCCCAAACACTTTTAAGTCTAAACTGAAGAGTTTCCTCATGGCTCACTCCTTCTATTCTGTCGAGGAGCTCCTGGAAGAGATAAAAAATTAAGCAAATTCCAGTGTTACATTCTTGATTTTCTTTATTTAAACTAACGACTTGTTTCATTTTATGTGTTTCTACAATCGTGTTATAATTTCATGTATTGACTCGTTCCATGACCATGGAGACTTCTCCTAAATGTGGTCCCACGGAACAATAAATAAATAAATAAAATAAAATAAAATAAGTACAGTTGTATATACATTAAGCGACAAAAGACGTGAAGCACCCAGAAGGAGAGAAGAAACAAAATGAAAATTCACGTGTTGAGAGAGGGCGTGACGTTCATTAAGTGACTACGAAATAGGGTCACAGAGAACTTCAGAGTGTGAGCCCTCTTACTAGTGTAATGTTCTATCGCGTCTGGCCTGGAGCCATGCACTGATTCAGTTAAGAAAGGTATCATAAAGCCGTTGTAGCCTCTCCTGAGCCAAGGTGGCCCGCAGCTGTCGCAACTGGTCCTTGACATGCCGCCCACTGGTACTGGGGCGGAGGTGGCGTCGGAAATGGTGCCACACATGTTCCATCGGGGGAGATCTGGAGACTTGCCGGTCATAGACATGCTTAACTTCATGCAGACAGTTAATACGTGCCATATGTGGACGAGCATTATCCTGTTGAAAAAGGCTCCACGATACTATGACGTGAGGGGTAACTCATGATGCCGCAGATTGTCCGTGACGTATTGTTGTGCTGTCAGAGTTCATTCAGTCACTGGCACCCTTGACACGAAGTCATACTCGATGAACTCCCCACAACATGACACCAGCAGTAACGCCGCTGTGTCTCTCCAAAACAGTGAAAGAAACGGATGTCTTTGCAGGTCGCCGCTGTTGTCGCCGATAATGGGCGTCCGAGATAGTACAAAACGACGGGTTCATCGCTGAACTCAGTGCGACGTCATTCGTTCAGCGTCCATGCTTCCCGGCCACGACATCACACCAAACACAGCATGCAATGGTATGGGAACCAGCCCGGCTAGCCGCGCTGTCTAACGCGCTGCTTTCCAATCGGGAAGGCGTGCCGGTCGCCGGCACGAATCCACTTGGCGGATTAGTGTTGAGTTCCGGTGTGCCGGTCAGCCTGTGGATGGTTTTTAAGGCGGTTTTCCATCTGCCTCGGCGAATGCGGGCTGGTTCCCCTTATTCCGCCTCAGTTACGCTGTGTCGGCGATTGCTGCGCCAACACTGTCTCCACGTACTCTACCACGCAAACATTTGGGGTTACACTCGTCTGGTGTGAGGCGCCGGCCGCTGCAGCCGAGCGGTTCTAGGCTCTTCAGTCCGGAACCGGTATGCTGCTACGGTCGCAGGTTCGAATCCTGCCTCGGGCATGAATGTGTGTGGTGTCCTTAGGTTTGTTAGGTTTAAGTAGTTCTAAGTGTAGGGGACTGATGACCTCAGATGTTAAGTCTCATAGTGCTCAGAGCCATTTTTGAAGCGTGTGTTCGACATCGCCATACTGGTATGAGACGTTCCGTGGAGGGGGGGGGGGGGGGAGGAGGGGGGTCCACTGCGGGCTGAACAGCACGCGGTGGGAACCACTGATGTCTACGGCGGGTTGAAGCCTCTCTGCCGTTTCTACGTCCTCGGTTCAATGCACATACAATACACAATGGTTGTATGTTAATCTGGAACCTAGAAACGACGGAGAGGCTCTGTCCCCGTCGGAGCACCAGTGGTCCACGAACCCACGACAACTACCGCAGTCCACTTAACCCCTCCACCGCCCAACAGCGAACCCAGGATTATTGTGCGGTTCGGCCCGTGGTGGATTCCCCCCCCCCCCCCCCTCCCAGGGAACGTCTCACACCAGACGAGAGTAACCCCTATGTTTGCGTGGCGTACGTGTACGTGAAGAACTTGTTTGCGCAGCAATCGCCGATATAGTGTAGCTGAGACGGAATAAGGGAAACCATCCCCCATTCGTCGAGGCAGAAGGAAAACCGCCTAGAAGGTATCCACAGACTGGCCGGCTCACCAGACCTCGACACAAGTCCGCCGGGGACCAGGCGCTCCTTCCCGCTCCGAAAAAACCGTGCGTTAGACCGCTCGGCTAACCGGGCGGGCGATACACAATGGTACGGGATAACACAGAATATTTCACAGAGTCCATTACTTGTTCTCGGACGGCAGGCGCACGTTTGAAGGGGCTACGATGTGGCTGGTGCACAGTTCGACGATCCTCTCGTGTGGTGGTCAGTAGTGGGTGACTAGAACCTTGACGATGGGCATGCTAGCCCTCATGTTCGCATTGACTCCAGCATCGGGCCACTATCACACCTAAAGGCCCTACAAGTCTGGATACTGCAGAAATCGATTAGTCAGCGAAATGTCCCCACAAATTCACATACTGCAGTACTCGATCAGCCAGCCAAATGACGACCCACAATGAGACCCCTTTCGAACTCTGTCAGTTGCTGATAACGCTGTCTCAGACAACTACGCGGCTTCTCCCTGTCCTTCACAGTGATCACTGAATATGTGACGCTGTTCAAATGGTTCAAATGGTTCTGAGCACTATGGGACTTAACATCTGAGGTCATAAGTCCCCTAGAACTTAGAACTACTGAAACCTAACTAACCAAAGGACATCACACACTTCCATGCCCGAGGGAGGATTCGAACCTGCGACCGTAGCGGTCGTGCGCGTTCAGGCTGAAGTGCGACGCTGTTGACGCCACTTATACATCCTTCCAGGCCTTGTAACAACACTATTAATGTACTCTTGTGGTCGTCCTACGTGTCTCAGACAATTAGAACTCTTAATATTTCCATACCCACCGATGGGGTGTATGTATTAGCCCATCATGGCTTCTCAACTTTTTTTGTCTGAGAGTGCAGTTCTCCTTCACAAACTTTGATCAAGATCAACTCGCAAAACGATGAGAAACCGGAGTACAATCACAGTACTCGGTGGCTTTTCCGACCACCTGCTTTCAAATGTTGTTTTGTTCCACCTTCTTAGCGACATAATCGGTGCATCGGAAAATAATATTAATATCGAATTGTATTGTGCAAAATCTTATCCCAAAATATGCCTTCTTAATTGGCCCATAGGCTTATAAAGATCTATGACATCACATCCTGAAAATGTTAATGTAATAATGGTGCATTTTTAGGTTGTTTAGAAATATAACTATGCTGGCTCTATGCCGCAGCAGTCACGCTCTGCCGCTATAGAAGGGAAACCGAACATTTCCATTAGACTCCACTGCCAGAGCTTTCGGCATATTCACCTGGTACGTACGCACACATAAATATCTGCCGCAACGCTTCAAGTGCCGGTGCCAAAACGATAAAAAAAACTTTAGCACGGACTCGGGCACTATGTTTGAACTTTCATTTATTAATGGCTCACTGAGTAGCGCAGAGGAACATGGTGCTGGGCTACTACGGTAAATTGGTATGAGTGTGGTAATATGTTTAACAGCACAGATTCACTTTGTTCCCTTTACGCAACTATGACAATAAATTATGCCGTAGAGAATGGCTGTGTGGAAAAGCCTTTCTAACAGATTTCGTTCCGTAGAGCGATTTGTCGGACACCGTGACATGAGATGCGTACGTTGATAATTTGTAAACTGAAAAGAGAAAGAGACGTTCAAAATTTAAGATTCTCATGAAGGGGAACCACTGGGGCAACTGAAGGCGTGATTTCCACTGATGACCGATGCGAAATCTGTTGTTTTAGTGCTTGCACATTGAAACCTGTGTAGCGTGCTCTGCGACACTAAGGGGATTTGTAGGCCAACGAAGTCAAACTATCTATGTACTTCTCTGGAACGCCCTAATGTTTAAATGATACTCTGTTTACTTTTACGTTGATTATTTATGATTAAATAAAGCGGAATATTCGCAGCGTTGCTGATGCTTCAATTTATTTCAACAGATGGCCGGGTTCTACTTCACAGACACCTACAGGTCTACAAGAGCATGATACAAACAAATGTATACCATAATTTGTGAAACAAGAATACACACACACACACACACACACACACACACACACACTAAGAACAACGGAGTTAATTTCCCTCAAAAGCAGTGACTCAGACACTGCGCAGTCGTAAACTTAATTTTTAAAAAGGTGTGTAATGCGTAAATAGCCTGTCGAACATTGCTCTAGTGACGCTGGTCTGGGGAATAGTGACATACTTTTAGTAACAACGAAACTCTGTGACCTTGAATGCTTAGACTCACACGAAAATATGCGTAGGATGTGAGTAGTTCATTCCAAAAACAGTGATTGTGCCTTTCGCATGCAGAAGTGTGCTTCTTATCACGAAAGAGATTTAATGATCACCTATTCGTGGTGTACTAGAGAAACTTTGGTAACGGGAAGTTACAAAATATCCATGTAATAGAACCAGCAATACATCACGGAAAACAAAATATTGTCAATACTTTGATGAGTATTTATTTAGACAATAAGAAGGATCGTTGAGGTCGTAAGACTGCAATGTGAAGAACCACAAGTAAAGCTACACGACGGTCATTTTATCATCTGATGTCACGCTGTGGTTTACAGTCAACATTCTGCAAAATGGTTCAAATGGCTCGAAGCACAATGGGACTTAACATCTGAGGTTATCAGTCACCTAGACTTAGAACGACTTAAACCCAACTAACCTAACGATGTCACACACATCCATGCCCGAGGCAGGATTCGAACCTGTGACCGTAGCAGCAACGCGGTTCCGAACTGAAGCGGCTAGAACCGCTCGACCACAGCGGCCGGCCAACATTCTGCACGAAAGCACAAGCCTGTGATACATTATACTGGGTAAAGCGCAGCTTATGACGTCAACATACCAATATCATCGTTTGGAAATGTAATTAGTGTGGCGTTTGATATTGGATTGCTGGAATGCAGAAGTGATGTTGCATGTAGGAGAGGGCCCATGGGCAGATCTGTGCATTGCTTTGTTTCGCTTTGCTCGACCGCTTCGCTGAAAACCTACACCTGCACTTTTAGGACTAAATAGGTGTGCAGCAGTATTAGGTCCACAAAATGGTTCAAATGGCTCTGAGCACTATGGGACTTAACATCTATCGTCATCAGTCCCCTAGAACTTAGAACTACTTAAACCTAACTAACCTAAGGACATCACACAACACCCAGTCATCACGAGGCAGAGAAAATCCCTGACCCCGCCGGAAATCGAACCCGCGAACCCGGGCGTGGGAAGCGAGAACGCTACCGCACGACCACGAGCTGCGGACATTAGGTCCACAGAAAAAGTTTGTAGTTCACTTAACTTAATTATATTAAGCAGAGGGAAGTGTAACAAAAACTCATGGCATAGAAATACGTGTACTTCTGGTACAGTTATCTCGACTTTTTTTCTGCGTTGCCGAGTTTCCTCTCTTATGCCTTAAATAGGTGATAATTCCAATGGTTCAAATGTCTCTGAGTACTATGGGACTTAACATTTGAGGTCATCAGTCCCCTAGACTTAGAACTACTGAAACCAAACTAACCTAAGTACGTCACACACATTCATGCCCGTGGCAGGATTCGAACCTGCGACCGTAACAGCAGCGCGGTTCCGGACTGAAGCGCCTAGAACCGCTCGGTCACATCGGCCGGCCATATTTCAAATGCCCCTTTCAACAATACGCGCAGTTTTTCATGGGAATAGCTTATACCATTGCTTTTTGAATGAACGATTTTTATTCCAAGTCTGTTTTCGTGCGACCCTTAGCTTTCATGGCCAGTTCTTGTTTAAGAGTAACAAAATGTCGCATAAAGTAGTTAGAAGTAAGTTTCATACATTTGTCACTTACTTATAATAATCTCGATGCAGGGTGAACATTAATATAACCGATAAACCGCAAGGACTGATTTCTGACTAGAAATGCAGGAGAACAGGTGTTATAAACATATGTCCAGAAATGGAGGGTGTGCACGCAACGACAACATATCATCCTGGAACACAGCACGGAACTGCATCGCATCCACGTCACAACAAATGTTCAAAGTGGCCTCCGCGGGATTGCATATTATAGGGACAGTAACGCAGGATACACGAAATCTTACTTTGGCTTACATCGTGATGGCGCGCCACTTGTATGGGGCTTGTAGTGTGGTTCGTCTCAGTATCCGGTAGAACCCTGCCCTCCAAATCTGGTGTACGCGGAGTCCGGAGCCTCCCTGGCTACTCGTCTGTCTGAACGGACCCATGATCACAGAAGCGCCCAAAACGGGCTTGAAATGCTTGTGCTTGGTGTGAGGGTATTTATTTTGGTAGTGCCTTGTTGTCTCTCGACTCTTTTCACCTACTTTCCCGTACACAAACACTATCTCGGCTTGTTCCCGACATGAATACCGGACCATTCTCCTGCGTACAGTACGCTGCACGAATCACACAGCTGGCAACGTGCAAGGAACACATGGCTCGTGGTCAAAGGAACTTCCATTCGTCAGCGTCATCTACCTCGGAAAAGATGCATTTACGGACACATGTTCATAGGACTTTTTTTCTACATTTCCAGTCAGGAATCGATCCCAGAAGTTTGTCGGTTTTATTAATGTTCACCCTGTACACGAAGAGAAGTGTCCTGCCTGACTCATCATCGCCCAGCACAAATCGCTAAGGAAAGGAAGTTGAAATTTGGAGAGGGCGTTGATCTTATAGCATAGGTGTCGTTTAGGAAGGGATTTTTCGAAATTCCGTCCCTAAGGGGGTGAAGTAGGGGATGAAAGTTTTTTTTTTTTAAAAAAATACATCATTATGGGGAAATTTTGAAGATAGAAATCCGAAAATTGGCATTCGGTTTTTCGGTCAGAATTAAGAAATACGTGTTTCATTCAGCATTTATACAAATTTAAGTCCTAGGGGGGTGAAATAGGCGATGAAATGTTTTATGACAATATTTCGTTACGAAAGCAATTTTAAAGCTAAATCGAAGAAAATTTGTATTTGGCTTCTCGGTTAGAAACAAGAAAATAAGTGTTTCAATGTTTTTGGAAATTCTGTGCCTGAGGGGGTAAAATAAAATGTGAAAGTTTTGTGGTAATATTTCATTACGAAGGCATTTTTGAAACTAAATCACTGAAAATTTGTAACTGACTTCTTGGTGTGAATAAAAAATACGTGTTTCAGGTGTTTTTGGTAATATATCCGCTGAGAGGGCGAAATAGGGGATTAAAATTTTTATGGAAATATTTCATTACATTAAAACGTACTTAAAGCTAAATCTGAGAATATTGGTATTTGATTGCTAAAAAAACATGTGTTGGTAATTGAAAGTTATTATGGAAATATTTCTACAAAAACTCAAAAGGCAGGATTATCAAAGACTTTCGACTCCAGCTACCAGATCTGCCATTTCGTCAGAAGTATATTCGGAAAAGACCATGCTTCTATGGCCCTAACCATCGTGAAAAGTTTAGGGGATGTTGGAATTTGTGAAGAACGTAAAAACTGGACCAAAGGACAACAAAAAACCATACACTCTACGCGAGCGAAGCAGCGGGTGCTAAACTCTTCATTTTAATAAAATGTTAGAAAATGTATTGCTATGGTTAACTTATTAACACAACGAAGTAGCACATAATAACACATAAAAGCAAACTGACATATTAAATCTAGTAACAGTAATGTGAAAGATGCACGAAATTTTAAAAAATAAAATTTATGCGGAGGTTAACGTAAGTATAACGAGGAGGATGGCCGTCCAAAGTGACGTCAGCATATACACACATCAAAAAGTTTTGCAACACCTCGGTTCCGAGAGTTCCGGAACCTGTACAGAAAATTGGAATAGAGATCAATGCAAACATCGTTACCGCCCTTTTTATTGCTCATAAAAACCACACACTGCATGTTGTTCCACCATACAGCGAAACCTTCAGAGGTGGTGGTCCAGATTGCTAATATCCAGTAGCGCGTCCTCTTGCATCGATACATGCCTGTACGAGGTGTTATCCAAAATGTTCAGGACTGGTGCTGCCTTCTGTTAAAAATCTTACCTTTGGACTAATGGTCACCATCACCATCGAATTAGTTCCCATCTGCGCGTACACACCAGTCCCAGCTCTTCTGCCACTGGTCAAAGATTTTCTGAAAGTCCTGTCCTTTAAGGGTGTCTATCACCGCCAGCGATGCTTCTTGAATCCTCTCTAGAGTATCGAACCGACGGCCTTTCAACTTGAGTTTCAGTTTTGGGAATAGCGCGAAGTCGCAAGGTGCCAAGTCTGGCGAGTACTGTGGGTGGGGTACAACCGCCGTGTTGTTTTTTGCCAGAATGGTCCTGGTGAGCAACGACAGGGCGCGTTGTCCTGATGCAACAGCCATTTCCCTTGACGCCAAAGTTCGGTCTGTCGTCGCCGCACGTTTTCACGGAGCCGTCGCAAAATGTCGCAGTAGTACGCGGAATTCACTGTTTGGTTGGGTGGGACGAATTCTTTGTGCACAATTAAATTGGTATCAAAGAAAACTATGATCGTGTTCTTCACTTTGCTCTTCACCTGTCTCGCTTTTTTGGGTCTTGGAGAGATCAGGCTCTTCCACTGGGACAACTGTACGTCTCTGTCCCCCAAACACTTGTTGAATCATTGCAAGGGTCTCCGTAGCACTTTTCCCGAGATTCGCACAGAATTTGATACACACGCGCTGTTCTGTTCGCGGATCCATCGTAAAATCGCCACACACCAAACACAGAGTATTACTGAAATCACTGTGGACACGCAACACGTCCTCCCAGCTGAATACCACTCCGCACACTGACTCATCAGATATGCAGCTATTGCCACCTAGCGGTGCAAAGAACTACTACTCCTACTTTCCAGATGGCAGCATCAGTCCCGAAAATTTTGGATTCCACCTCGTATTCGTCGTGGCATACTATCCATAAGTTCATCAAGACACTGTTGGTCCAGATTGTCCCACTCCTCAATGGCGATTTGGCGTAGATCCTTCAGAGTGGTTGGTGGGTCACGTCGTCCATAAACAGCCCTTTTCAATTTATCCCTGGCCTGTTCGATAGGGTTCATGTCTGGAAAACATGCTGGCCACTATAGTCGAGCGATGTCGTTATCCTGAAGGAAACCATTCACAAGATTGCACGATGGGGGCGTGAATTGTCGTCCATGAAGACGAATGCCTCGCCAATATGCTGCCGATATGGTTGCACTATCGGTCGGAGGATGGCATTCACGTATCGTACAGCCGTTACGGCACCTTCCATGACCACCAGTCGCGTACGTCGGCCCCACATAATGCCACCTCAAAACACCAGGGGACCTCCATCTTGCGGCACTCGCTGGACACTGTGTCTAAGGCGTTCAGTCTGACGGGGCTGCCGCCAAACACGTCTTCAACGATTGTCTGGTTGAAGGCACATGCGACAGCCATCGGTGAAGAGAATGTGATGCCAGTCTTGCGCGGTGCCTTCGGCATGTTGTTGGACCCATCTGTACCGCGCTGCATGGTGTCGTGGTTGCAAAGATGGACCTCGCCATGGATGCCGGGAGTTAAGTTGCGCATCATGCAGCCTATTTAACACAGTTTGAGTCGTAACAGGACGTCCTGTGGCTGCACGAAAAGCATTGTTCAACATGGTGGCGTTGGTGTCAGGGTTCCTCCGAGCCATAATCCATAGGTAGCGGTCATCCACTGCTGTAGTTGCCCTTGGACGGCCTGAGCGAGGCATGTCATCGACACTTTCTGCCTCTCTGTATCTCCTCCATGTCCGAACAACATCGCTTTGGTTCACTCCGAGACGCCTGGACACTTCCCTTGTTGAGAGTCCTTCCTGGCACAAAGTAACAATGCGGACGCGATCGAACCGCGGTATTGACCGTATAGACATGGTTGAACTACAGACAGCACGAGCCGTGCACCTCCTTCCTGGTGGAATGACTGAAACTGATCGACTGTCGGGCCCCTCCGTTTAATATGCGCTGCCCATGCATGGTTGTTTACATCTTTGGGCGGGTTTAGTGTCTGTTATATAATATCCACAGCCAACTTCTATCTTCAAGAGTTGTGGGAACCGGGGGTGATGTAAAACTTTTTCGGATGTATGTATTACTGACTGGTTTAAAACACACCACAATGCTTGAAAATGACAACATGTCGACATTGCAGTCGCAATAAATAATGTTTTAACGGCCAAAAGTGGAAATTATTTCATTAAAAAATTTCACAAAGATTGTGGATGCAATTATCATAAAAAATCTGATCTGCATAATCCACGGCTTCCCGAAATCACGCATTGTGAATGACGATACTGTTGTTTCGACAAATCGTCGGCCAGTTTTGCTCACACATTATTCTGCAACGGAACTAATGTGTTTCAGTCACTGATGTCTACTGCCTAGAAAAAAAGCTGTGTTTTTAATTTTTGTCCCTTTCTTCTACTATTATAACTGTAAGTACTTTATTGTAAAGAACTCACGTACTTTGTCCTGCAGAGCAGCAAATTGGCTGCTGGCAGTGCGCTAGTGCTGAGGGATATGTAATTGCAATAAAAGAAATAAGAGTTGAGGTTATAATGTCACTGTCTTCATATGGATTGAGGTGGGCCGTAAAGAGAGCAAAGATAAAGGAAAAGAGAGGCAAGTCCGAAGAACAAAAGCTCTGTGTGCCCTGCCCAGTGGTTGTGCCCTGCCGTAATGACCTCCCGAGGACCAAAGGTCGCGGCGGCTCCGCGCACTGCGAGGGCAGGCGAGGTAGCAGGGCCGGTGGCGCGGCCTCTCTGTGCCCCTGCCGAGGCCGTCCGCGCGTCGCGGCCGGTTAATTTAGCTGTGCTGCTGCTGCGTAGGTCCGGCCGGTGGAAAGTAATTGCTCCCTCGAGCGGACGGAATTTTGCGCTGATATTGTGCGTTTAAAGCGCCGCGCGCGTGATTTACCTCGCTCGTAACTATGGTAATATGAAGAGAGTCCTTCCGAAATACGTGAGACATTGTTTCCATCGCTGACGACAAAAGAGACCCCGTTATATTATCACTCATTGCGGTAGCCACGCTTTACCATAAATTCTGTTTCTTTATTACTCTTTATTCGTAATTTTGCCCCTCTTCCACTACAACTCGACTTGCGATAGCCGTCTAATATCCTCATTTCAGCCAGTTTTAAAACATAAAATTAATGAGACACGAAGTTTAACGAGTAGGTACATTCTGTGTATCTTGAGAGGAGCACGATGTTCCACCTATTGTGCTGTACTTCCGTGTGATCTAATTAGAATTATTACAGTCTATACGTTGCTTCAAAATTTCCTGTCACTATTCTACCTTTCCGTTCTACAGATTTTTAACGGCACTTATATGTGATCTAAGCAGTAAAATAATTGTAAAGTATCGTTACTCTCAAACAATGTCCAAAGTCGGAGTGGTTCAGTAGTGAACCGTCCAAAAAATTAAAGTAAGGTTGTATGGGATGGATACCTGGCAGACCCCGAAGCGCACGTTCAGCCACCTAATTCGAAGGGTTTTCCCTATCCTTAGCGAAATATGAGAGCTGCGCACGGAAGTGTATCTGTCGAGTATTGGTGACTGTGATGGTGTGTGTGTACTGTAGTGTCATGTTCACGTTGGAGATGACGCAGCCTACTCCTCTCGAAGGGCACCAAGAGGAATGGCTCACCATCAACAATGTCGCATACCCTCACTTCATCAGGCACTGCTGAGAGATTTGGAATTGAATCCAGGGCATTTGGCACCAAGAGTGGTGATTATGGACTCTACGCCACCATCTCTCCTGTCCCCTGTCGACGGTCACCCATCCAAGTATTCAAAATGGTTCAGATGGCTCTAACCGCTATGGGACTTATCATCTGAGGTCATCAACCACCTAGACTTAGAACTACTTAAACCTAACTAACCTAAGGACATCACACACATCTATGACAGAGGCAGAATTCGAACCTGCGACCGTAGCAGCAGCGCGGTTCCGGACTGAAGCGCCTAGAACCGCTCGGCCACAGCTGCCGGCTCATCCAAGTATTGGCCACGTCCGACGGTACTTAACTAAAGTGATCTGACGGGAACCGGTGTATTCACCTCGACACGGCCGTTGATGGCGAGTCGTGCATTCAGGGCACATAAGAAGGCCGTTACATCGGGGAGGGACAGAGAGAGAGAGAGAGAGAGAGAGAGAGAGAGAGAGAGAGAGAGATTGACTGGTTGATTTGGAGGAGAGGACCAAACAGAGAGGTCATCGGTCAGAGAGAAAGAGAGAGAGAGAGAGAGAGAGAGAGAGAGATGGTTGGTTGGTAGATTTGGAGGAGTGGGCAAAACAGAGAGGTCATCGATCCCATTGGACTAGGGAACCATTCCGGCATTTGCCTGAATCGTTTTAGGGAAATGACTGAAAACCTAAATCAGGATGGCCGGACGCAAGATTCAACCGTCGTCCTCCCGAATGCGAGTCCAGGGTGCTAACCACACCTCTCTTGGTAGAGAGAGACTGAGTTAAATCATTTCATAGTAACAATAATATTGTCATTATTAAGTACCTCTCCCTCTCAGCTTCGTCAAAGAACGAAGAATACGAAATATTTCTTTTCAACTAACTGGCTTCGTTTAAAGAATTCTACGACCTCGAAGTTTAAAGTAATACGTGCGCCCGTTTCTGTTTGCACTTGTGCATTGGACTACGTCAGATAAAATATACCGGTTCTCTGTGACAAATGTAACTAATTCCTATCTCAATGAGATGACCGCAATGGCGGATGAACAGCTTGCGACCTAGCCGGCAACTTATGGTTACAAAACCTTGCCGCTAATTCGATCATATGAGCTGTTACAATGCAATACTGTTATTAAAATGAATAAAGCCAGAATACAACGGGTTCCATTTGATTTCAAGTTATTATTGAAAAAATAATGGACTTCTATTGACCGCATATGTCCGTCCAGACATCACCGAAATTAGATAACAAGAGAAGAGTGAAAAATGCAAGACAAAGGAAATCACAAAAAATTGACAGAATGTATTACTCATGTTAACAAAAGTTATTAATCAGCGTTATTTAATATTCACATCCACACACTTACGAGTTCCTTTTTCGTCATAAACACATTGTTTAGTATTCGCTAAAACATCTCTGTACATTCAGATAAATTATATAAACTGAGATAAAACCAATAGTGTCGCTACGAGGCAGAAACATGTACCACAATGTGCTGTTCTCTAAATTGCCTTCTGGGTGTAAGAGCGATTGAACACTCATGTTTGCCGGCCGCTGCGACCGAGCCGTTCTAGGCGCTTCAGTCCGGAACCACGCAGCTGCTACAGTCGCAGGTTCGAATCCTGCCTCGGGCATGTATGTGTGTGAATTCCTTAGGTTAGTTAGGTTTAAGTAGTACCAAGTCCTAGGGGACTGATGACCTTATATGTTAAGTCCCATAGTGCCCAGAGCCATTTGAACCATTTTCTTGAACACTCATGTTTACAATTTAAGTGTCTTTCAGATCCATGAAACAACACTCGTGTGGCGATGATGTGTGTACATAAATTTGGGCTGGTGACATTGTGACAAGTGAGCAGCTAATACAGATGCATAGTGTAGTGGAAAAACGGAGCGCAGCCGTGGGTTACATTGAAATGTGCAGTTTTCCTACGTCAGTGGCTTTCACAACGTCACTGCAGGACGCTGTGGCCCCGCGTCACAATGCAAGACGCACTAGGCTATTCATAAAGTGGTTCATGTGCTCCACCATGGCTTGCGATAACGCCTCCCATTGCTGGAAAGCACCACCTGCAGGTGATCATTGGTTCATGTTGGTAGCATCAGGACAGCAGCCGTTTAGCCTCTCGTGTCCCGTGTGTGTCCAGTCAGATTTACGTACGCCTAGCGAGAATGACACCAGACGTTTGAAGTCCTCATCTTGCAAATTATCGTTTGTCAGGATAGACTTGGTCGTATAATGCTGTGGCCTTCTCTACCAGACATCACGGGACCTAGAGTATCAGCAACCAAACTGACAGCCTGCAGCCGCGGGTTGCCCGCTTCGCAGGCACACCGAAGCACTACACAACCGACAGGCAACATTGATGAACGGCCACAACAACAACACAGCAAAGACACCAGCGGCCACCAGGGGCCACTACCGGCCCAAATAAACATAAGGAAGAACTCGCTGCAGATCTCGGAACTATTTTCACACGCCAAACCACGTGATGGAAAATAGTTCCGAGGTACTCATCTGCCGAAGCGCTATAAAGGCCGGCGCTCGGCCGCATATCGGCAGTTCATCGACCGCCAGCAGATGTGGATAGCTGCCGCCCCAGCAGCCCGGCTAGTATCTTCTCGCTGATCTCTGGATTAGGTTTGGTATATCGGAGAATTCTCTGGCGGAGACTAGTAGGAAATTATTTCAGTTGTTTTCTATATTATTCTTCTATGTAGTTGTGATTCGAAGATGGATCACTGTTTTGTGTTGGTGTTATTCTTGGAGAATAGGTTTTGGTTAATTGAACAGTCCAATAAATTGTTTTCGGACTTTGATCGTTAGTTTCTTCTGCTTACGCAGACATATCATATGATATATTATCACCCATCGGATGAAACTCAGGTCAGGATGCACCAAGAAAAAAGTGGTGTTAACGTTGCAGGATTTCACCCTCTACCAGCAGCAGCCCCCATAGGCAACTCAGCGAGCAACCTGAGGATACTATGTCCTCACATACCTCATTTGACCCTACCCCAGTCGAAAACACTGGCGCCGTCGCATCAGTTCATTTCCACAAAGATGGTAGGTTCGCGTGCCCCCTACGGTCTCTCCAGATGCACAAAAAACAACGAGAGACACTCTTCAGACTAAGCCGCATCTCATGCGTCAACCAGACACCACTGTTCCTGAGACCATACACTGTTAATGGAACACATATGGCGAGCGACACGTTGCATTGTGTAATAGGAATGCACCTAGTTGGTCGACTAGAATTCTGAGAAACCTCACGAAGCCGACGATACACGTGTGACAGTGTGGTGCGCTATTCATCTACCACAAAGTCGTTAGTCTCGCCAATCACTGTGTTGACTGTACGCTTTCGTGTATTTAAGCAAGATAATAATCCAATGGCTGCGTTATGACATGTGCTCTACCTTGGCTGTAGTACGGTTGAATGTTTCGTTCTTCCACGGGGAGGCACACAAACCTCAAATCGAATCCGCCCAGCGGATTACCGAAGAGGATCGATGTGCTGGACAGCCTGAATGTGGCTGTTACGCGGTTTTCCACATTCGACTGGGTGAATACGGTGCTGGTAACCGAGTCATGCCTCAGTTACACAACTCACAAACATTTAGAAAACGTTTTCACACATTCCCATAAGATAACACTAGAAGCAGACAGATGGAGTACACAAATTCCGTTCCACGGAGAAATGGTGGCGTCAGCAAGAACATCCGGCCATCCACTAACACCAACAGTGACACACGCGAAATAACACTCCGACCACACGGAGGCACTGTATAAGGCCAGCAGGAAGAAGATCATCGACATCTGCAGTTCTCGTACGCTACCGCACACCATCTTCCCATTTTCTCTTGGCAGCTTACGGAGACTTCTGATTGATAACATGCTCACACAAGGTAAATTTCTATGCAACCAGTTCTGCAGTTTAACTCAAAGGAACTCAACACGGGGATCAGGTCCACTACATCTAATACCTCTCTTCACGCGGATTGTCGTACATGCCCACAGCATTAACGCTCTGGTATGCCATGCTAGTCACGTTTTTATGTGTTGTCGCAGGACAATGTAGTCCTCACCAAGACCTCAAGACACAATGCTTTACAGTGTTATCTCAAAGAAAATTTGTATGATTTGGTTTGACAATCGTAATTATCTACATTTTAACCAGTTTATTAATGTTCTAAAATGCGCGGTGCAGAGGTACTCGCGAAACATAACAGTGCGGCCGTTTCATATCACACACTCGGTATTTCTTCTTTCAGTGATAGTCTGGATCACGTTCCACTGCTACAACAATGGTTAACATTTGGCATTGTTTCACATAAGTTAGTTGTCTACAAATGCCTCTTCAGTGTCTTGTAAGTTTTTACCGCTTACTTTCTCCAACAGCTTCTAATTTGATAGCACTGTATTGCCGAGACACTGTTCGTTACATTTCCACACCAGAAATATCGATGTCACTAAAAATTGAAACCATGATCCCCGAGTAGTAACATTTCTGACCACATGCGTCATTTCCTCCAGCACTATGTAGCTGAATTGTTGGGTATTTTGAAGGCTGCTTATGTGACGTGGATGGTAATGGCAGTAATTCACATCACTAGATCCTCTTCTGACAGAATAAGTAATTCAAATACGAGCTATTTGTTATGTGCTGTGTGTGTGAAATCTTTTGGGACTTAACTGCTAAGGTCATCAGTCCCTAAGCTTACACGCTACGGTCGCAGGTTCGAATCCTGCCTCGGACATGGATGTGTGTTATGTCCTTAGGTTAGTTATGTTTAAGTAGTTATAACTTCTAGGGAACTGATGAACTCAGAAGCTAAGTCCCATAGTGCTCAGAGCCATTTTTTGAACCTAAGCTTACACATTACTTAACCTAAATTATCCTAAGGACAAACACAGACACCCATGCCCGAGCGAGGACTCGAACCTCCGCCGGGATCAGCCGCGCAGTCCATGACTGCAGCGCCATAGACCGCTCGGCTAATCCCACGCGGCTTTGTTATGTGCTCCAGAAGAAATCCATATACCAGTGAGGCTAGAATATCTATGTGTCCACGAAACACAGTCCCTCCAAACCTTTGATTTGCAGATGTGGCGGTCAGATGGTTTCTCACTGAGTTGCTCATTGTAGATGACGCTCCATCCTGCTCCAAAAACATTTCTTCAACGAATGTAGAATGACACAGACGTTCTATTGATACATCTTCGAGGAATACGTAACGCCTCTGTAAGTCGGGCCGAACATGGAAAGTGCGGTATCGACGGTGTAAATGTGGACCGTAGAAAACGCGTCTTAAAGAAGCCGCCATGAGCCTCATCTCGTTATCTAAAGGCCCGCCGTTTTCCTACGGGTAGCTCTGAGGACGCTACCAGAATTCGCCGTGTTCGCTTCTACTACTACTGCATGCAAATGTATCGGTCCGTGCGTCTTTTTAAGATAACACACACCGAGCTCCAACCTAAGAACTCGGAAGACTCGCAATGAGACAACTACGAACATTGTACGATGTTACTACTATTCAATAACGATACAAAAATATTTCAGGGACATTGTGAAACAGACACACAAAGTGATACAAGAGAAATTTATAATTTTACTATGCTGTAAACACTTAAAACAAATGTGCTGATGTTTTAGTCATTTGTTAAATGTTCGGAGTGTTGAAGGTTAGGCCGGCCGAAGTGGCCGTGCGGTTAAAGGCGCTGCAGTCTGGAACTGCAAGACCGCTACGGTCGCAGGTTCGAATCCTGCCTCGGGCATGGATGTTTGTGATGTCCTTAGGTTAGTTAGGTTTAACTAGTTCTAAGTTATAGGGGACTAATGACCTCAGCAGTTGAGTCCCATAGTGCTCAGAGCCATTTGAACCATTTTTGTTGTTGAAGGTTAGCATGGCTACCTCGTACAAACTATGGACACAACAAATATAGTGTTTCACGATAAATATCGCATGGACAGTGCTGACTGAAAATTGTCAGTGAACCATTGATGATGACCATTGTCCCTACGTAACTCGTTCTATCCTAATGAGCGCATCGTTTACAATAGTTAGCCGTTTACGTCTGTCTCCAATAGAATTGAAGGGTAAAATAGTCTCTTTGTCTTCATCACATATGCCGACGACGGTATAGACATATTTCTTATACTTCTGTCTTGTGACTTAATCCGTCCTCTATTGATTTGAATGAATAATTGTTCAAGAACTTCTGGTTCTAACTTGGTATTTGTGAGTCGTATTGACTACTCTGCGCCCCATCGAAAATATACTCGTACAGAATTATCGTACTTACTATAAGACCGAGAAAGGAGAGGCCAAAACCAATGAATAATATTACGACCACTACATCGCCAGTTATTTACGAGGAGCGTTTAATAAGTAATGAAACTCATTTCTTTCTCTACCAGTTTAGGTTAAAAATTAGGAATTTGTTATCGTACATCGTGGAGTATTCCCGCTTCAGTCCCTTTAGTTTCATGGAGTTCCGATAGGTGGCGGCGCTATTCGTAGCCTCCAAAACAGCGTCTGTAACGGAGGTGGGTTACAAGCAAAGAGCTATCATTCAGTTTCTTTTGACGGTAAACCAGAGCGTTGCAGATATTCATAGGAACTTGCAGAATGTCTACGGAGACCTGGCAGTGAACGAAAGCACGTTGAGTCGTTGGGTGAGGCGCCTGTCATGATCGCAACGAAGTCGCGCAAAACATGTCCGATCTGCCGCTTGCCGGTTGACCGCACACAACTGTATTCCTGCAATCTTGGAACGTGCGGACACTCTCATTCGAACTGATAGACGCATCACAATCAGATATCTCTCTGTACAACCAGATAACCACCAGTTGGGATATTCAAAGGTGTGTGCCCGCAGGGTTCTTCCCCGAGGAACCATTTGTGTGGAATTGCTTGCGTGTTACGAAACTGATTGCGACAATTTTTGTCGAACATCGTCACAGGCGATGAAACATGGGTTTATCACTTCGAACCGGGAACAAAACAGCAATCCTCGAAGTGGCGCCACAGCACCTCTCTTCCAAAGGGAAACTTCAAAGGCGCACTCTCAGGCAGTAAAATCACGGCGACGGTCTTCTGGAACTCCGGCGAGATTGTTCTGTTTGAAGTCCTCCCTCATGGTGTAGCGATGAACTCCGAAGTATACTGTGATACCCTCAGGAAATTGAAGAAACGACTTCAATGTGTTCGTCGCCACAAAGAC
Organism: Schistocerca americana; assembly: GCF_021461395.2. Taxonomy (NCBI): domain Eukaryota; kingdom Metazoa; phylum Arthropoda; class Insecta; order Orthoptera; family Acrididae; genus Schistocerca; species Schistocerca americana. The sequence continues at coordinate 237,267,556 of NC_060123.1, read as the reverse complement.
GCAAACCAAATTCTCGTTGTCCATGACAACACAAGGGTTCACGCAAGTCGAGAGGAGCTCACAAAACTTCATTGAACTGTTCTTCCCCATCCACCCTAGAGCCAGGATCTCGTACCCTCCGACTTCCTTCTGTTTGTTTCAAGGAAGGATGCACTACGCGGGCAGCAGTATGTGGACAATGCAGAGGTTATTGATGCAGCAGGATGTTGGCTCAGACGTCGAGTGGTACCTTCCGGACATACAGGTTCTCCAAGTTGGCGTAAGGTCGTCACATTAAACGGAGATGAGGTTGAAAAATAGCGTTTTGTAGCCAAAAGAGATGAGAATAAAGTAGTGTATTGGAATCCTGAATAAAACCGGCCTATTTTAAGAACGAAAATGTGTTGCATTACTTATTGTACGCCCCTCGTGATTTACAGTTGTATAACTTGTCGCAGTGGTGGCTATCATGCAGGATCCAACATAATTACAATAGCAAATGATGCCATATATCCTCAATACGATTTGGGATAATCCCGATAATTTCATTGGCAGAAGAGGCAATTTGTCAGATGTTCTTAGCACTGTAATATTGTCTGAACAGTTAGCGGCCTCTTCCTCATGGACTGTATCAAAATGAGAAAACTGTTTACTGGAATAGACTCCAAGTAAGTGAGATCTGAGAGCAATATGAAGAGAAATAATGTAATCACATTTCAGTGAAATAACGAGTAATCCTGAAATATTGGTTACCATTTGTCCCATCGTATTTGCTTTCAGAAAATGGAGTCGTGAAAGTGATAAAATTTTCAGAAGAAACAAATATGACAACTGCAGATACACTCAAGAGGAAAAACGGTGCATTATTGTGTGGTTGAGAAGGATGTTTTTATGAAGCCCTGGTAGGTTACTGGAATCCTTTTAAAAACATTGTGAACCTGAAGCAGAGTACAATGTTGGTTTTATTGTGCTACTGCGTGCTCGAAATGTATAAAAAATACACAGAGAAAATTTTCCTGCTGCATCATTCATGGAATGAGAGAAAGCGCTACATGAGGTCCCTAATTCTACAGTGAGGGAAAAAACATTACACCTCCTGTCCTGTCCGACACACTTCGCGCATTTCGGTGGCTGTATCGTCTTACGTAGATTATAGTTTGTGTTATTTATTTGTGTTTAATCTCTTATAATTTTCGTCATTCGACAGTAAAAATCACTTTCGTGGTTTCACAGCAATGGCGCATGTGATTTCACAACCAACGCGATGGACTCATAGTTCTGCGCTCTGCATTGCATAAACCATTGCCTTGTACTGCCATCAAGAAAATCTCCCGTAAAGAGATTATTGCTTAACATCACATTGCTCTGTTTCAGTAGCAAGAATCTACGTGAATGAGATGTGGACATTCTAGAAAGCACTATTCCGAAATGGGGAAAGGATACGTCGTTCAAGAAAGAACATGATTTTGCAAATAACTATTTAAAACGATATTAAACGACTAAGCATTCACTCATCGCCCTTGAATCTTTTCAGCATTCGCTCTACTAACGCATTGTCAGTGTTATGTGAGGCACCCCTTAATACGTGACGTACAGTGCACATAAATTGTCAACAGAGGGTAATGAGCAGTTCTCCACCATTTACCCTCGCACGCGTAGATCTACGGTTATTCGGATAGTATTGAACATGATTTTTGTGCGTCAAAATGAGTCGTTACTTACAGAAAGTGGCCATACGTCTTTGAATACAACACCAAATGTGCTGAATTTACTATGTGACTATGTAAATAGGAGTATAGGACGCAGAAACAGGAACCTTGACGTGTATTCTGTCAGAATGAGTTTATACGGAGAGCTGATAGTGACTGTCACCTTTTCCTTCCTTCGGTAATCATTAAGCAGTAACCGAAACTCCAGTACTAGTCTATTAAACGGTGAAAGAATTCATGTGGCATTCAGGAGGACTTATATGGATATGACAGGTGACTACTGAACGGAGTTGCGACTGTGGAAAACTATGGAGATGGTGGTTTTTCTAGTTCGGGCATTTGCTTTGATTGATACAGAATGAGTGTAAGTGATCTAAAAATTTTTTAGACGGTAGAACAAATCCCACATTTTAACAAAACGTTTTATTTCAACATGACAATGCTCGTCTCCCCTAGAACTGTGGTCATTGCATCGTGGTCTGCGATCGATTCGTTTGGACTGCTGGGCTCAAAGCCGCATCCAGTGACTTTTGAATGAACTAGAGCCACAGAGTAAAGTCAAATAAATATGCCTAAAAGGCATGCGAGGTGCCGGGGCTAGCAATGTATTTAACACTAAATTGTTCTAGAATCTTCTTATGTAAATGATGCTCTAAGCCCCACCCCCTATTCTAACTCTGACTTTTGCTGTTGCACATGGATTAAGAAGAAACGCGAACTGACTGTAATCGACCCTGCAAGTGGAGTAGAAAAGAGTTTGGCACCTGCAATAATTTAATTTGATAGACATTAATTAAATAAAGGAAAGTTTCAGCAACGTAGTGAGAAATAAAAGGGTTGCTCTACCGATTAATAGAATGAAAGTTCTGTCCAAAATAACAATTTGATTTATTATGACTAAACTCAAAATCATAAACAAAACACATGAAACATTTACAATACATCAAATTGGATCAAATTGGATACTCAAATAAATGCTGTGAAGGTGAAGTTGTCCATAAACTAGATTGTGACATTTATGATGAATTGGTATGTGGAGCCAATTCCTTGCAACTCAGATCTTCAGAGAAACACCCAGCCAACCCAACAGTAATTGCTGCTACGGTAGTGATAACTCAGACAATGAACACCGAAGACAGAACAAAGTTAGAAAAGACGAACAGGCGCGCTCTGCTGAGCTCTGATTAATACGGGGCAAATTCCCTAATCTGCTGGTGCTGCGGACATACATTACCAAGCTGTCTTCTTAACTGCAAGGACACGATCTGGCGTACCGGAAGCGATGGCTGGTTGCTTCGACGTCCTGTCGTGGTGATGATAACGTCGCGAGTATAGCCCGAAACAAATTGTTCTGTTCTGGTTGTTCCTATCCATACAAATGCGCCTCTGAGGGAGACGAAGAAGGCTCGCCACGCAATCACTGACGGTGTAGTGATTGATTTTAACAAGCGAAGTCACACAGTAACTCCGTTACAGTCAACTTTAGCCAAAACTGCTCAAGACAGACAACATAGGCCGCTTGCACGCAGAACGTTCAATTGCCAACTGTACTCGGAAAGTTACGTTGAATTCGAAACTTCAGCAACTTCGTCAAACAGTTACAATTAAATAAAAGTATATTAGACAGCCAATGGAAAGCAGGCTGTCCAGAGCAGCGAGAGCTCAGTCTTGTAACCTACTCCGACCAAAAGGTGAGAGCCGACTCTCTCAAGAGCACGCGTACAAGCCAAACACAGAACATTCCCGCCCCCTCGCCAGTGGCGGTGGTTAAACGTTCCAATCAGCAACTCGAAAACCGGCGGAAAATTCCACTCTATTGCCGAAGCACTACCATTCCGTCAATGGAGATTCTTGGCGCCAATTTCTGCGCCGATTGTGCTACGTCACGGAGCTATGCCCTGAGCAAGCCAATCACAGTTACGATTTTGCAGAAATCGCGGGAATTTGCCCGCCAAGACTGCCTGGGAACACAAGTCATTCCCACACCTCGTTGGTAGCGCGCCAGAAACGGTTTTCACTAAGTTTCTGCGAAGTAACGAAATCTCTAGCCCAGCTGCCCCTTCCGGCGCATCTGGGCGTGTCGCTCCCGCTCTTATGACAATGTCGGCTTCTGGAAAGCATCCACTCAACTCCCTCACATGCGTCAGCTTAACCCTTTCAAGCTCAGTCGCCTGTCACTGGACCACCCGGGTGACGAGAGACGCTGCGTGGGAAGTCCGCGTGTGAAGGAATAGCAACTTTTCACTGCATATAATTAGAGAGGAAAATCGAATTACTCAGAGTAAGATAGAAATATGAGAGGGGACTTCTGCCATCTCTCAAGCTAACGATACGTTTTCGTTATTCTTTGGATTATAGAAGACTGGAACCAAATTTCACTTTCGATTAGTGAAGACTTGTGTAATGTCTTCCCCAAACGTCAAACTCCGTAACAGGGAAGCAAGTACTATTCTCTTGCTCATAAATTTAAATACCAATAATGATGCTACTTATTGCACTTACAATGGTGTACCATGCACTACACCTCTACCTACTTACTTCCATTGTTTAGAGATTGTTGTAGCTTGTACTAATTTTATTGTACATTGATGTACAAATTTTCCACGTGCCATAAGCGTTTGTTTCCGAGACAAAAACATTTTATTTTTTATTTTATTTTATTTTTTGCTCCGATTTCGCCCAGTAGAGTGGTACCATGCAGCGTACAGGCCCTCCTAGTAAGGTGGCGTATGGCCGTCGTATTGAACGGAGATTATTTTGAAAAATAGGGTTTTGTAGTCGAAAGTGTGGGGAATGGAATGATACGAGGGTTATTCGGAAAGTAAGGAACGATCGGTCGCGAAATGGAAGCCACAGTGAAAATCCGATGAAGTTTTTGCACAGTTGGGTTGGGCAGTGTGTCTAGTATGTCCGTCGATCACGTTACGTCGTTATTCTTAGTTCTGAGCACACAGGAAGCACATAAAGGTACCTAGAACAATAGTGTCTCCCGCCAAGTACGAGGGCCTGGTGAGAAATTTCGCCTGAAGCTATGCAACCAACATTACATAACTGTCGTGCGGTTTCTTCTTCAAGACAATTGACAGCCGCATTCTGCAGGGGCAATGAAGATGCTCCTGCATCGTTTTCAATTGGAAATGTTTGATTACCCATAATACAGCCCGTAATCGTCTCCCTCTGAGTTTCATCTCTGCTCACATGAACCGCTGGCTATGAAGACAACATTTTGGCTCAGACAACGAGCTGTAGGCCAGCGTAAAGAATTGGCGGAAAGCACTGGCGGCTGCCTTCTATAACGAGGGTATTGGAAAATTGGTACAACGCTACGACACACGTGTAAGTCGGATCGGCGACTATGGAATAAGTAGCTGGAAGTTGTAGCTAACTGTTGCAAATAAAACGGATTTGATTTTCACTGTGGTTTCCATTTCGCGATCTATCGTTCCTTCCTTTCCGAATAACCCTCGTATGATGTTTTAGAGTCCTGAATAAAATGAACTAGCTTTCAGGAAAAAGATGTATTGCAACCTTTTTGAACGCCCCTCGTAGCTTCCTTCGAGTGATGTAAGTCGCCGTAAACCGACAGACTCGGAAGTCATCTAGGCGCAGTCAATTGATAGATACCTGACAGATCTGTAAAGTTCCCTCAGAAATCGCTTGCGAAATTGATCTTATTTTAGGAGCATCTGTTTAGAGTGGGAATAGAAAACACTTCCAACTCCGATTGTATTCTGTTTCCTTGGTAGCTCCGAGTCTTCACATGGGACCGAGCGGAATCACTCGCCCTGAGTTTTATTCATCCACAATGGACCTCGTTCTTGGCGCCATGTTAGTGAGAGTTTCGTTTGGTGACATCAGCGGCCGGAAGACTGGGTAGTGTCTCTAACACAGGTCGTAACTTGTTACCTTCATAACATATGCGGTAAGAGTGAACCACCGGCGCACAATCTGCCGCTAAAGTTAGAGATGCTACCACCTAGACGCTAGTTAACACTCTGTTATATCCCACTGTAGCTTCTCCTTGCTCACAGCTCTCTGTCTCGCTCGTCTCAGCTCCATAATGATTTTATAAATTCCATAAGATATTCTTTTCCCATCATGTTCGAGACTGAAAGGTTTGTTACTCAGTGAAATATAATGATCGTTACAAGTTAATTGCTTTCATTGATAAATATCGGTAGTTGTTGGCTAAAGTTAATGTTAATCTTTTTTATACATAATATATTGCAATTATCGAGTTAGATTTGAACTTTTCCCCTTATTGTGACTGAAGCGGCCGGCCGGAGTGGCCGAGCGGTTCTAGGCGCTACAGTCTGGAACCGCGCGACCGCTACGGTCGCAGGGTCGGATCCTGCCTCGGGCATAGATGTGTGTGATGTCCATAGGTTAGTTAGGTTAAAGTAGTTCTAAGTTGTAGGGGACTGATGACCTTAGATGTTAAGTTCCATAGTGCTCAGAGCCATTTTTTGTGACTGAACCATAGCCCTTTCTCCGCACCTAGATCCTCATGAGTAACTTCGGTTAATCAGTGTAATAATTCACAGACATATTCATTCCTGCAAAAACGATTAAGTACGATGTTTTGAAGACTACATCACACGGACTCGCGTTCCTTGTGTTCCGCATGTAAGAGGAAGTAGTGAACAATTTATAGACTTACGGTCATAGGCACTCCATGTAGTTCATTGGAAATTACCCTTTAGGCTTCACAAATTGTTGAGTGAATTTGTCCAGTGAATTTTTAAAACTTGAAACGTGAAACATTGCCCTAGGCCCATCTTTAAAAACAACTGTAACGTGTTGTATAGCGTGACCAGTGTACTTCTGTGCTTAAAGTATTGTACACGAAAAAATCCTGTGTATCCCACTTTCCTGTGCACTCCTAGGAGGATAACAATATTTGTACTGATAAAATGATAATTTGCGTTCCATCTGAATTTGCACTAGTACATTTCTTCTCCAGCGCACAGCACGACACAGTACTGCCTCAAAGCAAGACGCATACTTAGTTTTGTGAGACGATACCTAATCCCTAGCTACACGCCAATGGAGTACACTCCGAATCAAACTGACAACTGCGGCTTAGTGTATGAGTGAAGTAACATTTGCGCCACATTGTTTTCGGACTTGACGAATGGTATCTGATTTACAAATGGCATTTTCGTCTCGATTCAGACTTTTTGAAACGATATTCAGTTCTATGCCTGGAAAGTAGGGCAGTCGTATTCATATTCTCTTGGCACAGTTTCACCTTTTTTCTCTGAGCTGTATATTTTGATGAGTTGACTCACTGATATATTCTGAAGTATCTGACAGTCCTCACGTATTGCATATTGTGATTAGTGACATTTACCGCTTCTTTTCCTATTTAGTACTGCAAAATGATGGATACATTGGAATATTATTTTTCACTGCAATGGATTTTTGTATATTTCTTCTCTTTCTTAATTTGAGTGAAATTCATTATCACTTGAAAAACCTTTTTCCGCACTAACGTTAGTTTTGTAGCTTATTTCTGTTTACTCGTACCAACGTCTGCTTCATGGGTTCGTACTGGGCTGTTGTGTTCATATTTTACGCTGTGCTATATACCTTTAAGATATACGTTCAACAGAATTAGTATATGTGATGTTTGGGAGTAGCTGCTCATTATGCTCAGTAAATTTATCAGCAGTATCACTGACAGTTTTGTTAAATGCATCCGCATTCATTATTATCTTCCTTAATTCTAATGGGATCGTTAGACTCGCTGTTGTGGCTTGCTGTTTGTATCCTTCTCATTATTTCTGTAATTTGTTCCCCTTGTCTCTTTGTCCCGCTAATGCTTGTGTGTGATGTAGTATTTTGTGCCTCATGTCTGTTGAAAGATCTTAATTTCAGTCAGTCCTTGATTTATTTGCCTAAGACATCCGAAACGTTATCAAAAGAGTGGAGAAGCGTTTACTTTATGCAGTGAACACGTAGTGCGTAGTGGGACGATCACACTGTTGTAGAAATAATTCAAAAGCCAAGATCGCTTAAATGCTTAGCTCGTGTTTCGTATACGTCTTGTTCTAATATTACTATCGATCGCAGTTTTTTTTTAATAAGTGCAATTCCATTTTTTCTTCTTAATCTAGTTTCCAATTTTGTTAGTGGTTGCTTTTAATATCAAGACGACAGGCTGTCTTTCTCTTTCTTCCTGTGACTGCTTGCCAGCCGGGGTGGCCGAGTGGTTGTAGGCGCTACAGTCTGGAACCGCGAGACCGCTACGTCGCAGGTTCGAATCCTGCCTCGGGCATGGATGTGTGTGATGTCCTTACGTTAGTTAGGTTTAAGTAGTTCTAAGTTCTAGGGGACTGATGACCTCAGTAGTTAAGCCCCATAGTGCTCAGAGCCATTTGAACCATTTTTTGTGACTGTTTGTTTGGTGCCTCGTGGTCCTGTTGACTTCATGTAAAGGGGGAAGCCATTCCTTTCTGCATTTCTACTGCAATTACTCATATACATTTGTATAGATATATATGGCACAAGAGCCACCATTAACTCTCTGCAAGCTGGATATATTGTTCGCATTTTATTTTCTATCGTCCCCACTCCAGTTACAATTGGGCTTTTTGCTTGTGTATGTACTTGGAACGCAGCACAGTTTACAAAAGCAAAATATCAATAGAGTAATAGAGTTCACTTGTGAAGATTAAACACTGCTTTGATAATTCAATAGAAAAATTTCAGTTATAACACCAACATTCAGTCTTCGTTTGATCCTCCGTATATCTATTGCGGATCATTTAAGGATACTTTGCTATCTGACAACGCTATACATGTATGAAATATTTAGGCCCCTTATAAACCTATAAGTTGACACGAGCCGTTTCATAAGACTACTAGTAGTAGGTGGAGTTAGGGTTCAAACGGGCTTTCATATTTATGACAGACTTATTTACTTTTGAATTCGATGTAATTTATTTTCTTTGGACTACTGCACCACCACATTAACGGAACTATGACAGGCGTTCTATGCCTGGTAACACGTGCAAAATAAAATTGCTGCGTGCTGCCTTGTTACAGGAATGATAGAAAACCATTTCTACCAAAGATTAGTAATTTCATGTGAATGACTATGGTAAAACGAAAAAGGCGTTCGAATATTAGCATGCCCAGTGTCAGTAACTCCTTTGGAAGTTTTATACATCAGTAATTTCGTCAGTATGTGGAGTTCACTTAGTTGTGTTCCACCAGTCTCCATATTCCGTGTGGACCAATGGCCGGGTGCAAGTCTTTCAATTGGACGCCGCTTCGGCTATTTGCTGTCTCCACAAACGGCTGTTAACCAAGCAAAGTCATCATTTCTTGGACTTTCTTGAAAGTACAGCTTTATAACTAACGCTTCTATAGTATGTATGAAATTAGATCTTCTAAAATGCCAGTAAGCAAATCGTCTATACAAACATCAGGAAACGTTCAGTACAGTTTTTTGCTGATGATACGGTTTATAAGCCAAATCAGTGTTAGTACTTATACCTCTGGCTGCGTTACTTAGCTGAGAAAGGAGTGATTCTGCTCGTTAACCAGCGGAATTTAAATCTTCTTCGTACGCCACCCTTCTAATACCGAGCATTTTTTGCTACACTGAGTACCATTGGGGTCTTTAGTGACCCCAACGGAATTTATGTTTTATTAAGGATAGTTTTAATAACGGTAGAAAAAAATCACATTACTTATTTTTTCCACAATCTAAAACATGATGTCAGTCACATTACATTAAAATAAAATCCATATTTTTTAAAATTATTTATTTTCGTAAAATTTACAAACGATTCTAATGAAACTACAAACATTTTTGATTAAATTCCGTAGTGACATTTATGACGCATTACACTTACAGCAATAAATTGCAGAGTAGTTTTTACACACAGAACATCCACATTTTGAACATTTATCGGTGAGTTTTCTATTCTTAGACGTTTTACAAAACGGACACCTTCCTGCTCTTTTTGTCTGTACTGTTGGTGGAGGTATTGGGGAAATAATTTTGTCTGGCTTTCTTCCGACGAGTTGCTTTCCTAATTGTATGAGAAATGCCCGTCACTTGTAGTTGGTCCTTTCTGCCCACTCTGGTGTAAGATGTAGCCATATGATAAATGCATTCAGTGCACTAATATCAATCATGTTGTAAAATAATACCATTGGCCACCTTCTGCTCATTCTCTTTGTAGTGTACGTTCTCACCAGCTTGTCCATGGTATCTACTCCTGATTTTGTTTTGTTATAATCCAGAATCATTACTGGCTTGTATTCTTCACGATCTACCACTAAATTCCTTGAATGAATTGTACTGAGCAAAGTTACAACTTTTCCCTTTTTCGGACAATATAAAACAATTGAAGAATGCTCTTGGAATCCAAAAATAGATGAATATCTCACTCGACCTTTGGTCTGAGTGAAAGCTTGTGGTAGTTCTTCTTTATTTTTTCTAATCGTTCCTGAGAGTGTAAGATTGATTTTCAGAAGTTCTCTCGCCAAACTAAGGCTAGTGAAAAAGTTGTCAGTTGTTACATTCCTGCCACTGTTTTCTAAGCCTTTCACCATATCTAAAGCAACTCTCTTGCCTTGACCAACTTCACGAGATTAATTTTCTTGTCGACCAGCGTAAACTTGTAGATTGAGAACGAAAGATGTTGCACTATCACACACAGCCCATAATTTCAACCCATATTTTCCTGGTTTTGAAAGAATATATTGCCGAAATGGACATCTACCGCGAAATGCCACAAGTTGTTCATCAATTGTTACGTTGCTGTGGGGAACATATGCTTCTTGAAATGTGTGTACCCACATTTCAAACATTTCTCTAATGGGAGCCAGCTTGTCAGGAGCACGGTTGTGACGTCTCACATCTGCGTCATCAAAATCGGATGCATCTTGAAATTTGCGTAAAGCGATTTCTAGCCATTGCTTCACTAAAAATGGGTCTACCATCGTCTTTGTTCCACATATGTGTAACTGTTTCATTATGGGCCTTGTAAGCACCTGCTAGGATCAAGACACCGATAAAACACTTCAGTTCAATGGCATCTACTGGTTTCCATTTACTACCGTAAACAAGACTACCCTCTTTGTTAGTACACTTTAGAATTACATCAACAATGTTTCTCCTAAGAAACAACTGAAAAGCTGATTCTATGGAGTCTACATTTTTCACTGCGAATTTTATTGGACCTGGCTTCACTCGCATTATGTTCCATCTCTCTTCTCTTCCACAAGCTCTTCTCAGCTTGTGTTTGTGTCACAATTCTTCTTTGTTTTTAGACCTACACAAATTAAAAAAAAAAATAGAAAGGGTATACCTTGGCGCTAGACCCTAATCCACATTTACAAAAATACAATGTGTACTTACATATAACAGTCATAAATATGTGTTACTTCCTGTTCAGGCTGGACATCTGCGCTGTCCAAATCTTCTTCTGAACTTCCAGCTGATTGAGGAATATTCTCTTCTAAGACGTCAATTTCTCCATCGCTGCATGAGACATCAGAAACTATATCACTGATATCACTATTTGATTCTCCAGATAGAGGATTATCCTGCAGTAATATTTCAAGCACTTCATCTTCGGAAAGATGACGAGACATTTTCCACTAAATGGAACACACACAATAGTAGTCTCCACTTGTATGGAACAAATAACTGTCGGCTTATAAAGTATTGGCAACAATCACACGTTACAGCAATATTTACAAGAATAAAACAAAGGACATGCAGCAACAGTTACGGATCAATGCAGCATTATTGGGTAATAACATCGCAGGAGAGAAATGGGGTCGCATTTCACCCCAATGTTATTCAGTGGTACTATCTTGATTTTCTGCAAAACTAAATATTTTCAAAAAGCTTTATTAATATATTACGAACCCATTACTTAATTCAGGAAAAGTCCAAATTTTTCATAACTTTTAGGAATAGAAAATAAGGTATATTTTACAGAAAATTACGGCCTGAGGTCATTATAGACCCCACGGTATTAGGAGGGTTAAAAACGGAAGTCACATTTTTCTCAGCCACCTTTTACTATGGGGGGAAATAAAAGGAAGAACCGCACCATGGCTGGCTGTAAAATGTATGAGTGAATACATCATCAGTCATTCTAATGATATATCAGAACACCTGGCAACCTATTTCTTTAAACACTTCAGAGAAATGTTGGACAACAGCTATAGGGTATCAAGCGAGGCTGCTGGTTCTTCTCTTCCAAGGCGCCCTGGTGCTAGAGCGATTCATGTTTGTTAAAAAAGTTTAGTTTTTAGGAAACTGTGAGCTTGTAAGGTTACTTGCTCATTTTTGGTGTTAATTGAAACGGACGTTAGCTCCATTTGGGTTCGATATTGTTCAAACAGAAGTTTCTAAACGTCGATATATTACATCACAGAGATCCTGAGTACATGTAATGTTTAAGAAAGACAAATGCTTAACACTTTTCCCTTTATTGGTTCGGGTCAGTTGCTTTAGCTGTCGAGACGCGATTAAGCAAAATTCTTTATTCACATAGCTTGCGCTTAAGAGTTAGAAATTCATTACTGCTTTACAGTTTCAGTAAATAATCTCATGGCAGAGTAATCTATTTTTGTATAAGTGATATTTGCTAAAGATTCTGACAATTGTTGAAGAATCAGAGTTTCAGTGTGTTGTTTGAATGCTAGTCTGTTTACAATCATTAAGTAAACGCAATATTTTTCACCGTCTCCTCACGAAAATTTGGTTTTCTAACAGTGTGTCTCCGCTTTGCTCTCTGCAGAACACAGTGGTTCAGACTGAAGTATGATATGCTTGGTAACGCACGGCTTTCCGGGCGGGAAGGAGCGCCTGGTCCCCGGCACGAATCGGCCCGGCGAATTTGTGTCGAGGTCCAGCGAACCGGCCAGTCTGTGCATGGTTTTTAGGCGGTTTTCCATCTGCCTCGGCGAATGCGGGCTGCTTCCCCTTATTCCGCCTCAGTTACACTAAGTCGGCGGTAGCTGGGCAAACAAGTTCTCCACGTACGCGTAAACCACCATTACTCTACCACGCAAACATAGGGGTTACACTCGTCTGGTGTGAGACGGTCCCTGGGGGGGTCCACCGGGGGCCGAACCGCACAATAACCCTGGATTTGGTGTGGGGCGGCGGAGGGGTGAAGTGGACTGTGGTAGTCGTCGTGGGGTTGTGGACCACTGCGGCTGCGGCGGGGACGGAGCCTCTCCGTCGTTTCTAGGTCCCCGGTTAACATACAATAAATACAATGATATGATTAGAATAGTTGCATCTCCTTGCACTGCACAGAGCAAGGTTTTCCTTTACTATGTAACTAGTTTGCTGCCGTGCTGCATTTTATGTTCATCATTTTCGAGCAGTACCGAGTTTTCTTTGCCACAAGTAAGGCATGAAAATTTCTTAGGGCCAATTTAGCATCAATTGGGAAACAATAAAGTCATTCACAGTTAAGCATTGAATTTCGAAATTAATATCCAATTCAGTTTAGGTGAAGTTCAAATCAGACTACACTTTTTTGTTAGGCAGGGTTATTGCTACGGTGCAGTGATACTTTTGCGTGCGCGTCGTTTAGTGTCTGGAATTTTCTTTAGTCAGTTTGATGATGTAAATTTACAGGGAATATTTAGAACAACATTTTGGACAGTTATTCTTTCAAAATTCGATTTGTAATTTAGTGTAATTGGCGTCGAGTGTTGGAACTGAATGCCACGTACTGAACGTTAAGCATTATAGCTCTGTTCAATGAACTGTGGAGTACAAAATTTCGCAGGACTGCTTATTCCGTACACAGTTTTACATTTCTAATTATTTTTGGTAAAAATTGATTTGTAATACAGTTCTGCAATATTAGACAGATTTTCGTGATTCATTGTTTGAGACGTCGGTGAGTTTCCGAAATTACACCACTTGCTTTGTTCAGAATTACAACACACGAACACACACGAAATTAAAGCAGAGGAAAGCAGTTCAGTTTAGTTCAGATTACAGCACTAACAAACCCAACTAGTTACAAGCTTCCATGTCAAACCTTTTCACATTGGCCACTTCCATTTGTTCCCATAGCTTTTAACCCATTAACCACAGAATTTTCTTTTTGCAATCTAAATTTTTTTCTGAGATGCTTGATTGACTTAGAGTCTGAGAAAAAGAATATAACGTAAAAACGTGAAGCGACCTTGAAATAAACATTGTATTTTAGTCGATGTCGAAATGGAGATCATGGCACTTGCCACTGTCATTTTACATTTTCTTTTATTTCTTGTGCCAAACTGAGCATTCCATACAGAGCCACACATTGCACACAGAGTACTATCTCCTTGCATTTTTCTTTCAAATTTAGCTTTTTTTTTCTTTGTTTTATCACGTGTGCAGTTCCAGAAGACCCTAGTTCAGCTGATGCACGTGACGGGAATGCTTTCGGGTATGATAGATGTCCTACCCATCTTGGGTCAGAATGACAGGATGAATGAGCAAGATCTGCCATTGTCACTACCCTTCTGAACTGGAGCAGTGATATATTTTCATTCGCGAGGCGTAGATATGGGAACCGTACGCGGGCCACTGGTTAAATCCGTGTCTCACTGGTTTGTCGCAAAATAATTGTTTTAAGTAATGGTGTCCGTAATATCGAACCATTTGCTCACCAGTGTTCAGGCTACCAGAAAAAAACTGGAAATTTCATGAAATTCTTATTCAGCAAGTCCATATTGGGACGAATTTTGAGAACTTTATCCCATCCGTCAGCTATGGTTATGGTCTTTTGTGTGTTCTCATTTAACTGAAGGTGGCAGTTGATTTTCACATATCCGTCTTGGTTCATACACTGTCGTTCGTGCCTTATCAATGTCCTTGTGTTCATTCCAGTATAACTGTTCCTTTGGGGAAGCTTGATACCCCGTGAAGAGCAGCATACTTAAGAACTTTTTTATGCGTTCATCGGATAATTCAAAGCTGTGATTATTCTTCTTTGGATCATATCGGACACTTTTACTGCCAGTTAAGTTCTCTTCTGGTTCATAATTGTAGATGACGCGTCCGACTGTGATGAGACTGGTAAAAATATATTGGTTGTGACTCTACCAACCAACGACCTTGCCGCTCTGGCAACACCAGTTCCCGTCAGATCACCGGAGTTAAGCGGTACCTCGAACTTCAGCTGGAAGAGTCAATCTCCGTCCAAACTGGCCCCGGAAGACCCAACGGTACCGACCGACCGTCGCGTCATCCTCAGCCGATAGACGTCACTGGGAGGAGAAGTAGGGGCATATGGTTAGCACGCCGCTCTCATGGCCGTTATCAGTTTTCGTGACCGGAGCAGCTACTTCTCGATCAAGTAGCTTCTCAGCTGGCCTCACGAGGGCTGAGTCCACCCCGCTTGCCAACAGCGCACGGCAGCCCTGATGGCCACTCACCCAAGTGCTAAGCGCTTAACTACTGTGATCCGACGGGAACGGTGTTATCACTGCGGCAAGGCCGTTGGTTGGGAAAGTCACAACCAATATATTTTTATCAGTCTCATCACAGTCGGACTTGTCATCCACGAGATATGGAGGGAGTTCGACTATATCAAAAAACTAAGAATCCTTCGCCCTCATCATAGAAAAAGCCAAGATATTAGCGTAATTTACAATTTCTTCAATTTCCTTTAAAGAAAGTGCTTTATAGAGACTCATTGTGCTTCGGGAGAAAATAAAAACAAAATGTTGTTGTAGGCAAGACCTGCATGAGCACCAAATGGGGATCGAAATTCAGAGAGCCATCTTGGGAAAAAAATAAACTTTGGAAACAAATAATCGATAGACATATTCTAAAGCCGTTACAGAACATGTCCGTACACTGGTGCTGGAAGCACTGCTGTGAAAATGTTCGACTCTTGTAACTCTGGAAAACTTTACTTCTTCACATGAATAATCCTCTAGCGTCAACTGTTTACATCAATTGACTAACAATCAAAGCACAGTCATAACAAAAGTATATACGATTATGCAAAATAATAACAATTTTTGCCAAGATAATTAAAAATACAAAATTTTCGTTACGCAGACAAATCCACAAACGGGGATCGTGGCACTTAATGTGTTAATAAATTTTGTACGGGAAGGATTTTCACTCTTTTCATTACTGGAAGACCTTTCTAACTTTTTTCAAGAAGATGAAGAAGAGGAGGAAGAAGAAGAAGAAAAGAGGAGGTAGCACATTCTCTACGTAGTTTGCAGCTGGTGGTGAGAATTTCCAGTTTTCGGCGCATTGTAAAGCTAGCGATGCTGTCCTTTGACCGAACCAAACACGGCGGATGCTCTCACCGTGAACTAATGGTCACAGGGGAAATAACGCGAAGCCGCGCTAAACGACCTCGCGCGCTGCCGCCACGTCGCAGGTGTGTGCACACTCTTTCCACGATGCGGCTTGTCGTTGCTCCCGAGGACGCACGGGACAACGAGCAGCCGAGGCAGTGCAAATATTCCCAAGTACGCGTCCAGTACTGCAGCGGGTACTGTCGTGGAAGTCCAGATCAAAAAATGGCTCTGAGCACTATGGGACTCAACTGCTGTGGTCATCAGTCCCCTAGAACTTAGAACTACGTAAACCTAACTAACCTAAGGACATCACACACAGCCATGCCCGAGGCAGGATTCGAACCTGCGACCGTAGCGGTCGCTCGGTTCCAGACTGTAGCGCCTAGAACCGCACGGTCACACCGGCCGGCCGATAATGACAACAGAAGCGCAAGTGGAATAATATCGTGGACGCGTAATACGTCGGTGACTACTCAAGAGACTACTACACTACGCAAGATTGTAGATCTATCTTTTGTTATGGACACTGTAAATGCTCTTATCTTTGATGGGACATTAAAGAAATGATAGAATATTTTTCATTCAAGCTTTGTGAACACGAAAGTACAAAGTTTATCTAGACAATGCAGTCTAGCAACTCTTCCTCCTACCGACATTTTAGTGACCTGCACTGCCGCTTGACAGATAATCACTGGACTAACGTGCAGAAACGTGCTCATTCAACATGAAACAAACAAAAGGAAACAAATTTTTTAGTACAGGTATTCAGAATACAGCATAATAGCTGACGTCGGTAAAGCACAGAAATAAGGCGGTGCCTCGTATCAGAATCTGAATCACCACACATTGAACTGAAAACATCTGTACGACAGTGCAAATGTCGGCGGTGTGCGCATTGTGCCTCCTTTGGTATCTAACTTGTCCCATTCATTGACGGAACTTGCTGTTGCTGTGTTCCGTTTTCTCGATAACGTTAACTGTGCGTTGTCAGTCATATGTATGTAGTTATACGCGTAGATTTTCTGATAAAACGTTGCCCGATGTGCACCTGGTGTATGGGTTTACTGAATGCAATGTCAAAGTGACACAACGACACTATGCTGATTTGTTCTCGAAACGACGGCAACCCCATCACATTAATCTTGCCTCTGTTCACAATATAATATCTTAGATTGTTTATTTACCCTTATCTATCTACATTTGTATTTTCCTTCAGTATGTTTCAGACTGTATAACTTCCTTTTACTTTGAAATCGCCTCGACAAATTATGGTCGCTTCGCTTCAGGGAAATGGCGACATTGTCGAGCAAATGCTACAGGTTGATTTGTAGATTTTTCTATAATAAAATGTGGGGGATTTGATTAATACAAATAATGGACTTGGAAAGTGGTGTTTGTATCATGATGATGAGGTCCCAAACTCCGAGGACCGAAGGGGTGGTTTGCCAGTGCCTTCCTCCGGCCGTAATGGGAATGAATGATGATGATAAAGACGACAAAACAACACCCAGTCATCACGAGGCAGGAAAAATCCCTGACCACGCCGGGAGTCAAACCCGGGACCCCATGCGCGGGAAACGAGAACGCTACCGCAAGACCACGAGTGTGTATTAAGAGGTCGCCCACATATTTAAAGCAAATGTTGCAGTTCAGAATCCTCAAAATATACATAGAGGTGACAAAAGTCATGGAATGCCTCCTTATATCGTGTCGGATCCCCTTTTGCCCGCCCTACTGCAGCGGCTCGACGTGGCATGGACTCAACAAGTCGTTCGAAGTCCCCTGCAGAAATACGGATCCATGCTGCCTCTATATCAGTCGTTGATTGCGAAAATGTTGCCTTTGCAGGATTTTGTGCGCGAACTGACGTCTCGATTATGTCTCATAAGTGTTCGATGGGATTCGTGTCTGGAGGTCTGGATGGCTAAATTATTCGCTCGAACTGTACAGAACATTCTTCAAAACAGACGCAACAATTATGGCCTGGCGACATGGCACATTGTCATCCCTAAAAATTCCTTCGTTGTTCGAGAACATGGAGTCCATAAATGGCTGCAAATGATCTCCAAGTAGCCGAAAATGACCATTCCCAATCAATGATCGGTTGGACCACAGAACCCAGTCCATTCCATGTAAACACGGCTTGCAAAATGCCTTGTTGACAACTTGAGTCCATGGCTTCGTGGGAACTTCGCCACACTCGAATCCTGCCACCAGCTATTACCAACTGAAATCGGGACACATTTGACCAGGTCACGGTTTACTAGTCGTCTTGGGCCCGAGCCCAGGAGAATTGCTGCTGTCCCGCTGTTAGCAAAGTCACTCACATCGGACATCTGCTGCCACAGCCCATTAACGCCAGATTTTGCAGCACTCTCCTAACGGATACCTTCGTCGTACGTCCCACATTGATTATTTTACGCAATGTTGCTTGTCTGGTAGCACTGACAACTGTACGCAGAGCTGTGACTGAGCGGTTCTAGGCGTTTCAGTCCGGAACCGCGCTGCTGCTACGGTCGCAGGTTCGAATCCTGCCTCTGGCATGGATGTGTGTGATGTCCTTAGGTTAGTTAGCTTTAAGTAGTTCTAAGAGTAGGAGACTGATGACCTCAGATGTTAAGTCCCATAGTGCTCAGAGCCATTTCAATCATTTTTTCTACGCAGACGCCGCTGCTCTCGGTCGTTAAGTGGAGGGCGTCGGCCACTGCGTTGTCCGTGGTGAGAGGTAATGCTTGAAATTTGGTATTCTCGACTCACTCTTGACGCTGAGCATCTCAGAACACTGAATTCCCTACCGATTTCCGAAATGGAATGTCCCATGCGTCTGTCTCAACCCATCATTCTGCGTTCAAAGTCTGTTAATCCCCGTCGTGCGGCCGTAATCACGTCGTAAATCCTTTTACATGAATCACTTGAGTACAAATGACAGCTCCGCCAATGCACTGCCGTTTTATATTTTGTGTACGCGATACAGTCACAATCCTTACATGTGCAAATCGCTATCCCCTCAGTGTATATAATGCGTCTTTCTTGTTTGCCTTCCAGAAAACGGAAGTCTACTATCTCCCTCAGGTAAAATAAGAAAATGGCAGCAGCGATATAACTGCTGCCGGCCGGGGTGGCTGAGCGGTTCTAGGCGCTACAGTCTGGAACCGCGCGACCGCTACGGTCGCAGTTTCGAATCCTGCCTCGGGCATGGATGTGCGTGATGTCCTTAGGTTAGTTAGGTTTAAGTAGTTCTAAGTTCTAGGGGACTGATGACCTCAGCAGTTAAGTCCCATAGTGCTCAGAGCCATTTGAACCATTTTTCGGTATAACTGCTCAAAGATAGTATCTTACTCGAAAAACACCATCATGAAACGACATAATCTCCAGGGAATCTTAACGGAAAGATTATTGTCGATGATCTGGAGGTGTACGTATCACAATAGGCGCCTACGAGAAACCTGATACTTCTGTGTCAGGTTTGGTGTTGGCATATTACCGGCGTTTTTACTGTTGTGAAGATATTTTACACAGGGTAACAAATCGACTGATTGTTACAATTACATAATTTCTCTGTAGAAAGCCACCAGAGACCACAGGTGCTTTACACAAAAATACTCAGAAAATGTTCTCGAACAACGTACGGAATTTTGTAGGTGGAGTTCGCGTTCGCCCTGAATATTGTAATCGCCGCTGTCAGGAAACACATTACAAAATAACAGTCTCTAGCTAACGTTCGTCTTTTAATTCGTGTTCATTACATATCTCCTACTGATCTGAGCACTGGATTTGCGAAAGACACGAGTGTCAAAATTAGCCATAATCACTAATACGGCGAAATGGTAAAACAGTGAAACACTGCAAAGTGGAGTTTTGGTTTCCTTATATGAAAGGAGCACTCCCTGCTACATACAAAGACAACAGAAGAATGTTTACCGGACTCGAAATCAGTGAACGATGTATGGACTTTCATTATAAGCACAGTGTAGCAATGCCACAAAAACACCAAGTGTGCCCTATTTCACGGCTTAGATTCTTCGGACTCTTGAAGCACAGAGTTGAATGTATTACGAAGTGTCATTCCCTGGCTTTTGTCGGCGCTTTCAAGACAAAGCAAATGTCTGAGTAATCGCTGGCCAACAGGACCGACATCTTACCTGAATCGTCTAGCGAGATCCAGTGGTCTCTGAAAGACAATTGTATTGCAGAGCTTACAGTTGCCTAAGTTGTTGCAGTTTCCTAACAAACCACGTCTCGGCTCAAAGCATTTACAGTGTGCGCCATACACCCGTCTGGGTTGAACCGTTCTAGGCAATGCATAGACGGGCCAGTATACTGTGGAGAATACGATATCAAGATCCGTGCGTGAATGAATGAAGTAATCTGCTCCTCAGTTGCTTCAGATTGTAGAATAATTCTCGTCGCATATTCGCCTGGAGAGACATTGGAACCGGGTATAATCACAGGAACATCTTGGAAAGAGACTAGTTTGGTTCTGATGATGTCCTGGTGTAGCGCCAGACATGTGGAGAGCTTACGATATTCCAGAGAGAATGACTCGAAAAAGTAGACAAGCCGTGGCTGGATCACTTTGATTCACAGGATGAGCCGTTACAGAGGCAGCGAGTGGTACGATCAATATGTCATGTGCAACACGACACGTGTTTGGAGCCGGCGCGATACGAAGACTCAGCTAAGCGACCGAAAGAGGGGAAAATCACTGTGGAACGTATGCATAAGCGGGAAATCGGCGGGAAACTGTGGATATTTACGTTTAAGTGTGCACATAACCACCAATGCTAAGAGGGGCGTTCAATCAGTAAGGCAACACATATTTTTCTTGGTGAATTTGGGTCGCAACAATGCGAAATTTGTTATTGGAATCGTGGAATATACCCACTTCAGCCCCCAAAGTTACATAAAGTTCTGGTAGGTGGCGGCGCGATACGCTGCCTTCAAAATGACGTCACTACAGCATTCCGTTGTGATTCGGTGTGAACTAAGAGAGACCTAACGGCCGAACTTACTGCTTGCTCAGTATTAGCATGATCAGTAATTTCGTAGTTCTAGTACTACCTGATTGCAATACTTTATAATCCTTAGTGATGTTGTTGTTGTTGTTGTTGTGGTCTTCAGTCCTGAGACTGGTTTGATGCAGCTCTCCATGCTACCCTATCCTGTGCAAGTTTCTTCATCTCCCAGTACCTACTGCAACCTACATCCTTCTGAATCTGCTTAGTGTATTCATCTCTTGGTCTCCCTCTACGATTTTTACCCTCCACGCTGCCCTCCAATGCTAAATTTGTGATCCCTTGATGCCTCAGAACATGTCCTACCAACCGGTCCCTTCTTCTCGTCAAGTTGTGCCACAAACTCCTCTTCTCCCCAATTCTGTTCAATACCTCCTCATTAGTTATGTGATCTACCCATCTAATCTTCAGCATTCTTCTCTAGCACCATATTCCGAAAGCTTCTATTCTCTTCCTGTCCAAACTATTTATCGTCCATGTTTCCCTTCCATGCATGGCTACACTCCATACAAATACTTTCAGAAACGACTTCCCGACACTTAAACCTATACTCGATGTTAACAAATTTCTCTTCTTCAGAAACGCTTTCCTTGCCATTGCCAGTCTACATTTTATATCTTCTCTACTTCGACCATCATCAGTTATTTTGCTCCCCAAATAGCAAAACTCCTTTACTACTTTAAGTGTCTCATTTCCTAATCTAATTCCCTTAGCATCACCCGATTTAATTCGACTACATTCCATTATCCTTGTTTTGCTTTTGTTGATGTTCATCTTATATCCTCCTTTCAAGACACTGTCCATTCCGTTCAACTGCTCTTCCAGGTCCTTTGCTGTCTCTGACAGAATTACAATGTCATCCGCGAACCTCAAAGATTTTATTTCTTCTCCATGGATTTTAATACCCTCTCCGAGTTTTTCTTTTGTTTCCTTTACTGCTTGCTCAGTATACGGATTGAATAACATTGGGGAGAGGCTACAACCCTGTCTCACTCCTTTCCCAACCACTGCTTCCCTTTCATGCCCCTCGACTCTTATAACTGTCATC
This sequence comes from Schistocerca americana, assembly GCF_021461395.2. Lineage (NCBI taxonomy): Eukaryota > Metazoa > Arthropoda > Insecta > Orthoptera > Acrididae > Schistocerca > Schistocerca americana. The sequence continues at coordinate 237,245,498 of NC_060123.1, read as the reverse complement.
TGGTTTCTGTACAAATTGTAAATAGCCTTTCACTCCCTGTATTTTACCCCTGCCACCTTTAGAATTTGAAAGAGAGTATTCCAGTCAACATTGTCAAAAGCTTTCTCTAAGTGTAGAAATGCTAGAAACGTAGGTTTGCCTTTCCATAATCTTTCTTCTAAGATAAGTCGTAAGGTCAGTATTGCCTCACGTGTTCCAATATTTCTACGGAATCCAAACTGATCTTCCGCGAGGTCGGCTTCTACCAGCTTTTCCATTCGTCTGTAAAGAATTCGCGTTAGTATTTTGCAGCTGTGACTTATTAAACTGATAGTTCGATAATTTTCACATCTGTCAACACCTGCTTTCTTTGGGATTGGAATTATTGTATTCTTGTTGATGTCTGAGGGTACTTCGCCTGTCTCATACATCTTGCCCACCAGATGGTAGAGTTTTGTCAGGACTGGCTCTCCCAAGGCCGTCAGTAGCACTATGAAATTTCTTACATTTTCAGAATCTTGGGTAAAATTCTAGAGTATACACTCAGCGAAGGATCCATCGCTAATATCATTTTCTTGCAGAAAACAGACTGGTGAAAGCTAAAAAGAAATTTAACAATTATTATTTCTCAATAGGCACATTTTATATAAAAAGATTTTTTGTTGAAATGGTTCAAATGGCTCTGAGCACTATGCGACTTAACTTCTGAGGTCATCAGTCGCCTAGAACTTAGAACTAATTAAACCTAACTAACCTAAGGACACCACAAACATCCATGCCCGAGGAGATTTTTTGTGTAAGGCGAGTATAACTATGGATTCCACCCAGGGTTCTAAACAAAAACATACTAAACAAAAGAGTTCCTGTGTAATAGAGCATAAATCCTATACATATTTTATATGGTAGTACGTTTATCGTCAGCAAAAAATTACCAGTTACCTTTGGCATATTTAACAATTTTTACTTACTGAATTAATAAGCAGCAAAAGGGAAATTGTACGTCAAATTCGATGAAATCTCACATTTTCTGTTTTCTATTCCGTAATGTACTATACACTCTCCAGAACATTTGGTATGTACTAAATAACCAAAGAAACTGGTACACTTGCCTAATATGGTGTATAGCCCTCACGAGCACGCAGAAGTGCCGCAACACGACGTGGCATGGACTCGATTAATGTTTGAAGTAGTGCTGGAGGGAACTGACACCATGAATACTGCAGGGCTGTCCATAAGTCCGTAAAAGTACGAGAGGGTGGGGATCTCTTCAGAACAGCACATTGCAAGGCATTCCTGATATGCTCAATAATCTTCATGTCTGGCGAGTTTGGTGGCCAGCGGAAGTGTTTAAACTCAGAAAACTGTTCCTGGAGCCACTCTGTAGCAATTCTGGTCGTATGGGGAGTCGCATTGTCCTGCTGGAATTGCCGAAGTCTGACGGACTGCACAATAAACATGATATGAATGGATGCTGGTTTTCAGTCAGGATGCTTAAGTATGTGTCACCTGTCAAATTCGTATTTAGATATATCAGAGTCCCATATCACTCCAATTGCACACGTTCCACACCATTACAGAGCCTCCACCAGCTTGAACAGTCATCTGCTGACATGCAGGGTCCATGGATTCATGTGGTTGTCTCCGTAAACGTTTACGTCCGTCCGCTCGATACAATTTGAAACGAGGCTCGTCTGACCAGACAATATGTTTGTGACGGTGTTCACGGGTCCAGGCGAGGCGTAAAGCTTTGTGTCGTACCGTCATCAAGGGTACCCGAGTGTGCGTTCGGTTCTGAACGTCCATATCGATTATGTTTCGCTAAATGATTCGCAGGCTGACACTTGTCGATGGTCCAGCATTGAAATCTGCAGCAATTTGCGGAAGGGTTGCACTTTTGTCACGCTGAACGATTCTCTTCAGTCGTCGTTGGTTCCGTTATTGCAAGATCCTTTTCCGGCGGCAGCCATGTCGTAGATTTGATATTTTTCGGGGTTCCTGATATTCACGGTGTACTCGTGAAATAGTCGTAAAGGAAAATTCCCAGTTTATCGCTACGTCGGAGATGGTGTGTCCCATCGTTCGTGCGCCGACTATAACACCACGTTCAAACTCACTTTTATCTTGATAACATGTTATTTTAGCAGCAGTAGTGGATCTAACAACTGCACCAGGCACTTGTTTTCTTATATAGGCGTTGCCAACCGCAGCGCCGTATTCAGCCTGTTTACATATCTCTGTATTTGAATAAGCATGCCTATGCCAGTTTCTTTGGCGCTTCAGTGTATCGTACACTAATAACATACAATTTTAAGACGTGCAAGTAATGTTTTTAAATCTGACTAACGACTGACGCTTTTTAACACCTCGTATACACTATCAGAGCTGAAAGCTTACATCTCGGGAACCACATAGTCTAGGAGACTCTGAATTGCCTTGTTTCGATGCCCGTCTTGAAGTTGGCATTACGAATAAACAACTCCTTCTTTTGCTTCTGCGAGGTGGCGCAGTGGTTAGCACACTGGACTCGCATTCGGGAGGACGACGGTTCAATCCCGCGTCCGGCCATCCTGATTTAGGTTTTCCGTGATTTCCCTAGATCATTTCAGGCAAATGCCGGTATGGTTCTTTTCAAAGGGCACGGCCGATTTCCTTCCCCATCCTTCCCTAATCCGAGCTTGTGCTCCGTCTCTAATGACCTCGTTGTCGACGGGACATTAAACACTAATCTCCTCGTCTTCCTCCTCCTTTGCTTCTGGCATTACTTTGTTTGAAAATGATCTGCTAGCCAGTGACTTTTGTAGGGAACTTACATATATTGTTCTTTTATACGCATATAAAATGACTAAGCGTAAAAGAAACGCGATTATACGTTAGCAGATACGTTAGATCTGAATTTGTTTCTGAAGCTGCAGAAAAGACTCTTGAAGACATTGAAAGAAGTGTAGCTAACCAGAATATTGTTTATGAAGTGATCACACTCCATAGAGCTTGAAGTTAGCATAGGCAAGCTGAATTCTCTGGTAACTTAGACGCATTTATAAATAAACATTCTCTTCCCTTGACAATAATGCAGGCAATCAAACCTATAGTCAAAGACTTGTTAAATCCAGAGATACTCAAAAATGTTTGCATGGATGACTCATAATGTGAACGTTTCCTTCAATAATGTTGTGTGGTGCCATGTGCCTAAAATGTTTTTGTTAGCCTTATCACTCTGAAGTTAGCATTTTCTGAAACTGTAATAACATTTAACTGTAGGAACTATAACAGTCTGAAATTTCTGGAGAAGTTAGGGCTGAGATTAGAGCAAAATATACATAGAGGACTGTGAGAACTGGATGTGCCTCCTGTACGCCAAGCATAGTTTTCTGCTGAGCAGATGACAGAAGCAGCAAGAAAGTAAAGAAGAAGACGAAGAGAAGCACTGGGCGATTGTGGCATTCAAGAATACACAGAATATGGGCCAGAACAATCCTAGTGCATGAAAGAGTCAGTACTGTAACTCTGTATAAAAGTTTATAATTAAAAAAATGTTGGACTTCAATATCTCAAAACTACGTTTTTTTTTTTTTTTTTTTTTTTTTTTTTTTTTTTTTTTTTTTTTTTTTTTTTTTTTTGCTAGAAATGACTGGTTATCTCAGAAAGTGCTGCGTGTTGAAACAACATGAACTTGTCACACTACGCAAAGAATAAGGTTCAACATTTGTGGAACTAGAATAATAAAAATATACTATGTTGTTTAGCTTTTATGTTCATTTATTTACAAAATTCAGACAGAAAAATTGTTTGAGAAAAATTTCATAACACGCCTCAGAATATAAATTTTTCAACAATTCTCGTTCATCATACCTAAAAAATACATTCATAATGATGGAAAACGAGAATTGGGTGTCGTAAAAGCTTTTCAAGAGAGTGGATCACAAAATTTGGTAATTTAATATCGGTAGCTTAGGACAAATAATCTCCCATTAAGGGGACAGCCTGCTTAACTGAGAATGTCGCCATACCCTCCCCCTTACACACATACCCTATTTACATACATATGTAAGTACGCCTACTTTTATGTGGCTATGTGCAGAGGACTCTCCATGTGTTTAAGTCTTCTGCTATCTGTATCTAATTCTCCAAGACCACAAGTTGCATCAGATATTATCTCACTCCACCCATTCATCACTTCTTAGGTCTTCCCATTGGCCTGTTGCCTAATGGTATCCACTCCATTGCAGTTTTAGGCTATCTTGTTTCTTCTGTTATCTTTACATGTCCAATCCACTGAAATATTTTACTTGTCATCACTCCAGCTACGTTAAGCTCCTTGTCTATATCTTCTAGTTCTGTGTCATGGTGCCTCCTCCATTCTCCAGTATATGGGACCCGAAATGGTCCACATATTTTCCTGAGGACATTCCTCTCAAAATGAAACAGTCGGTTAAAGTCTCGTTTTCGAGTTCTGTAGGTTTGAGAACAGCGTATTACCACGGTATTTTTGACGTTTTATACAGTTTTAGTTTTGGATGCTGAGACGTGCTTCTAGATTTTAATACAGGGTTTAGAGAATAATATTTCACACCTGCAGTCTTGCTTTCATCTCTGCTTCAGTTGATATGAGGTCCGTAAAACCAGAGCCAAGATATATGATTTTTTTCGCGTGCTTATACCTGATACATTTCACTGTTAGATCTGGAGAGTTATGGCGCTTTCTTCCTATGGTCATGTACTCGGTATTTTCAGTACCAGTTTGTAGTCCGAACTTAGCTCAATGCAGGGTATGCGTACTTCTTTTCACTTCATATTATTAGGGCAGTGTCATATACTCAGCCCAAATAGGTAATATCTTCATTGTTGGTTTCAACACCGTGGAAGGACACCAGCAGTACCTTTTCGAGAGTCATTTTCAAATGAACAGGTGATAATACATCTCTTTGTCTTAATCCTATTTCCACTTGCAAATTTTCTGTTATTTTATTGCCTATCTTATTCTTGGCTTTAGCGCTATTAAAGCATATCTTCCCAAGTCTAACCAACTTCTTTATTATACTAAACGTCGTCATGTTTTCAGTCAGATTCGGTCTGTGGATACTGTCCCAAGTTTTCGTAAAGACTACAATCTTGGCCTTATTCATAAATTTTCTCATAGACCTGTTTTAAGACAAAAATCATGTCCTTGGTTGATCGTCCAATTCGGAATCGTCCTGTGTACTCACCAACTATTTCTGTCACCAGGGATTTGATTCGTTTAGTAGACAGTTGGAGAAGATCTTATAGCAAACTTGAGTAGCCCTAAACCACTATAGTTGTCACATACTGATTTATCTCTCTTTTTATGTACGTATGACTCAGTTTGCTTATGGATTTTGGAGCAGAGAGCTTCGACTCCCGTCCTAGAAGTTCAGTGGGAAATCCATCCTCTCTTGGACTCTTGCGGTTTTTGAGCTTTGAGGTTTTTAATTAGTTTTCATAACTTCTCGATGGTGGCTTGAAGATATTCTGGATCCATTGTTACTGGATGGTTAAACTCGAGTAATTCCCTTGGTTCCTCGTAATTTTTAGTAGCTCCGTAAAGTTTTCCGCCCATCTTCTCACAGTTCTCTGATCTTCGGTTAGCAGCTTTCCATTGGCATCTTTTATGAATTTAGGTTGGTGGTTTTATCCTTCTTTAAACTTCTCCACTTTTCTATACAGCGTATCCTAGGAGAAATGGTTAATATTCAGTCAGATGGCAGGAACGATAATTCAAAACTAAAGATGTCTAGCAAACATGGGCTCTAAAATCCATACATTAAGAGTTATGAGCACTTGTTCAGTAAAATAGATGTGTTTCACAGTAGCGAATATGAGCAAGCGCTAATTGCTCTTACGTTATGCATTTTAGAGTCAATGTTTAGTAGACAATATTTTCTTGTTTTGGCCCATACTGCCTTCTCCCAAACCGTGGAAATCGGAAGACTTGCAGTAGAAGAGGTCCACTGTTAGAGCATCAGAACGATTCTCGCTTATCATTTTCGATTCAGTCGTTTCCGGACTATCGTCCCTTAGCTGGAATTGATACATTTACCTTCTCCATCATTATCTTCTCTAAATCACCCTGTATTTGAGGTGAACAGCTTAGCTGAATAACCCTGTACACGAACGAAAGAGAGAGAATGTATGGAAATGAGATTGATGTTACAGTACTAGAAATATGTAAGTACACGAAAGGGAAGCTTGAAAGTTATCTCGACAACTTGTAGATCGCAAGAGAGGAGGAACAAGATCAGACTGGATAAGAATGAGGAAGAAGCTCTGCCTTTTTAAGGAACCATTTCGGTAATTTTCTGAAGTCAATTAGGAAAAATATAGAAAATCTAATTCTGGCCAGCTGGAGGAGTATTGGAAGATGATCGATCGTCCCCAATCGATGCTTACGAAAAGCATTAAAAGTTGCTTTCAAGTTTAATATTTTTATGTCAAGTATGATGATTTTCTATTCTATAATTCGTAACTCCCTTGCTACAACCATTTTAACTTAGATGTTACTAACAAAAAAATATATTTTTTGTATGTCCACACTTGTGATTGATGGTCTGCGGGACTTCGGCCGTTTACTTACGTAATGAAATGAAATACCTACAGCTGTCGTTTTTATATTATTTTATTACATTGCAACCAGTTTCGGTGACTCAGTACACCATCTTCAGGCCGTGACCGACGCTGAAGGTGAACTCCAACCGTAAACACGATCCCATCAGTAGCCAACATCTATGAACTGGCTTCGGCAGAATACCGTAAAAACGATGTTGTGTCTCCAACCATCGACTACCATCTACTGAGTTGCAAGTTATACGATTGGAGTTCACCTCCTCAGCGTCAGTTAAGGCTTGAAGATGATGTACTGAGTCGCCGAAACTGGTTGCAATGTAATTAAATAACACCAAAACGACAGTTGTAGGTGTTTCATTTCATTACGTAAAAATATATATTGTTAACGTGAGATCTTTTTACTTAATATCACGTTATTAAGCACTTCCATGAGATTTTTACTTAATATCACATTATTAAGCGCTTCCCTGTGCGCCCGTTAATAAACTCCAGCTGCAGTGTAACAATGATATTCCAGAGGGATTCCGCCCGGAAAGGCAACGTGTGTCAAACACATCGGGCTGCCAATCATACATCGCATCAGATTTTTGCGATCATTTTGTGGAGTAGAATGCTTTTTGTTTTCAGTCGCCTATATGTAAACTGTACTAGTATCGTGTTTCCGCGTGTAATAAATTGTCGGAAATACAGTCAGCGTCCCATTTCATGGCAAAACTGAATCATCACTTTACGCTCGATGTAGTTCTGCTGGTCGTAAATAGCAAATGTCTGTGAAATAAGCAAAGTGGATGTTATCGGTCACGTCATACACGGTAATAGATGGGCGGTAGCATACACCGTGCAACACTGCTTCGCGTGTTCATACCGGCATTCTGTCATAATTCTTAAAGCGTTGTCAAAATAAAAATAACAGTATTAATGTCAGTGTGGTGTAGGGCAACTGTAAAGATACCGCATAATGATTTCGGAACACTGCGGATTCGTGTTACGGTCGCATAACCCACTGATAATTGCTGTGCAATCGACTATGATGTCAGCGCGTATTGGTATTCACCTGATACTGATATGTGAAACGTAAAATTCGAGGATAACAGAAAACTTTGCAATGCATGAATGCCTCGGTATTGAAGCATGTATATGGCTATCCCATCCAAAATGGCTCTCTTGAAGCAAGCCATGCTGTGAGCCATTCGAAAGCAGTATGTATATTTATACTTAAGCTATAGGTTTATACATTTGGAAATCATTTTCGTAGAGGATTTTTCACAAAAGAACAAAATTCTTGAGTCGACAGTTTTTCGAAAAATAGCGATATGATTCTTAGCATGACTGCTTAAATCCTTTTTAGAGGAAGAGTGAAAACTACGTCAGATCATCTAGCGGATGCGTCAGTAAAACTCTACTCTGCTTGATGACGTACAGATGTTTGAGACGCAGTTCTACCACTATTATTTATTATTTTCTGCAGTAAATCGCTGTATGCATTAGCTCCAGTGGTTTTCAAACAGTGTTACGATACGTTTTTCTGCAATTTCACGGTCTAAACAGTAAAAACCGATCATTCCGAGGATTACAATATCAACATGTGATTACCATCATAATTCACTGTATGCGATGCTATACCAACTGGATATGATAACCACAAAACATACCACTATCGAGTATCCTTGTACGCTACGTAACTGTGTTGCGAAGACACCCAGTATTTACAAATACTACCCATTAACTAGGTTAGCTACGTCAGAGTCCCTCAGTATGAGTTACTTTCGGGATAGTATTTTTCACTTCATTAACTGCAAATGACTTACCTGCTAGAATACGCTTATTACAGCAGATACTCATTTTTAGTAAGTTTAATTTTATTTCTTACTGCTTTCGTAGAGCGAGTATACATGTCCCCTTTTACTTTTGAGAAGTAATAATTTTAGATTATTAGATAATTCGCTAATACAACGACTGCAGAGTCTTGACTTCCATCAAAAAAAAAAAAAAAAAAAAAAAAAAAAAGAAAACACATACGCACCTAATGTTTTATTATCTCTGACTCCTTTCTTTCATAATTTATAAAACTTAAAATGTTACTAGCTATTATTATTATTATTACAAATATGACTGGGATATTTTACTAGTCCATCGCCTGCCGGAGTGGCCGAGCGGTTCTAGGCGCTACAGTCTGGAACCGCGCGAGCGCTACGGTCGCAGGTTCGAATCCTGCCTCGGGCATGGATGTGTGTGCTGTCCTTAGGTTAGTTAGGTTAGTTAGGTTTAAGTAGTTCTCAGTTCTAGGGGACTGATGACCTTAGAAGTTAAGTCCCGTAGTGCTCAGAGTCATTTGAACTAGTCCACTATCACTTCTTATCTTTTTAGTTTTTATCTAGCGTAGCCTTTCTTGTCTTGATATTTTATTTATTTTGTTTGGAATATAATATTTTTTTAATATTTGATTATTTTTCTTTCTTTTTAAAAATATTTTAATAACGAGTTTTTATACTGTAACAAAAATATTATTTTTTCATTGCTGATATTGCACCCTGATGTGTGAACCATAGACGTATACCACTTTTCCTGTAGTGTCTACCTATGCAGAATATTTTTCAAATGATACAAAAATAACTATCTACTATCACTATTTTGTGCTACGCAAAAAAAAAAAAAAGAAAGAAATACTCTCCACTTCAGGCGTCAGCTTACTCACTAATCAACTTCGCAACCTACATTATAGAGTTCACTGATGACTCCATAAACCAGAAATTAAAGACGTCGAAAATGCAGTTTAAGTCTTATAGACTGACGCAAAAGAGATCTCAACACCAAGGAGGAGTTGTGAGAGATAAACGAAAGTTCGTAGGCGTGTTTCTGCATCTGAAACATGACGTCTATTCAAATTTCGCGCCAGTCGCGTAAGAGTGGCGCCAGTACCACCACTATGAGGCTGCAAATTAGGTTTGCATTAAATAAACGCTGGAACGGTCGTGAGCGTTAGTTACCTTTGAGATCGGACATAGTGCATTGATGTTAGTCAAGAATGACGCTGTTATCAACAGCTCATTGAGTTTCAACGAGATCGTGCGTACGGGCTACCAGAAACTGGACGTTCCTTCCGCTGTATTTCTCTGAGTCTTGGCAGAAATACGGCTACTATAGAGGGTGGTTATAGTTAAACTTTCGCTACCTGAGAGGGCCTCTTTGGAAAACGAATGATCGTAGGACAATGAAATTTGTGGAAGCATTAGTAAGGACATGCGAAAGAGAAATAACGAATAAACCATTGATAGAAACACGTTTTCATTTCCACAGGAAAGGGTAACATTTGTTAACTGCGTACCATGTCAATGTTCCAGGTTAGAATCATTGCTTAATGTGACGACCATCTGCATCTACGACAGCCAGGAACCACACTAGAGGTATGATTTTACAACTGTTCGCAGCACTTTTCGAAGAGTGGACCGCCACTCGGGATTAGCCGAGCGGCCGGCACGGTAACTCAGCGTGTTCGGTCAGAGGGTTAGCTGCCCTTTGTAATTAAAAAAACTGAGTTAATGGATCAACGACGAACTGAAACGGGTGTCTTGCGACGTCCACACCAAGCAGATAAAACGAACAAAATGAGATTCTTTTTTTTTAAAAAAAAAAGAAAAAAAAGGGGGGTCTCAGACGCTGCAGTCATGGACTGTGCGGCTGGTCCCGGCGGAGGTTCGAGTCCTCCCTCGGGCATGGGTGTGTGTCTTTGTCCTTAAGATAATTTAGGTTAAGTAGTGTGTAAACTTAGGGACTGATGACCTTAGCAGTTAAGTCCCATAAGATTCCACACATATTTGAAGATTTTTGAAGGCTGGACCATGAAATGTTCAGCTGTCGTGACACAGCTTTTGCACTGGTTGAAGGTCACACGTTACGTCTAGAATTTTCAGCCATGGCAACAGTAACTTGTTCAACAATTTGTGGCGTAGTTGTCCATCGGCCTCTCGCAGAACCAGTTCCCAAATCGCCAGTTAATTCCATCTTCCGAACCGTGCTATTCAGCCCCGGTGCGGAAAGCAGATCTCTCCGTATTCCTTTAATGTGTCGATACTCGCTAAGAGAAGCAGCCCTATTGCTGTTGTTTTTATAAAACAAGTTTATGGTAAATCGCTGGTCACTTTGACCAGAGTCATGTTGACTGACTGCAACTGTAACGCACACTAATGCTTGTGTTTCAATCCTACGTCACCGTATCAGTACCGGTGCCTAACGGTAAGCCATAACACTAACACTACTAACAGCGGGAATCTTGCAGAGCATAGTCTGAACATAATTTCTTTAAAATTGGGCACCAGTATGGCAAATAGTTTTATGTCTACACTGGTTCAAGTTGCGAAACTTTAATTATAACCACCCTGAACATGATTTTTGGCAGCGGTGGTAACAGAAACACTGGTACTACATTTGGCGTTCTGGTCCAGGGTGTGATTTCGTATGGTAGCAGGAGCACTCCCGTAGTTATCCCACGCACCCTGAAGGCAAGTTTGGACGTCTGTCTGATGATTCGTCCTGTTGTTCTGCCATTCAAGCCGGCCGCTGTGGCCGAGCGGTTCTAGACTCTTCAGTCCGGAACCGCGCTGCTGCTACGGTCGCAGGTTCAAATCCTGCCTCGGGCATGGGTGTGTGTGATGTCCTTAGATTAGTTAGGTTTAAGTAGTTCTAAGTCTAGGGGACTGATGACCTGAGATGTTAAGTCCCATAGTGCTTAGAGCCTTTTGAACCATTTGAATCTGCCATTCATGAACGGCATTCCAGGGGGGTGTTTAATAGGATTACGCGCACTCACATACCGCTCTTGAAACCCAACAAGCTCTACCGAGAGTCGGCATGTTGCGTTGGCCTGCTCGATCATCAAATCTGTCTCCAATTGAGCACACATGGGACATCGTCGGATGAAAACTCCAGCGTCATCCTCAACCATTATTAATCGTTCCTGTATTGACCGGCCCTGTGCAGGAGGCATGGAACTCCATCCCACAAACTTATATCCGGAACCTGTATTACACAAAGCATACACGTTTGCATTCAACATTCTGGCGTTTACACCGGTTATTAATGTATCAGCATTTCGCATTTGCAATCAGTTTTCTAGCGCTTCCATTAATCTGTGATCTTGCAACGTTAATCGCTTTTAAATGTTACCTAGACAAATGTACTCCCGAAATTTCATTACTCTACATTAATTATTTCTTGGCGCTGGAATTTTTTTTACCGTCAATATATTTCCTTAGCAATAATTTGTGATTTGCCTTCCGTCAACCAACGATCACGTCCTGTTTTGAGTTTCAGATGCGGAATCAATCGACTTATAGCCTGTATATTAGTGGACATCATTACACCATTTCAGAACTCTGAACCAAATTACACCAATACTACTTTTCAACAGTTCTGAATCCCATTGAAATTGTACAAACATTAATAAATGTGAAACTTCCTGGCAGATTAAAACTGTGTGCCGGACCGAGACTCGAACTCGGGACCTTTGCCTTTCGCGGACGAGTGCTCTACCATCTGAGCTACCCAAGCACAACGCGTGCCCCGTCCTCTCATTCTGGAAACATCCCCCAGCCTGTGGCTAAGCCATGACTCCGCAATACCCTTTATTTCAGGAGTACTAGGTCGGCTAGGTTCGCAGAAGAGCTTCTGTAAAGTTTGGAAAGTAGGAGACGAGGTACCGACGGAAGTAAAGCTGTGAGGAGGGGGTGTGAGTTGTGCTTGGGTAGCTCAGATGGTAGAGCGTTTGCCCACGAAAGGCAAAGGTCCCGAGTTCGAGTCTCGGTCCGGCACACAGTTTTAATCTGCCAGGAAAGCTTCATAACAGCGCACACTCCGCTGCAGAGTGAAAATCTCATTCTGGATTAATGAATGTCTTGGTATACTTATGAACTCAGTGGCGGACACAGACTTCTGCACTGAAAGTGGTTACTCCGTCTCGCTGCACTTCAGACTGTTCCAGACGAGCTCTCTACGTCACCTAATTAAAGCTTCATGTCTTACAAAATACACAACGCTTCATATCAAAGTTCCACTTGCAACTTACGTTCTAGATTATTTTGTGGATATATTCCAGTCTCTGTCCTCTCCTGCAGGTTTTACCGTCTACTGGCCGGCCGGATTGGCCGAGCGGTTCTAGGCGCTACAGTCTGGAACCGCGCGACCGCTACGATCACAGGTTCGAATCCTGCCTCGGGCATGGATGTGTGTGATCTCCTTAGGTTAGTTAGGTTTAAGTAGTTCTAAGTTCTAGGGGACTTATGACCTCAGCAGTTGAGTCCCATAGTGCTCAGAGCCATTTGAACCATTTTTCCGTCTACTGATCCCTCTAGCACCATGGAAATATCTCCTGATGTCTTAAGAAATGTCGTGTCATCCTGACCATTCTTCTTGTTGATGTTCTCCATAAGTTCCTCTCGTCGCCGATTCTTCGGAATACCTCTTCAGTTCTTCTCTGATCAATCCATTTAATTTTTAACGTTCTAATGTAGCGTCACATCTCAAACGCTTCGATTCTCTTCTTTCCCGGTTTTCCCATATTCCATGATTCATCTAGATTTACTACTGTACTCCGTATGTATATATTATCAGAACTTCCGTCACTTCAAGGTAGATGTTTGTCACAGGTGGACTTCTTTTAATAGTGAATGCCCTCTTTCCCTATGCCAGTTTACTTTTTATGTCATCTTTGCCTCGCCAGTCGTGGGTTATCTTGCTTTCACGATAAAATAATTCCTTCACCTTGTCTACCTCGGGTCCCCAATTATAATGTTATGTTTGTCGGTAATCTCATTTCTGCTACTCCTCGGTACTTTCGTCTCCCTTCGGTAAAATCTCAATGCATGGTGAGTGTTCATTAGACCATTCATTCTATCCAGCAGGTTCCATAATTCTACTTCACTTTCTCTGACGATAGCAGTATCATCAGCGAATCGTGACATTGATACTCTTTCACACTGAATTTTAATCCCACTCTTGAAACTTTCTTTTATTTCCGTCATTGCTTCTTTCATATGTAGACCGAATAGTATGATCCAATCACTGCATTCCTGCCTTACACCGTTTTTAATCTAAGAACTTCGTTCTTGATCTTCCATTCGTATTGTCCCGTCATGATACCTGTAAAATTTTATATTTTATCCGTCTCTCCCTGTAGTTTACTCCTATTGTTCTCAGAATTTCGAATGTTTTGCACCATATTACAATAGCGAATGCTTTTTTTAGATGGACGAATCCCATGAACGAGTCTTGATTTTTCTTATTTATTGCTTCCATCGTCGACCTCAGCGTCCGAACAGCCTCTCTGATGCCTCCACGTTTCCTAAAGTCAATCTGAGCGTCATCTAACATGTCCTCAACTTTCTTTTGCAGTCTTGCAGTTTTGTTCTTGTCAGCCAATTTCGTACATCAGTCACTAAGCGTATTATGCAATAATTTTCGCACTTATCTGTGCTTGCTTTTTTTTTTGAGGATTGTGTGAATGATAATTTTCCGAAAGGCTAATGGTACATCTCGATTCTCATAGATTCTACACATCGAGTTAAACAGTCGTTTGGTTGTCGCTTTACCCAATGATTTTAGAAGTTCTGTAGGAATTTTATTTACACCTTCTGCCTTCTATATCTTTTGCCTTATTTCTTTGCAAATCATTCAAAGTTCTGTTAAACTCAGACTCTAATATTGCATCCCCTGTGTCTTCCATATCGAATCCCATTTTTTCTTCTGTCACATAATCAAGAAAGTCCTCCCCATCATAGAGGGCTCCAACGCACTCTTAATATTGCTCTTAATTTTACCGAAGTTGATTTGATTTTCTATATGAAAAATAATTTTTTTCCAATAACATGTCTTGTTGTTTTCCTAAAGACATTTTTCTTTAGATTCTTAGTACTATCTATGTATTACATTGCTAAATGACGTATATTATTGAGTTCCTGTGTTTCCCAAAACCCCGGGAATTTTCTAAGAGTACCGCCTTCTCTTTTAATAATTAAACAATGTATTCGCTTTTGTTAACTGAAATAAATTGTATAACTCAGTTTTCCTTTCTCTTCTCTCATTCCTGCTGCCTAGCTCGTACTGTCCTGTTGTTCTGTCTTCTATCCTTCCCCTGTTATCATATTCCAGCTCCCTATGATTTTTAAATTATCATCTCCCCTTGTCATACAGATGAGAACAACTCACGAACTGTTAACAGTAACTCACTCTCCGACCTCCCTCGCTTTTTCCGTTATACCATTATCTGTTGCTGTTGATATTATCCTACATTCATCTGACCAGAAATCCTCATCCTCTCTCCATGTCACGTCACTTCACTCCCCCTCCCACCCCCCCAACCCCCCCCCCCCCCCCCCCCCCGCCTCCCCCAGATTTTTTCCTTTCTATTTTCCTTTTCAGATTTTCTAGCTTCCCGAATACGTTCAAACTTTTGACATTCCGCTCCCCGATTCGTAGAATGTTACAGTTTCGTTGGTTATTCAATCTTTTTCTCTTTGTAGCCTCCTCCCTGGCAGTCCTATCCTAGAATCTGAATGGGGAAATAATCCGGTATCTTTTCCCAACGGAGAATTCATTGAGCTATCTCGTACCGCGAGAAGATAGTACACTCATTTCGCTAGTGGAAGATACAGAGAACGGAATACGTACTATTTTAGATAACTTTATTTTACCAAATAAAAGTGGCAAGCTTAAAAAAACTGAACACCACAACAGAGGTCACCAACGGAAGCAACAATATTTGTTTAAGACATATACAGTTTAAACATCCAATGAGATACAAACCCTTGTTGGAGCACATCATCACGCAACAGCTTCAAAAACAACTGCCGGGTTCGGCCTCCCAAAATGCAATGGTCTGTCTCAAACAGAATAATTATGATATACTATTCAGTGAACTAAAACACAGTTAGCAAAGAATTTTAACACGCCTTAAGACGAAGTAAGCAACTACGTCCTTTACACTCTTAAAGAAGGAGGAACACTTTCCTGGGGAATGTTATCTGAAAACCGAGTAAGGGAGCTGAAATAGATCTTAAATCAGCGGCCCCACTGAATAAAATTCTACTCTTTAACTATGATTTAAATAACAAGTCTTACCAGTATTCAAACGCAATATCGGGCATTAAAAGATTAAAGTCATTTTCAAAAAAATATGATTTCAAAAGCACTTTGCATGACATGAATCACTGATTATCCAAAATCTCGCCCTCTGAGGAAAACAGTTCTCAAAACAGTTAACCAAGAGATGAGCTATAAAAATATAATTGCCTTTAAAACAATCAAAAAACCTTAGCAAAGACAAATGTGGCCGCTCATTCCTAATTTCTAAAGCCACAGCACCAAAAGGCATCAATACTCAGCAAAAACAAAACACAGTTTACCACTCACAACATAGACTTGGACGCAACGCTCCCAAACACCGTGAGACTATTAAACAAGGGGGTGGGGATGATTAAGAACACACTTAGTACGCCGCAGTCTCAGGAAATACACTTTTACTGTCTCAAGATGACCGGTTTCAACAGTTTTATGCTGCCGTCATCATCTTAAGGAGTGATGATTGTTAAAATTGTTCATCTTGGAGCAATAAAAGCTTCTGTACTACGATCGCAGCGTAACAAGTGCATCCTTCATGTCTATATAGATCGCCCCACAGCACAACATGTGTACTTTATACTATTAAACAAGATTAATCGGTGGCGTACGTTAATACCACGTACTGACAAATGTTTGCACATCAAACAGTACGGCGAAATCCAACCAAACTACCGAATGACGTGAGTCGTACATGTTGTGCCTGTTGACCTTTAGATAAAACAGACATCACATTCAGCGGCACGTACACAACTCGTAACGTCGATGGAGAATTTGCTGCGCCAGGAAGCATAACACTTTCATCTCAGTGCTCAGTTTAAACTCCAAACACAATTCGAACTCTACTGTACTTGCAGGTGGCCCTGCAAACATCTACTATTAATGCTGCTCCTGTGTTGTGTGTGATTTCCTAAGGGACCAAACCGCTGAGGTCATCGGTCCCTAGACTTACACGCTGCTTAAACCAACGTATGCTAAGAACAATACACACACACACACACACACACACACACACACACACACACACACACACACATGCCCGAGGGAGGACTCGAACCTCCGGCGGGAGGGGCAGCGCAGTCCACGACATGGCGCATGTAACCGCGCGCCACTATTAATGCTGCCACTGAACTGGCGTTCAAGGTAACACTGTGCCAACACCGCGGCATCAACTCCACGGGAGAACTGCTATCCCGCTGTCCCACAAGAATTACTCGCTCTTGCATTCGCTGGAGATGACAAGAACAATAAGCCGATCCGCGTACAGTGCTTTTAATGCATCATCTGCGACCCCGCCGTCGCCTAACGGAACACAGGTGAAGGCGTTGCCACGAGACGCAGTTTTCGGTATGTTTGAATATCGATTGCGGACTGGCTCAATAATCATTACTATAGTTGCGCCATACCAAAGTTGAGGTTCGGTAGTTTTGATACAGTGCATAAATGACGTACCAAATGGTGGGATCATTGGTAGCATTGGTAATGACAAAACGTAGCTGAGTATATGAGAGAGAAAGTGGGACCCGACGAGTCCTCTTTATTTTTTTTCCACATAAATAGAACCGTATATCGTTTAGTGTTAGCCCATTCTGTATTTTATGTCCTTAAAAACTACAAACTGAATTTTGTAAGTAAAGAGAATTAGTTGATTGCGTAACTTCTTTACTCTTATGCAAACTATGCAATTATTTCTGATGCAAGTACAGTTTGCATGCACAAACATAAAAATATATATAATTATTGTCGTTATTTTGTACTCAATGGGCCGGCCGCGGCGGCCGTGCGGTTCTAGGCGCTGCAGTCTGGAACCGTGGGGCTGCTACGCTCGCAGGTTCGAATCCTGCCTCGGGCATGGATGTGTGTGATGTCCTTAGGTTAGTTAGGTTTAAGTAGTTCTAAGTTCTAGGGGATTGGTGACCTAAGATGTTAAGTCCCATAGTACTCAGAGCCATTTCAACCATTTGTACTCAATGGAACGTTCTGCATCATGATCAAAGGCTAGAGTTTCCTGTTATTATTGATAAGTGTAAAAGTTTTTATGAATGACAGAAACGTGTTTTGTATAAGCTCAAGGAAGTATTGAAGTGATGTTTGTTTTTTTTTGTATAGGAAATCGCATTTTCTAGTGCAATATGATAAATCTGTATTGCTTGCTTTTAATTTTTGGTATATCATTCGTCTTTTTCATGTCATAAATCAACATACTTCAAATAAAACCTAAATTAAACACCGACAATTTCAATTATGCTATCGATATTGTTTATTTTTAAGAAACAAACAGGAGGATAACTATGTATAGCAAAGATGTTCTGTAGGATACATGGCCCTTTTACATATCCTCAATGTGTTTCTCGACAGTTCACCACTTCGGTTTCTAGGGGAATCTTACGACACTGATCGCATACGGAGACAAAGTGATCGAAATGAAGTAACGCCTGATAGGTATGAAACACACTTAACGTACAGGTAATGCCATTAAGATCTTAACTGATCAATTCTACTGGAAAAGCTACAGTAGCCTCACTTGCTTATTGTAGTTTACGGTAGCCTACGATAGTTTTACAACTCTAATCATGACCCTTTTTTAAAATTAAATGCCACATATCCTATACATACACATTATGTGATTTTAATGGAGGGGTTTCAACTGCTTTTTGCAGCCTCATTCTGTTGATCATTGCTGATTCTTTCGCATTTTAGGAGCAGTTTCCCATCCCAAGAGCAAGCCATTGCTCTGAAACTCTGCCCGCTCCTCTGACCTCTTTGACAATAGCTTTGGCAGAACAAGGGTGATTACTTACATCGAATGTCTTTGGCTGCCACTGTTGATAATTTTTATTGAAAATTTAAGCAGTGACAGTGCTATCAACAATAAACACATTTTCATGCAGGTTCTGAATAAAAGGATTCATTTCTAGGTTAAGCACAGACGAGTAAGTACATTTACAGCTACGTCACGTTACTGCGGAGTACGCTTTAATATGGGATTTAATGATGACGCACGGATATGATCCAACAAGAAAGGTAGTTCACTGTTTAGCACAACGGATACAGAATACCTAAACAAGCATGTCAGGAAAGGCAACGTAACGGAAATAGTACTGAGGTACGACGCATTCCACATTTTTCATTCTGTTAATTTCTTTCTTTAGATTTATTCCAATATTTCCTGAACATTGATCATTCGGAAATAAGTGCCTATGGTAGGATAGAAAGCGGAATGGAATTTTGTAAATTATTGACGGAGTCAGTGAGATTCTTTCATCATGAACGGTGAGAATTTAGTTGATACACTCAGGGGATGTCACCAGTAATCCCTGACGTACTTATGTAACTAATGTATTAAGCAATATTCGTCTGAAAATAAGAGCACATGATCATAAATGATTATTACACGGGGGTTAGGGGTCCCTTAATATAATGTTGGGTTGGGGTGTAAGGCTAAAAGGTTTTTGAGGTTGTATTCAGACTCACATAAAAAATGTCAAAGTTGCAAACTAGGACGAAAAAGAATCGCGCAGGTTCATGCAAATTCGCACATTAAAAAGGTGAGCAGCGATTTATTGTTCACCATACTACTAATAACACAAGAAGAGAGCGACTGGAGAGATCAGTAGCCGCCTTTAGCTCAAGTACACTAGGTGTCAAGCTTGGACAATATGTATCCCTGGATATAGGGGTTAGTTCGGAACAGAACGCCATGCTCCACCACAAAGTGCATAGCAGCATACAGAAAAACTGCGAGATCGCGAATACGTGGAGACCTAATGGACAAAGGCCACGATGTAAACACAAAGAACATCCTATTAAAACTGCATTAACTTCACATAAAATCTTCCACACCATACATGCCTCATTAACCAAACACATTTAATAAGAGATGGAGCTCACAGAGCTGACTTTGGCCACGCGACGTGATTTTTCAAGTCTGCAAGTTAAATTAGTACATTCAGATACCTGTATCGGCACTCGAAAGAGCCAACTCAGTAGAGGGTCACTGTTCACGTGCCCAGAGACCGTCAGAGTGATGAGAATGGCACATGACTGAGAAACGGCTCCGCACTTGGTGGAAAGGAGGGAGGTACCACTATGTCTAACCAACTAAAACTAAAACTAAACTCCTTCCGAACAGGCCATGAAGGCCCAACGGTACCGACCGGCCGCCGTGTCATCCTCAGCCCACAGGCGTCACTGGATGAGGATATGGAGGGGCAGCAGGTCAGCACACAGCTCTGCCGCCGTATGTCAGTTTCCAAGAACGGAGCCGCTACTCCTCAATCAAGTAGCTCCTCAGTTTGCCTCACAACGGCTGAGTGCACCCCGCTTGCCAACAGCGCTCGGCAGACCGAATGGTCACCCATCCAAGTGCAAGCCCAGCCCGACAGCGCTTAACTTCGGTGATCTGACGGGAACCGGTCTTACCACTGCGGCAAGGCCGTTGGCCTCTGACGAACTACGACGCTAAAAAGGTTGAACGTAACGTCTATCTTGGTTCCGCTCTCAACTTTCGTTCTGTGCTACTCTATCTCATCAGCTTACGTCGAAAACGACTCCACGCCACGTATGCTCACTGTGGTTGCTCGCGAAAACATTTGAATTTCAGACACATACGCACTCTCTCATGATCAGTAGTACGACACATAGGGACTGGAAAGCAAAATAAATGAACAGTTTGGCTCATCTCTTTTATAGGGGCTGCTGATAGAGTGAATAAAGAAGAAACGTACATCGTTAAAATCAGCGCTACACGTAGGCGAGATTTGTCGCGAATACAAAGTTTATGAAGCGATTCTGACTGACCCGTTTCTGACGGTTCCAATTCCCCTACGGCCATCAAGATTTAGGTTTTCCGTGATTTCCCAAAATCGTTCGAGGAAAATGCCGGGATGGTTCTTTTGAAAAAGGACACGGCCGATTTCCTTGCTAGATCCTTCTGTAATCCGAGCTTGCGCTGCGTGTATTATGACCGCGCTGTCCACGGGACGTTCAACACTAAACTTCGTTACGTTCTAGGCCAACAAATATTACAATACAACTAAACCATATACTGACACTACATCATTCTTCTTCATGGACGTAAGATACTGCGACTCTCACACTTGTGACGTGCTCTAGAATATTTTGAACCGTCACAAACGTGAAGTCAAGCTGTAAGAGAAAAATAATCGAGGGTACTTTTCCTGGCATTTCAAAATTTGACTGACTCAACAACGCGTACAGGTTATTAAGGTTTCATACCAAATGACACAAGGTAGCACCTCTCATGAACTCAATAAATGACCTCACTGACAAACACAATTCTGAACGAATATAATTCTACTGAACTGAATCATATCATTAATAGTTCCTAAGATATTCGAATGCGTCACACAAACAATAGTAATGAAAATTCCATTTTTTGTTAATTGTTTCATTGCAGAATAAATATAGAGTAACTTCTGTGAGACATGCCGCTGTAGATTTGCAGACAATTTTTCTCTCACAGAACATAACGAATTTCTCGACAATGATAACGAAAATGTTAATTTAATATGGTTAAAACATCGAGCGTTTGATCACTTATTTCATTAGGAGTCTTCACTTATTTCATTAGGAGTCTTCATTATTCACTGAATCCCGAATATGAAGATCTAAAGAGGTGACAAGTTGCTTTCGTAATGATCATGAGGGGGAACGGTTAAGCAGCTGGAAAGCCAATGGAATTGGATGTCGCTACAATGGAGTGATGGCTTGCTATAACGTATGACAGTGTATCATTAATGATACCTTTTGAAGCAATAAACATGCGTTCTTCTTTCCGATGTTTATTTGGAATAACGGGTGCATTCGATATTCAGTTAAGCTTACATTACCAACCAATTAAAAATATTTTGTTCGCATATTGACTTTCGCTACATATTACTGATATTCGTAACGTGTATAAATATGTCCATTTTTAATTTTATTACTTTGCATGGGAATAAATAATTTTAGTACTTTCCCGAATCCGACAAAATTGCCTCTGTGTCACTTGTGGTAGCAAGTAGAATGTAACGACAGAGAGGACGTTTCGCAATAGTTCATAATCTTCTCATGTTGACTCGAAGATAAATTTTGTTTTGACATCTTTGACTTTACAGGTCAATAGAGTGAGCCGCATATTCGGTATCATTAATTTTTCATTTGCTGATATATGCAAGCTTGTAAACGGTCAGATGGGCAGCAGTGTAACAAAATAACCTAAATCATATTCGTGTTCACTGGTGAGTCGTTCGTGTTGCTGATGTTGATCAGCCTGTCTTCAGGATCTGTTCTTTGCAGGCCAACGAAGAAGGGTTACAACCGTGTTTGTAAACGTGATAAGTATGGTCTCCCCGTTGTAAACACTGTGCAACTCGGTCTCAGCGTCTAGTTATTGCGCCCCTGGTGAGCGCTGGCCGGCTTATCGCCTTCGGCTCCTCGGACCCGACGGCGGCATCCCCCGGATGAAGCTCTCTGTCCTCGTCTTTCTTTTTGCGTCGCCGCCGCCTAGTACAGACCTGCGCCAACGGTGCCGTAAAAGCGGAAGATTTAAAGAGAGTCGCCGGGGCGTGCTGCGAGATGAAGTAGAGCTGGGCCACGCCGCTGCTGGTATTTCGTGTGGGCACAGTGAGGGACTGGCCACCACGTGGCGGGCCTTTTGTCCACGCGACGGCGCTAAATTATCGGGAAATCATTACAGCGCCGCTTTTGTGTCGGCTCTCTTTTCTTCACTGACCGCGCGGAAACCGGCGGCTAATTGAGCGCGCGGGCTGCGCCGCTGTCAGGGGTGTGGCTGGACCCCCCTGTCTCCCTGGGCCCTCTGCCCACTGCTTTAAAGACCTCTGCAAAGACCCACTACCAACATCTTTCGCTATCCACAAAGTTTGTAATTTTGACATTACTGGAATTTTTATGAGCGCTCCTTCTCAGTGTGTCTTGAATAGTGATGTTCTAGCACTTTTTCAACTACAAAGTGCGAAAACTGTGAAGTATCTACGTCTGCATCTATATAGGTATTCCCCAAGCCACCATACGCTGCGTGGAGAAGGATACCCTGTACTACTACTAGTAATTTCCTTTCCTGATCTACTCGCGAATAGAGCGAGGGAAAAACGACTATCTATATGCCTCCGTTGTTGTTGTTGTGGTCTTCAGTCCAGAGACTGGTTTGATGCAGCTCTCCATGCTACTCTATCCTGTGCAAGCTGCTTCATCTCCCAGTACGTACTGCAGCCTACATCCTTCAGAATCTGCTTAGTGTATTCATCTCTTGGTCTCCCTCTACGATTTTTACCCTCCACGCTGCCCTCCAATACTACATGGTTGATCCCTTGATGCCTCAGAACATGTCCTAACAACCAATCCCTTCTTCTAGTCAAGTAGTAGTACAGGGTATCCTTCTCCACGCAGCGTATGGTGGCTTGGGGAATACCTATATAGATGCAGACGTAGATACTTCACAGTTTTCGCACTTTGTAGTTGAAAAAGTGCTAGAACATCACTATTCAAGACACACTGAGAAGGAGCGCTCATAAAAATTCCAGTAATGTCAAAATTACAAACTTTGTGGATAGCGAAAGATGTTGGTAGAATTCTCCCGAATTCTATTCAATACCTCCTCATTAGTTATGTGATCTACCCATCTAATCTTCAGCATTCTTCTGTAGCGCCACATTTCGAAAGTTTCTATTCTCTTCTTGTCTAAACTATTTATCGCCCATGTTTCACTTTGATACATGGCTACACTCCGTACAAATACTTTCATAAACGACATCCTGACAAATCCATACTCGATGTTAACAAATTTTCTTCTTCAGAAAAGCTTTCCCTGCCATTGCCAGTCTACATTTTATGTCCTCTCTACTTCGACCGTCATCAGTTATTTTGCTCCCCAAATAGCAAAACTCCTTTACTACTTTAAATGTCTCATTTCCTAATCTAATTCCCTCAGTATCACCCGAGTTAACTCCTCCACATTCCATTATCCTCGTTTTGCTTTTGTTGATGTTCGTCTTCTATCCTCCTTTCAACACACTGTCCATTGCGTTCAACTGCTCTCCCAAGTCCTATGCTGTCTCTGACAGAATTACAATGTCATCGGCAAACCTCAAAGTTTTTATTTCTTCTCCATGGATTTTAATACCTACTCCGAATTTGAATAACGTCGGGGATAGGCTACAACCCTGTCTCACTCCCTTACCAACCACTGCTTCCCTTTCATGCCCCTCGACTCTTATAACCGCCCTTTGCTTTCTGAACAAATTGTAAATAGCCTATCGCTCCCTGTATTTTACCACTGCCACCTTCATAATTTGAAAGAGAGTATTCCAGTCAGCATTGTCAAAAGCTCTCTCTAAGTCTACGAATGCTAGAAACTTAGGTTTGCCTTTTCTTAATCTAGCTTCTAGGATAAGTCGTATGGTCAGTATTGCCTCACGTGTTCTAGTATTTCTACTGCATCCAAACTGATCTACCCAGAGGTCGGCTTCTACCAGTTTTTCCTCCGTATGAGCGCTAATTTCTCGTATCTTATCTCTGCGGTTCTTACGCGGAACGTGTGTTTGCGGCAGTAAAATCGTTCGGCAGTCAGCTAATCGTTCGGCAGTCACCTTCAAATGCCGGTTCTCTAAATTTTCTCAGTACTATTCTCGAAAGGAACACCGCCTTGTGCTCCATTTGAGTTCCCGGAGCAGCTTCGTAACACTTACGAGTTGTCCGAACTTACCGCTAACAAACCTAGCAACCCCCTCTGAATTGCTTCGGTGTCTTTCTTTAATCGGAGTGGTACGGATCCCAAATACTAGAGCAGTACTCAAGAATAGGCAGCGTCCTATATGCGGTCTCCTTTAAAGGCGAACCACTCTTTTCTAAAATTCTCCCGGTAAACCGAAGTCGACCATTTGCCTTCCCTACCGCAGTTTTCACGTGCTCGTTCCATCTCGTATCGCTGTGCAGCGTTACGCTCAGGTATTTAAATGACTTGACTGTGTCAAGTGGAACACTAGTAATACGGTGTCCAACCATTACAGGTTTGATCTTCCTAGTCATCCGCATTGAATTACATTTTTCCACATTTAGGGCTACCTGCCATTCATCACACCAAATGGAAATTTGGTTTAAGTCGTCATGTATCTTCTTACAGCTTGCTTCATAACTATTCATCCGATTTCACAAGGCTATATCTTCTGCACCCATGCACATACACTCCTGGAAATGGAAAAAAGAACGCATTGATACCGGTGTGTCAGACCCACCATACGTGCTCCGGACACTGCGAGAGGGCTGTACAAGCAATGATCACACGCACGGCACAGCGGACACACCAGGAACCGCGGTGTTGGCCGTCGAATGGCGCTAGCTGCGCAGCATTTGTGCACCGCCGCCGTCAGTGTTAGCCAGTTTGCCGTGGCATACGGAGCTCCATCGCAGTCTTTAACACTGGTAGCATGCCGCGACAGCGTGGACGTGAACCGTATGTGCAGTTGGCGGACTTTGAGCGAGGGCGTATAGTGGGCATGCGGGAGGCCGGGTGGACGTACCGCCGAATTGCTCAACACGTGGGGCGTGAGGTCTCCACAGTACATCGATGTTGTCGCCAGTGGTCGGCGGAAGGTGCACGTGCCCGTCGACCTGGGACCGGACCGCAGCGACGCACGGATGCACGCCAAGACCGTAGGATCCTACGCAGTGCCGTAGGGAACCGCACCGCCACTTCCCAGCAAATTAGGGACACTGTTGCTCCTGGGGTATCGGCGAGGACCATTCGCAACCGTCTCCATGAAGCTGGGCTACGGTCCCGCACACCGTTAGGCCGTCTTCCGCTCACGCCCCAACATCATGCAGCCCGCCTCCAGTGGTGTCGCGACAGGCGTGAATGGAGGGACGAATGGAGACGTGTCGTCTTCAGCGATGAGAGTCGCTTCTGCCTTGGTGCCAATGATGGTCGTATGCGTGTTTGGCGCCGTGCAGGTGAGCGCCACAATCAGGACTGCATACGACCGAGGCACACAGGGCCAACACCCGGCATCATGGTGTGGGGAGCGATCTCCTACACTGGCCGTACACCACTGTTGATCGTCGAGGGGACACTGAATAGTGCACGGTACATCCAAACCGTCATCGAACCCATCGTTCTACCATTCCTAGACCGGCAAGGGAACTTGCTGTTCCAACAGGACAATGCACGTCCGCATGCATCCCGTGCCACCCAACGTGCTCTAGAAGGTGTAAGTCAACTACCCTGGCCAGCAAGATCTCCGGATCTGTCCCCCATTGAGCATGTTTGGAACTGGATGAAGCGTCGTCTCACGCGGTCTGCACGTCCAGCACGAACGCTGGTCCAACTGAGGCGCCAGGTGGAAATGGCATGGCAAGCCGTTCCACAGGACTACATCGAGCATCTCTACGATCGTCTCCATGGGAGAATAGCAGCCTGCATTGATGCGAAAGGTGGATATACACTGTACTAGTGCCGACATTGTGCATGCTCTGTTGCCTGTGTCTATGTGCCTGTGGTTCTGTCAGTGTGATCATGTGATGTATTTGACCCCAGGAATGTGTCAATAAAGTTTCCCCTTCCTGGGACAATGAATTCACGGTGTTCTTATTTCAATTTCCAGGAGTGTACATTTAGCATCAGAGTTATCATTTTACTTTAACAGATGTTCAGTTTGCCCTCCACAGTAGGAACGAGAAAAGTAGAGAACTAGAACAGGCAGAAAGGAAGTGGGCTTGTCATAGCTTGCTAACAGTACCAATTGTGTTACATTAGATTAACATTGTCCGTAAGGAATACCATGTGTTCTACGCAATTGTCAAAAAACAAAAAACAAAACAAAAAAACAATAAAAAAGGAAGTGTGGAGAAGCCACACCATTCAGTGCTAAATGAGATTTCTTTATTTTTCGTACAGTTTTAGTGCCAAGCAAAATGCTTAGTACGCCATTGCACGACTATGAGCTGGAAAAACATTCATTGGAACATCATTACAACACCAGCGACAAAGATGATACGATGCATTTGTCTTCTAACTAACGAGGGTGAATGCTGGCTGAAGTTAAGATGGCCATTAGGAAAAAAATTGAATTGAAGGTAAATAGAGCAGTGATAAAATCTTCGATTGTGTGCATCATATGTTGTTTGATTCCATTTAGTCTTTTAACGCAAGGGGAGAATCATTTAGTGGCAGATATGACGGACAAGACTGATGTTATCAAACAGAAATTAATCATGTAGAAAAATCACATTCAGATCCATGACCTGAAGCATTTCTCGGAACTCAGGGCAGTTATTTAGGCACAAGACATGCCTGACTATGTTTCAATAACTGAAACATTTCATAATGAGTTCTCAAGGAGGTTTCAAGACTTTGCACGTTGAAGACTGATTTAGATTTATTTGTCAAACCGTTCTCGCTTTTGGCTGTTGATATACCTCCTCATTACATCCAACTTGAGCTTTACAAGAGCAATATCCTCGACTGAACAAACAAGTCGCTAAAGTTATTTCAGAGTTTCGTTTAACGTATTTTTTCCGTTATAAAATTGCGACAGTCCTGCCGGATTTCAGGTTTAACAGATATTAATCTGCATAACACCATACGTTTGTATTATGGATCATAGTTCCAGACATATAAGATATTATAAAATCGAAATGTGTGTAAATTAATAAACATCGCAACTCAATGTTAAGTATGCGTGCGTAAAGGTTTTAGCGGTTCTACTTACTGTATTACCTCTGTGTAATGTACATTAAAGAGTAAAATCATTGCTTTGGCGGTAAATAAAAAGCAGAAAATAAACACTAGTGGTAAAATCCTTCTCATAAAAATACAGTACTGACCATTAAAATTATTAGACCACGAAGATGACGTACTACAGACGCAAAATTTAACCGACAGGAAGAGGATGCTGTGATTCGCAAATGATTAGCTTTTCAGAGCATTCACACAAGGTTGGCGCCGGTGGCGACACCTACAACGTGCTGACATGAGGAAAGTTTCCAACCGATTTCTCTTCTTATCCGCATGGCTGCAACGGATCGTGCAGCCACCTCTGGATCCCTGAGTCAACAGATGGGGACGTTTGCAAGACAACAACCATCTGCACGAATAGTTCGCGACGTTTGCAGCAGCATCGACTGTCAGCTCGGAGACCATGGCTGCGGTTATACTTGACGTTGCATCACAGAGAGGAGCACCTGCGATGGTGTACTCAACGACGAACATGGGTCCACGAATAGCAAATCGTCATTTTTTCGGATGAATCCAGGTTCAAAAAATGGTTCAAATGGCTCTGAGCACTACGGGACTGAACTTCTGAGGTCATTAGTCCCCTAGGAATTAGAACTACTTAAACCTAACTAACCTAAGGACATCACACACATCCATGCCCTTAGCAGGATTCGAACCTGCGACCGTAGAGGTTGCGCGGTTCCAGACTGTAGCGCCTAGAACCGCTCGGTCACCCTGGCCGGCAATCCAGGTTCTTTTTACAGCATCATGATGGTCGCATCCGTGTTTGGCGATATCGCGGTGAACGCACATTGGAAACGTGTATTCGTCATCGCCATACTGGCGTATCACCCGGCGTGATGGTATGGGGTGTCATTGATTACATCTGTCTGTCTCCTCTTGTTCGCATTGACGGAACTTTGAACAGTGGACGTTACATTTTAGGTGTGTTACGACCCGTGGCCCTACCTTCATTCGATCCCTGCGAAACCCTACATTTCAGCAGGATAATGAACGACCGCATGTTGCAGGTCCTGTACGGGCCTTTCTGGATACAGAAAATGTTCGACTGCTGCGCTGGCCAGCACATTCTCCAGATCTCTCACCAACTGAAAACGTCTGGTGAATGGTGGCCGAGCAACTGTCTCGTCACAACCAGTCACTACTCTTGATGAAATGTGGTATCGTGTTGAAGCTGCATGGGAGGCTGTACCTGTACACGCCATCCAAGCTCTGTTTGACTCAATGCTCAGGCGTATCAAGGCCGTTATTGCAGCCAGAGGTGGTTGTTCTGGGTACTGATTTCTCAGGATCTATGCACCCAAATTGCGTGAAAACGTAATGGCATGTCAGTTCTAGTATAATACACTCCTGGAAATGGAAAAAAGAACACATTGACACCGGTGTGTCAGACCCACCATACTTGCTCCGGACACTCCGAGAGGGCTGTACAAGCAATGATCACACGCACGGCACAGCGGACACACCAGGAACCGCGGTGTTGGCCGTCGAATGGCGCTAGCTGCGCAGCATTTGTGCACCGCCGCCGTCAGTGTCAGCCAGTTTGCCGTGGCATACGGAGCTCCATCGCAGTCTTTAACACTGGTAGCATGCCGCGACAGCGTGGACATGAACCGTATGTGCAGTTGACGGACTTTGAGCGAGGGCGTATAGTGGGCATGCGGGAGGCCGGATGGACGTACCGCCGAATTGCTCAACACGTGGGGCGTGAGGTCTCCACGGTACATCGATGTTGTCGCCAGTGGTCGGCGGAAGGTGCACGTGCCCGTCGACCTGGGACCGCACCGCAGCGACGCACGGATGCACGCCAAGACCGT
This sequence comes from Schistocerca americana, assembly GCF_021461395.2. Classification (NCBI taxonomy): domain Eukaryota; kingdom Metazoa; phylum Arthropoda; class Insecta; order Orthoptera; family Acrididae; genus Schistocerca; species Schistocerca americana. Next base: position 237,216,263 of record NC_060123.1, on the reverse strand, counting down.
AGGATCATACGCAGTGCCGTAGGGGACCGCATCGCCACTTCCCAGCAAATTAGGGACACTGTTGCTCCTGGGGTATCGGCGAGGACCATTCGCAACCGTCTCCATGAAGCTGGGCTACGGTCCCGCACACCGTTAGGCTGTCTTCCGCTCACACCCCAACATCGTGCAGGCCGCCTCCAGTGGTGTCGCGACAGGCGTGAATGGAAGGACGAATGGAGACGTGTCGTCTTCAGCGATGAGAGTCGCTTCTGCCTTGGTGCCAATGATGGTCGTATGCGTGTTTGGCGCCGTGCAGGTGAGCGCCACAATCAGGACTGCATACGACCGAGGCACACAGGGCCAACACCCAGCATCATGGTGTGGGGAGCGATCTCCTACACTGGCCGTACACCACTGGTGATCGTCGAGGGGACACTGAATAGTGCACGGTACATCCAAACCGTCCTCGAACCCATCGTTCTACCATTCCTAGACCGGCAAGGGAACTTGCTGTTCCAACATTACAATGCACGTCCGCATGTATCCCGTGCCACCCAACGTGCTCTAGAAGGTGTAAGTCAACTACCCTGGCCAGCAAGATCTCCGGATCTGTCCCCCATTGAGCATGTTTGGGACTGGATGAAGCGTCGTCTCACGCGGTCCGCAGGTCCAGCACGAACGCTGGTCCAACTGAGGCGCCAGGTGGAAATGGCATGGCAAGCCGTTCCACAGGACTACATCCAGCATCTCTACGATCGTCTCCATGGGAGAATAGCAGCCTGCATTGCTGCGAAAGGTGGATATACACTGTACTAGTGCCGACATTGTGCATCCTCTGTTGCCTGCGTCTATGTGCCTGTGGTTCTGTCAGTGTGATCATGTGATGTATCTGACCCCAGGAATGTGTCAATAAAGTTTCCCCTTCCTGGGAAAATGAATTCACGGTGTTCTTATTTCAATTTCCAGGAGTGTATATTTGTCCAATGAAGCCCCGTTTGTCATCTGCATTTCTTCTTGGTGTAGCAGTTTACATGGCCAGTAGTGTATGCTTTATTATTCGCCTTTTAGAAGTAGTTGCACTGCTTTGCAAACACATTCTCCTAAGTTTCCTGCATGTACAGCCTTCGCCGGCCGAAGTGGCCGTGCGGTTCTAGGCGCTGCAGTCTGGAACCGAGCGACCGCTACGGTCGCAGGCTAGAATCCTTCCTCGGGCATGGATGTGTGTGATGTCCGTAGGTTAGGTAGGTTTAACTAGTTCTAAGTTCTATGGGACTAATGACCTCAGAAGTTGAGTCCCATAGTGCTCAGAGCCATTTGAACCATTTATACAACCTTCAGCATACAGCCGTCTCAGTCACATACGTACCTGCTGGGCGCAGCGCAGCGGTGGGGAAAAACCAGACCACTGAGCAGACTTGGCTGCACTAGCAGAAATCGAGCGCCCTGTCGGAGGCAATTCTTGGCCAGGCCTGGTAGGGAAGGTGGACATACTCAGTTCATACATTTGTGTATGGAGTTACTGCGTTCACTGGTGTCGAAGTTCACCAAAAACTATTGGAAGGTGAGGCACTCAGAGTTTCACAAACCCCATTAAAAAAAAAATCACATAATGTTCGATAAGGCAACCTTGGAGATCAGTGGTGCAGTGCGAATCCATACACTCGTCTTGGTTGAGGCTGTACACTCTACGAAAATTACGCCGCATAGTTGTAACTGAACTGCACTTACTCGACTCGACGGACATTGTGTAGAGACTGAGGTGGCGAAAGAGTGATCTAACTACAAGGCCTGTGTAGCAGAGATCAGGTCACGCTCCCATGATCCTTTGCGGTGGTAGCCATTTTGGGTCTTTATATGACTGTTACAGTGTTTTTATTTATAGTTTTCTTCAGCGAGAGCAAACGTCGAAACTTCGAAATGGGATGCTGTGCTGCACCGAATGATAGCAGCAATTTGGCAAAAGGGAAAAGGCTATTCATATTTCCTACAGAAAAGAGTGGGAGAGCAAAAAATCTGTGGGAGAGCAAAATGACTGCAAAATTGTAGGCGAGACTAATGCAAACCAACTATACATTCCAGGTTCTGTGAGACACAACATTAACTTGATAATTACATTCATGAGGTCGTATTTTTCTGTAGACTGTAAGTGCATGTGATTGGCTTAAGCATCACTTTCAGGTTTCACAACTGTAGATTACTAGAACTGGAGGAAGGAAGGAAGCTGTTAAAATGGAATGCAGTGCAATAAAATTGGTACCAGTATTTGGAAATTTCAATGTAAGCCTTTTCCTATCCTCCATCATTTGAAATGCTGGTTTATATTGAAATAGTTAAAGCAAAATCAGGACTGTTGCCCGTTTCACGTTTAAGGCATGACCAGTGAAATGCACCTTTCATTCGAAGCAAAATCGTTTAGTTGTTGCATTGACAATGTTGTAAATTTTTATAACATCACTAGTATTTAAAAAAAATTAAATAAGATTATATTTATCACTTTTGCTAGTGGCAAAGCTTCTGAAATGGTACAATAGTCCATAGAAAATTTTTTCTTGTTGATAAAGAAATTGTATTCCGCAAACCAGCATCAGATTCCCATCAGACCGACGAGAACGTTGACCGACGGCATTGTTTGGAGGCCAGTGACCGATCTCAAAATTACGCAGTTTGCGTAATTACATTGCCCGGATATTGATTGAAAAGATCGATAAAAGAGGTCTCAGGGACGCTGAAATAAAAGATTGGTAAAGTAAATGCCGACTGAACACTAGTGGCGTTTGGCTGTGGCCATCAGACAATTCATCGGTAACTCTCCTTCGCTGCAGCCGGAAAAAGTTCTAAAATGCAACCCAATAAATTGAGATTGGCATTAATGGAAGAGGAAAGTAGGTTCTTAATTCAAACACAGCTATTGTAATTAAATTAGCGTAATTATTTAACCAAAAGTTACAGATACGAGAGTGGAACAACCATCGAAAACAAACGAGAAAGGAGGTGTGGGGGGGGGGGGGGGAGGGAGGAACTCACAGCTCCTGCATGTATATAATAAAAAAAAAATTACGGCGACTGCTTTCAACTTGCTTTCAAGAGCGTAAAGTTTCAATATACGTTTAACCATTTCTCTGGAACATTCTTTATCGGAAAAGCAAAAAAATACATTCCTTACATTAAATCGCGACCTTTTCTCCTTGCTTTACAGATTTATTTGCACATAGAACATTTATTCTTAATGTATTTCAGACTTAATCAAACGATCGGGGCATATTATATTAATTATTCAGAAAGCAATGTTTAATTCTGCTTTCTCTAAAAGTCTATATGCTGAGTTTAAATTTAGTAGATTATCTTTCCATGTCTTCCAGTCATTTAGTTAAAGAAGTATGAATTAGAAAAAAGTATTCGAGTGTTGTGCCTACACAGCTGTTGTGGACGGTATGTTCCCGCTGTGTGCATTTAAAATGTACATGTTTAGAAAAATTTTTACGTGACATATTCGTAGTTATTGTTCACTATCTGGATTATAAATATACATATCTCATAAAACTCTTAAGCAACACCTGCAGTTTACTTTTAATGAATATCTCGGGAAATAATCTCCTGTAAATCTTTCATTTCATAACGGTGAACCCAAATTTCTCGACACGAAACCTGCTCTTGCAATGTGTACCGTATTCACAACGGTTCCTGTACAAGGAAACGTGACAGCTACACAATAATGGTGTAAATGTGGTTGACGAATTTTTAAGTAAATTGCGACTTTTGTCTAACAAAATTACGACATCGGCTTGGTATTGTGTCCATGATTTATTTGTAAACATAGCAGTGCAACTTACGATTCAAAATTACCTAAAAAGCAACACATACTGCCGTAAATAATTATCTGTTAACGAGTTTCCATTGTGTCATCTGTTTTAGCCCGGATATGGCGCCTCCATAACGGCCACTGGCGTTCAACCTCTTCATATCGTCATTGGCTAGCTAACTCCATAGCGCAGACCCCTACCGGTGACCACATAAACCATCAACTCACAACAAGCGCCACGGTAAACTTTTAATTTCAATGCGAATGCTAAAATTCACCCCAAGTTTCTGTCTTCATTCATGTGGAGGATATAGTTTTGTGAAATGGGACGAGTAGTTTTGAAACACTGTGTAGTCTTCTTGTGTTTCATGGTGCTGCGAGCACACATTAGAGTTGTTGAGAGTGGTCCTGACAGAAATATGCGGGACGTGGACTTCAGCCTGCATATACCATGCTCAGAAACGATCTATCAGACCCCCACAGAAATTTTTTCTCATTACCGACACTCGTCAAACAGGTGTCTTAACGCTATATTGTGAAGATGAACGGAGCGAAATCCCAAACAAGATTCCTGAGACGTGAATTTATTCCAAGTCTGCTTTGGTAACAGAGCTATCCATTCTGGAGTTTAACAGGCTTTTCGCTTTACGAACGATTCTTTTCGTCGGATGACATTCCAACTTGCGACACACAGCGTCCGTAAGAACTGTCGCATTCTCCTTTTTTGCTTTCGTCATCACGATGCTTTACTTTCTGGAAGTCATTAAGAACTTCACTGTCCTGCGCCGATGTGTTGCTGTTGGGTGGTTTCGAATTCCGTAGGATTCTCGTCAAATCCTGTCTTACTTCTTCGGTCTGCGCCTTCGTAAGAGAAAACGAAGATGGTTTGACGGGACTGACAGTTTCTTCTCTTAGGCGTAGTTGCGAATTTCATACTTTTGCCCAGAACTGATACCTCTGCTTCATCGAATTCCTCTGACGAAAGGTTCACCATTACTTGTTTCGGATCTAGAATGGCGTCTGTTTTGTGTACTTTTTGTGTAAGCTTCTAGAACTTGTGTTTTCATTTCCTAACACTGAAATGTGATAATCTTGCAGAATGATTAAACGTTATATTGTTGACTTTACCCCACTCTTGAGGTGGGAGAGTTGTCGTCAGTGAAAAATGTAAGGCAGTTAAAATGGAGCTAACATAATTGATGTCCCTGCATATTTGCTGGATTCATTCACCGAAGAAGTGTTTGGCTCGCCCTTTGGTAGACTCTCATGGCTTTCATTGTCTGCACATGGCTAAACCTGGCGAAACTTGGGATGAAATCATTATCACGGCATGCGGAAAGAAAAGCCAAATCACTAAGTAATTTACCTCTTCTTCTACCTCGTTTTCCAGTCTTCTAGGTTGGTGTAAACATCTCGCCCATACAAGCAAACGTTTGTTTCTGGGGTCACTGACCGCATGAGCAGAATTCCATGGAGAAACGGTGTACAGACCTCTTTGTTCAGTCAAAACGAAATAAAAGATTTTGTTCTACACAAAACGGATGCACCCGATTAACTCCACACTGCGAGAATCTTCATGATGCGTGACTGAGGCAATGTGTATGAGTTGCGTGAGAGAAGTAATGAACTGACTATACTGCGAGCTATCTGGGAACGCTGAGTTGTTCTACTTATGTAGATCACTCTGTTCATCGCTTCCAGATGCTGAGCGCGAGTTACGGCTCCGTAAACCCATCAGGTAATTTTTGAGAGCGCCATCAGTGAAATTGTATTTTTGTTGTTTTTAACGAAAATGGAAAGGCAGAATTTAGAGCAACGTTATACCATCAAGCTTTGTGTTAAACTTGGGGAATCCTCTTTTGTGACCTTTGACAAGTTGGGAAAGGCCTTCAGGGAACATTCCTGTCCTTTGTCAATACCGTCCTTGCCCGTAGGAGGGGCAACCAATCTCACAAAGGGCGGCGGTCATCTCATCTGTGCATATTGGAAATATTAGAGGTCGTATTGCGCTTCCCTGGAACACATCGGACGGTAATTTCGTTGCTTGGAGCATTCTCAGCCCAGTATAATCTACTTAGTTTTGTTATTCAAATTTTCCTCCAGTTCACCACATGTTTGCGAAGATACTCTTATCGTATCTTGGTTAGTTGTCGACGAGGTGGTACAGGGTCAGCGCCTCACGGAAATATATGAAAACTCAGTCCATCGGTTCTCCTGCACTTGTTGTTTGCAAGATGCCGTCTATGGATAAAACAAGCTGTGTTTCACACTTCTGACTTTGAGTGAATCGGTGCAGATTCACTGACAGAATCTTGTTTTCCTCTAGGAAAATCATAATTTTTTAGCTCACAATATGCTCTAGGATAGTGCAATAGATGGACGTCTGTACTTTTTTACATCCGGTATATTACTCTTTCTGCAAACAGGAGAGACCTGTCCTCTCTTCCAGTCAAAAGGTACTATTCGGTGACCAAGCGATTCTCAATAAATTTTAGCTCGAAAAGGAGTTAATTTCCTGGCGTATTGAATGTACAATCTAACTGGAATCCTGTGAGGGCCTGGCACATCCTTCGCTTTAAGAATTTTTGATTTTTTTCAATGTCGAGAGTGCTAATGTCGATATCGCTCAGATGCGAGTCTGTGCGGCGATCGGACATTGGTATCGTAGTAGGCTCTTGGCTGAATACGTTTTTAAATACGCAGTTTAAAACTTTTGCTGTCAACATGTCGTCTTCAGTATCTACGCCACAAGGATGCACGAGAGATTGAATGGAAGGTATCGACACGTTGATTGACTTTACGTATGACAACCAAGCGGGCCGCAATAAGACCTCGGCAAGATTCTGCAGACTGACAGTTGCGCAGAGAACTCACGAATGAAGCTCCGAGGGGCGTACAATAAGTAATGCAACACATTACTTTTTCTTAGCCAGTTTCGGTTAAAGAAATGAAGAATTTGTTGTGGTACATCGTGGTATATTTCCGTTTCAGCCCTTCGAGTTTCATGAATTTGCGATGTGTGACGGCGCTTTACGTAGACTTCAAAATGGCGTCCGTAACGGAGGTGCGTTCCAAGCAGAGAGCTGTCGTAGAGTTTCTTTTTGCGGAAAACCTTGCACACAATCCTAGGCGCTTGCAGAATGTCTACGGAGACCTGGTAGGAACAAAAGCTGGACGGAGCATCTGTCATAATTATAACAGGGTCGCGCACACCTGTCCGATCTCACGCGTGCCGGCCGGTTGCAAACAGCTGTGCTCCTGAAATGTTGGAACGTGCCGACATTCTCATTCGAGGCGACCAAAACATCACAACCACACACATAGCTGTTGAACTGGATGTATCTGTTGGTAGTGCTGACACGCCAGGTGGGGTACTCAAATATGTGTACACGCTGCGTTCCTTATCGCCTCACAGAATGCCGTAAAGAGCAACGAAGAACAATCTGTACGGCATTGCTTGCGTGTTATGCGATTGTTCCTGACAAATTTTTGTCGAACATCGTCACATGGATTCATCACTTCGAACCGGAAACAAAACGGCAGTCCGTGGAGTGGCGCTACTTCGCCCCTCCTCCTACGAAAATGTTCAAAGCTCCACACTCAGCCGATAGAGTCATGACGACGGTCTTCTGGCAGTCTGAAGGGGTAATTCTGTTGATGTCCTCCCTCATGGTGCAACAATCAACTCTGAAGTGTACTGTGATATCCTCAGGAAATTGAAGGAAGGATTTCAGTGTGTTCATTACCACGAAAATCTAACGAACTTCCCTTCTTCTTGACAACCAAGGCGTCACACAAGTCTGCCCATCGAAGAGGAGCTCGCAAGAATTCATCAGACTGTTCTCTCTCATTCATCCTACAGCCCTGAGCTCACACCTTCTGACTTTCATATGTTTAGCTCAATGAAGGATGCACTCCACGCGAAGTGATACGTGGCTGATGGGGAGGTTATTGATGCAACAAGCTGTTGGATCCATCCTGGACCAGTAGAGTGGTACCTCGCCAGTAATATGGCGTAAAGCCATCGCATTGAACAGAGATTATGTGGAAAACTAGAGTTTTGTATCCAAAAGAGTAGGGAAGAATATGGTGTTTTGGAATCTTGAATAAAACCAACCTTTTTTTTTTAGAAAAAAATGTTGCGTTACTCACTGAACGCTCCTTGTAGCTGCCTTCACCACTTCCGCCCGTTTCTGGTAAGAGCTGAGAATGGTCTCTGAGCCGAGGCGACAAATGTCGTTGGTGCCGAAGTGAGCTACGATCTGCAGCTGACTGAAACCTGTGCTGTCAGTTGCTCCTTGAAAGCCCTCCTCCATTTGGTGGAAAGTTCCTGCCGGGATACACAGCGAGAGTGCATCCTGTTTGTCCCCTTCCCGTGACGGTACTTTCGTCAGAGGGCCCATAATGCGTCACTCCGTCTCTGAAACACTATGAAGCCGGTCGACAGTGTCCAAGGCGGCTTCCAGCTATTTGTGGCCAACATACAACTCTTTCATCGAGATCGCACAACAGGCATATTTTATAGAGGTTTGTTGCGTACAGATGTAGATTTGTCTAACTTCTAGCTTTGGTCAACGTTTCACTATTAATTGCTGGTTTTTCTTTCATGAAAAGTGTGAGAAATATAGAGATGTCGCAGCATTAAAACCTAATACCGAAGAACATTCTGCACCTAGCAGTAGTTCAAGGTCAGTTATTAAACATTTTGTCACTTTAGTATACGGTTCTTGAGTCTACCGTCCGGCCACGTTTTGGAGATCTCATACTATGTGATCGAGGCAACTGATCGACATCTTCTGGTGGCTGATTCTGCATCCTTGCCGGTCGCTGCTTGCCAACAGCCGCATCACACCACATACTGCTGGTTTTGCTTCTCCCCAGTTGCTAAGGAACAGCAGTCACCAGAAGCCGCTACGAGCGGCTTTCTCGTGACTCTGCGGCAAACTCGAGAGTCGTGTATTTGACAGATCACCAGGAAAACCTGAAGTATCACATTTCGTTACGCGCTAATAACATAAATCTCTCGTTTTACAGCTATAACAAAATATGTGTTCTTCATCGCAGTTTTGGTTTAACGCAGCCTATTTCATATTTCCTTAGTAGTAGTATCTTCACAAATTGATATCCGTCATTGATATGTATTTTCGCATGGTAGCGTGTAAACCGGTTGCCCGATGACGACACAACGTGCGAAGTCTCGCGAGGAACAGCTCCGTCTGTGGAGACTTTGTGTATGACTGACACGTATATTCCGTACACGGAGATGAACCTTCACGCTGTGTTTAGTGCTACACAGGGATCAAAGTCGCACGTTTACATGGCAAACATTTCATATCATTTTTAGAAAATAATTTAGTCGACTCTAGCACATGTCATAATATTGCAGTCCGCAGGTGCCTCTAACAGAACGGAAATGAATGAAATGAAATAAAACGAATGAAAATTGTTATGGTACCAGGCACAGATCCCGAATAATTTCTTCTTTAGTTTCGATGTACTCTTCCGTTTGTATGAGGATGATCACGTCAAACGAACCAATTATTAATTCGTACTTCCTTTCCATTTGTACACAATGTAGCATTAAATTATTTATGAACGAAATGGATTGCAAAATTCCTAGAACATCCAGATACATGGACATTATGTTGAAGAGCTCACTGATATACCAAACCCGCTGCTCATATAAATAGGCAAAAATATGAGCTCAGTGTTTCCTGCTTTGCAGACTGATGAGATCGTGTTGAAGTGTGCATCGTCAAACTCTAAAGACAACAAACCAGCGCTCTAATACCCGGCCTGGATGATACATTTGTCCTCTATGGCATAAATGAGGGGGTCCGAGATACGATGGTTTAGCTGTAAATAAATCTTGAACAGAGATATTCATAACCACCCCCGCGGTTTCGGAAGACGACTAAATGGTTCAAATGGCTCTAAGCACTATGGGACTTAACATCTTAGGTCATCAGTCCCCTAGAACTTAAAACTACTTAAACTTAACTAGCCTACGGACATCACACACATCCATGCCCGAGGCAGGATTCTAACCTGCGACCGTAGCATCAGCGAGGTTCCAGACTGAAGCGCCTAGAACCGCTCGACCACACCGGCAGGCCGGAAGACGACTGCGCGAAACCAGAAGATATACAGAAAAGGGACACACATCGGGCAATAGGGCATCTCTCCGAGTTTCAGTTCTCGATAAGCACCCGTGACGTAGTTTCAAAGAGCACCGCTATGAGGCAGACGTGTCAGAATATGTAGATAAATCTCCCGCTCCGTATTGCTACATTGAATTAGTTGGGCCCTGAAGGTGGGCAACCAAACGAACAGGTTTCCAAAGCGGGACCTGTCGTTGTGTACACATACACTTCGCACAGACGTGTGGCCGTTTGCCACATTGTAAGAGGGTGCCCATACTGAGCAAGTAAGGGCGTCAGTAAAATCACCCCGTTCCTTGGGACGTCGATTCCCACACAATTTGTGTCCGAAAGTGATAGTTTGCAGTGCGATGAGCAATATTTAAACGTTCTTGACAATCTTTTATACTGCAGGCATCTTCCTGACACATCAACTCTTCTCTAAGGACATTGTGGCCTAGAAACGGTATTGAACGTGATCTCGCCCCTTTGGGGTGCAGTGCGACCGCAATTTTTACCCTGATGCGCAGGCTGCAACAACTAGGAACCGTTCAGAACCATTCAACGACATTCTAGCTTGATCAGAAGTAGCAAGTGTGCTTATGCTCTCTTAGTGCCCATGTTCCACGGACTCGCGTACTGTGATCATGGAGGGGTGCAACACTGACACATGCATGATGGTTTTATTAAACTGGAGGGCCACAGAGAGACCCCTTTGCCGTTGTGTTTACACATGTGTCAATGTTGCAGCCCTCTGTGATCAAGTCATACTAGAGTGTGGAACTGAAGGCCTGGAAAAACATAATCACCCTTGGTTGCTTCGGATCACGTTCAAATTTCGTCGAATGGTTTTGAACTATCCCGAGTGCTTCCACCCTGTGTACCAGAGCAAAGCTTGCGGTCTCACTTCACTCCGGAGGGGTGAAATCATGTTCAGTGGGGTTGCAGCACTGTAATGTCCGTGGAGAAGACCTGAATCGCCCAGGAGGTGTCAACAGTGTCAAACATTGTCAACAACGTCGTGCTGTTGCTCATCGTACTGCGGACTGTCGTTATCGGCCGGGAAATCTGGGGAAATCAATGTCTCAAGAAAATATGTGGTTTCATTGACCCCAATTGTGCCACTCCATGAACATCTTTCGTGTCGATTCTGAGCGGCGGTGTGTCTGAAAATGCTTTTCTAGGCCGCCCATAACAAAAACACATGATTTCAACGATGGGCGTCGTAGTGCTGACCTCCCTCCCAGAAGCGTCAAAAGAAGGAATGAAATGTGGGTAAGATGATGACAAAAATGGTTCAAATGGCTCTAAGCACTGTGGGACTCAACAGTCCCCTAGACTTAGAACTACTTAAACCTAACTAACCTAAGGACATCACACATATCCATGCCCGAAGGGAGGATTCGAACCTGCGACCGTAGCAGCTGCGCTGTTTCGGACTGAAGCGCCTAGAACCGCTCGACCGCAACTGCCTGCAAGATGATGACAACTTTCCCATCCTGTGGCAGGTCCACGGTGACGTTGAGCATCATTGTGGTGGATTTTAGAGCCAGTATATGACACCGTTAACCATCTTTAGACGTCACACAAACTTCTGAGCTCCGGTCTTTTTTCCGCATGTGGCAAAACCTTGCTGTTTACAGCGTCGCCGAGCCTGAGGGAGATGTCGCAGGGCGCCACGCCTTTGTACTGTTAGAGAGGAAGGTTATAGCCACCTGTGAACCACATTTGCAACTTGAGCGTCGCAGTGGGACACAATTACGCCGTTTCGAAAAAGTGATTCTTTAATTCTGTTGGGTAGTATACTTGAAACTAAGCGACAAACGAACTATATTCGCTTCCAAGTGTCGTGCAAAGTGTGTTTAATGAAACTTCAGAGAGGTTAAAGGTTTCTATCCCACTAGATTGTCAATGATAACTTTATTATCCAGCGCGTAGTTTGAAACACAAAAATAGTTATCTAGTAGATTTGTAAAAGCCCCATGTTCTATGAAAAAAGGTTTGTTCCTTACGACTCGCCCGCATCTCGTGGTCGTGCGGTAGCGTTCTCGCTTCCCACGCCCGGGTTCCCGGGTTCGATTCCCGGCGGGGTCAGGGATTTTCTCTGCCTCGTGATGGCTGGGTGTTGTGTGATGTCCTTAGGTTAGTTAGGTTTAAGTAGTTCTAAGTTCTAGGGGACTGATGACCATAGATGTTAAGTCCCATAGTGCTCAGAGCCATTTAAAAAAAAAAAAAAAAAAAAAAAAAAAAAAAAAAAAAAAAAAAAAAAAAAGCCTTACTACTCAAGGATGCTGGGTGTGAAGAACTGGGCACTATTGGAAACAGCTGAAGGAGTAGAAATAATGGAGAAGAAGCAAAACTGTTGCAAATATGATGAGTTGGAGATATCGCACATGTTCCAGTTACAGTAATCTTACAGAAGGACCCACTGAAAACACATTCAGCTTGGGGTGATATCAGTTTTTGTGCTCAATATTGGCACTTAATACTGTGCGAATGGTACTAATATCCAAACAGGAACGTGTAAATTCAGAAGGAAGGTGCAGTCCGCTATACGAGGTGTGTGTGTGTAAAAAAAAAAGAAAGAGAGAGAGAGAGAGAGAGAGAGAATTACTGACTTCTGGGAATTTTTTTTTATTCGTATACATCAATATCATGTCCATCAAATTCGTCCTGTTAGATATTATACACTTTCTCCAGCGTTTTTCCAATCCTTGAAACACTTTTCGAGCTCGATTTCAGAAATAGCTTTCTAGCCTTCTCATCGATGTGTTTGCAATCTCGTCTACGAGGGCTTCTTTGTTTAGAGAATCAGAGAAAAGTCTCATGGGATCAAGTCTCTTGAGTTTGGAGGCAGGGGCATCTTTACAACATTTTTTGTCAAAATTTCACGATAAAGTAACGAAGTGTCTGCGGGTACATTACTGTGGTCGAGAAGCCATGAATTGTTTCGCTATAGTTCCGAGCGTATTTTCGGGATTCAAGCAAACGGCGTTAAACGTGTAGTCAGTACTCCCTATTGACAGTCTGTCCTTGTTGCAAGAACTCACTGTGTTTTATGTCGTTAAAATTGAGGAACGCAGTAAGCATAGCCTTCACATTTGACCGCGCTCGTCGAGATTTTTTCAGTCTTGCCGATTCAGAATGCTTCCACTAAGATGATTAAACCTTACTTTCGACATCCGTAAACCCATGTTTCATCAGCTGTTATGACACGTTCAGTGATTCCGTATCTTTGCTGACTTTTTCTAGTGATTCCTCAACAACTTGCATTCTTCGCTGCTTTTATTGGAAATTCAACAGTGTTGGTGCACATTTTGCTGTCACATGGCTCATATCCAAAATATCCGAAAAATTTCATGTTATGAGTCTTTTGAAATGCCAATATCATTAACGACTTATCTGACTGCGCTCGGCGATCGTTCATAATCATTTCTTTCACTTTTCCCACGGTTTGATCTGTTGATTCTGTACTGTGGAGACCAGGACGCTCATCATCTTCATCTTGACACCCTTCTTGGAAACGCTTATACCACTCGTGAATCTTTGTTCTACTCATAGCAGACTCACCAGAAGCAACATTTAACATTTATAAAACTTCGCCGCCCATTACTCCGTTATTATAGTAAAGATTAATGCAAATCCTCAGATCCGTTTTAATACAAAATAAATAGTCAGCGATACTACCATAGAAGGTATAACAGTTTTGACAGCTGACAACACACTAAACATCCATTACAGCCACCACTGTACAGATACTTTTGAGACATGTTTATCACCAATCCGAAACTATCACGTGAATCGGACCACTATAACATGCGAAGTAAGAAAATTCTCATTACTTTTTCTAACAGAACGTAGATGTTTGCTAGCGCTGCGAAATTCATTGACTTCCCACCTTATTTGTTATCTTCACTGAACAATGGAGAATAACTGGAGTACCTTGTGCATCATAGGTCAGTTCATGGTACAACTTTCGTCTTAACAGTTGATCTTAGGTAATTATTATCAGTCATATATTTTTATTAATATTACTAAGCTGTTTGGTTTTACGTATTTATGCGTGATATTTAATTGTGTATTATTTGCTGAAGCTAATATCACGACAGATTAAATTTTTAAAGCTAATCTCCGCTTTACAGCACTATTTCAGTTTCTTATGTCACTTCGGAAATAACTATTTAATTCGAACTTTATGTGAAGCAAAATTGTGTTACCAGAAACTGATGCTGGGGCAAACCAGAGACAGATAGAAACTCATTTCTCTTACTTCTACGATAAATTGTTCTTGAAACAATTCTCAGAAACATTAGTATTTTGCCTTCCTCTGCCTTCTTTCTTAAGTTTCATCATACCTCAAGGTACGAGAACGTTACTTGAGGAATTGCGAACGGAGCGTCTCTTGCAGGTTTTAATTAAATTCTTCTTTGCTCTGTTTTCTGAGCACGTCCACTTCGCGCCATTGCGTCTTTTACCTTATTACTTTATTATTATCTTGCATGTCATGTGTTATTTAAATTTTCCTAATTGTGACTCTTACACGAAAAGAATTGCGAAGAAGATAAGATATAATTCTTATCTCATCTTCAGTGTGTTTTTAGTGGCATTAAAAAGTTGCATGTACGAACCTCTGCTAGTTGTTCTGTGATCTGAATGAGAAATGGTTAACTTAAATAAGATGCCTATCTTATCTATTACGTTCGTAATTGACGACTTCTTTGTCAGGTAATGTAAAAATATGTAACTTGTTGATTTTTACTCTTGCTTGTAACTGCGGAACGGCGAATACCCAGTTTTAATTAAATCGTCAAATTGATATATTCATTATGGGATGTAGTGTTCAGTTCAAGAGACGTACTGATAGGTAGTTAACTGATGTTCATTAATAGTTCATCTAAGCACGCGTCTCTGATCTCTCCTGATCTACAGCGTTAGCCATTATTCTCATGAATTACAAGCTTTGCCTTGGAGAGGAGTTAGTTCAACTAATCAGTACTACTGCTGATTGGAGTTGTATGGTTTTTATATATGACGAAGTTCCCTGCTCATCAACAGTCATACGCATGTTACTGATTATTGACCAGCACAGTAATGTCGGACGATACCAATCTGTTCTCTTTAATCCAGATTTAATTGCAGCTCGACTTTTGTTAACCTTCCACTTCTGCTTGATATGCAATAACAGATTCGTGTTGAGTATCAGACTGTGTTGGGGGCTTTGACGTAAATTTCGTATAGCTGGTCCAAAATAGGCAACGGCCTTGCCGCAGTGGTTACACCGGTTCCCGTGAGATCACCGAAGTTAAGCGCTGTCGGACGTGGTCGGCACTTGGATGGGTGACCATCCAGGCCGCCATGCGTTGTTGCCATTTTTCGGAGTGCACTCAGCCTCGTGATGCCAATTGAGGAGCTACTCGACCGAATAGTAGTGGCTTTGGTTAAGAATACCATCTTACGACCGGGAGAGCGGTGTGCTGACCACACGCCCTCCTATCCGCATCCTCCACCGAGGATGACACGGCGGTCGGATGATCCCGGTAGGCCACTCGTGGCCTGAAGACGGAGTGCTTGTTTTGCTTTTTTTTGGTCCAAAATAGAACGACATTAAAAAAGAGTTCTGTCAAACTCCAGATCGATTTTCCCTTCAATTTAGTCAAAGAAAGTAGCGTATTCAAATAAGGATCATTAACTACTTTTCGTTGTGAGGGAAGTGAAATGAGAAGAAAAACTTTTTAAATGAAATTGCAGCTTGTAATAGCACAAAGAAATGTAAAAGATATGTATAACCACCATCTGAAGACGACACACGACCTTCTAACAGGTGAAACGTATATAAATAATAAACCCTTATTTATAGCTCACACTAAATATAATCTTCAGAACCTTCTGTCGTTTCTTAGTCACGTAATTGATCTTTAGGATCTTCTTAGTCTATAAATTCTTTTTCTGCGTCTAATAAAAGGTCTTTTGATGACTGCCGGTCGAGTGTCTCTTCTTTCACTTTCGAAATATTTCCAATGGCCTAAAATTCAAATTTTACCTCTTATTATTGTATAGGATGTCCCTCCTAAGAGTCGCCAGATATTTTCTCTGATGTTTCCGCAGATTTTTGCCATTTAGTTTTTGCAATGTGTAGCGGAAGTCGGCCCAAACAAATACTGCTCATACGTCTTTCGTGTGACGCCCATTGTCGGCGGAAAGCGCCGGTTTATTTCTCGTTACAAACAAAATGATTATTTAAGGCAGAATTTTACATGTCCAGTCGATCGAGCAGTTTCAAATTAGTCTAGTGCGATATTCATTATGTTAGTATATTTTAACAGGGACAGAAAAACGGGAGTAATAACCTGTACTCCAAAAGTGACAGTACTGCCGTGGTCCGCGCTAACTGCTCCCGCCAAATAACGCCGCTGCCCAGCCGCTGCGGTAGTACTGGTTATTCTTCTTGACGATTCCTTGGTGCCTCAGTGTTTATTTGATTTAAAAGCAGTTTTTACGTGTACAAGTAGCTCTAGGACATTAACAGTTTTTCGTTCTGCTTACCGTTTTGTATGGTCAATCTGTCACATTGAGCTGGGATAAAACTGTGTTGTTATACAGAGTGATTTTTTTAAACCGTGTACGAACTGTAGGGATTGGTTGGGGAGAGGATACGAAACAAAAGATGTCTAATGAACTTATGTCCAGAATTGCATGGTTTCCATGCTAGAGACCATTTATTCAATCATACATTGTTACAGAGTCTGCGGTCTAATACGCGCTCTTCTATGCAGCCACATTTACAGTACGAGCCGAAAATGGTTTCCATGTTCCTCAACACATGCGTGTACGCGCAGTAGTACGTTCTGTCTCAGACGTTCACATCGGCTAGGATGCATCCGAACAATGTCAAAGGCAACATGAATGCGCTGTTCCAGTGTCTCCACATCTGGAATGGGCTGTGCGTACTCGATACTTTTGAGGTGGCTCCATAGCCAGAAATCGCGCGGATTGAGATCCGGTGAACGAGCAGGCCATGCAACTGCACCACGTCGTCTGATCCATCGACCAGGGAAGACACGATTGAGATGCGTTCTGAAGTTAGCGGCGAAGTGGGCTGGAGCGCCATCATGTATCAGCTACATAACCCTGCGAATCATCAATGGCACTTCTTCCAGCAGGGGAGGCAAAGTCACCCGCAAGAAATGCTGATAGTTCCGGCCTGTTAGGCGACGTGGAAGGAAGACTCGTCCCAAAATACGATCGCTAATTATATCGACTCGCACACTCCGGCTGCACCGATGCTGATGATAAGCTGTCACCATGCCATTGGGATTCTGCATACTATCCTACAGATGACTGCCTGTTGTGAAAGTTGAAGATATCACTCCGCGTACAGGTGGCCCACCTGTGAATAGGATGGATGACACAAATCCTTGACGGTCTAAGGCGTCTTGTCACGATTCTCGCGGCTCCCCCAGTCGGAGGTTCGAGTCCTCCCTTGGGCGTGTGTGTGTGTGTTGTCTTTATCGTAAATTAGTTTAAGTTAGATTAAGTAGTGCGTAAGCCTAGGGACCTATGGCCTCAGCAGTTTGGTCCCATAGTCCTTACCACAAGTTTCCATTTTTCCAAATCCCTGAATCGTGGTTGCCTGGTGAAGAAACCAGTGACAAAACTGCTCCCCATGTGGAAATCTGTCCCTAGTAAACCCTGTATACGCTGTAAGTGGGAAGGATAGGAGCAATTGTTATGGAGAATGTTCATACGGTCGCCTGGCTTTCCCTGTAATGGCGGGCCAACTGTCCGGTATTGACACGGCGGTGGCCTTCCACAATGTTAACCACATTTTCCTCGAAGTCTGGTGTCCGAACATGTCGGGTACGTCCATCATCATTTCTTGCTTCCTGAAACTACCCTGTCTCAGACAAACGGCGAAACACTGTTACAGACTTCCAGTACTGTGGTTTTTGTCGGGTAGGTCTCCTAGTACAACTTTACTCCCACCGCCCATTTCCATTTGCCTTTCCGTAAGCAAACTCTCGATTCGAATATGGAACCATTGTGTACAACACTGTATTACATCCAGTACAAGGTGAGTCAGCTAGAGAAGAGAAATGGACACAAACTTACCAATTACTATGGCAGGAGAGGGGGCTAGGGCATGAACAATACCACCCTCTAGTAGGAAACCAGGTATACTGTAGCTGTGGCTGCATGATACAGCGCGTGTAAGACCGCAGTCTCTGTAACAAAGTATGGTTGAATAAATGGCCTCTAGCATGGAAACCTTACATTTCCAGACATAAATTCATTAGACCTTTTATTTGTTCAGTTTCCTCTCATCGACCAATCCCTAGAGATTGTACACGGTGGAAAAAAATGTCGAGTATAAAGTTCAAGATGTCTTAATCTAGATATTTCCCTGCGCGTTCCTCTATGTGTACCAAGTGTTTGTAATTAAATTGACGATGTCCTGAGTGCTGGACTGCAGGCTGCATATATCGTATGACGCTGAAACATCGTTGGTATGTTCATCAGTCAGCGTGCGCGTGGATCATGTTGAAAAAAAAAGGAAAGTTTCACCTTCTGTCATCTGGTGAAAATATGGCGCTGTAAGGGGTCAGAATATGGTGTGGGTGCAGAAAAAGGGGAGAAACGATCAAACAGATGATAACGGGATTTCTAGCACATTTCCTAGGATATCTTCACAACTTACAAAAAGTGTTTGATATGGTCTCTCGACTCAGCTACATGCTACATCCATAATACACATGGTCGACAGTTGCCTGCAGCACATCCGGTGTTATCAGAGTGATATGTCGTCGTATACTATCCTTCTTTCGGGATAATAGGCTTACCGTTCCAATGAAAAATGTGAATGATATGTGGGATCAAGTATCTCACTTAAGATTTTTATCGTGATGCCCGTGGAATGCTAACACTGTGGGGAAATTTGTAATGAAATAGGTGGAATTCATTTCTGACTTGCACTTCGAAACGGCATGCTTGAGAAATGATTTAAAATTACGTTTTTTAACATAGCATATACTGTTATCCAGAAAAAGAAGTGTTTATGCCGTATTGTATAAATTGGCTAAATTGTAATTCTCTGTGACTAATCAGTAGATCAATCTAAAGTTCATGAAGTGGAAGCTAAACAAGAAGAAAGGTGTTAGTTATGAACATCACTCGACTTTCGTCTGGTGTCTGAATGGCGGCTCCTGCGCTGATTATACGCAGTACGAGTAAATATACTCGACTGTTTTTCTCTCGAAGAGACACTATGAAGAGCGGAAGCAGTTCCTGTAGAAGAGCCCAGATCAGCAAAAGATCATCATTGTTCTCTGTAAGGGCCACGGCGGAGACCATGAATACTGTTTGGAGAAATCCGTACACAGCATTCACCAGACTCGCCACGCGGTCAACCGAATTACAGTCACAGGGGATTAACGTCTTTCGTCGCTGGTTCAGTCTTTTGACTGATACATACTGGATATATTCAGTTAAACACAGCTCTACACCGAAAAGTCGCATAGAATTCAGAAACAGCCAAAATGAATCAAACGAAAAACTGAATCAGGATCAAATTTAACTTACTGGCACTAAGTTACTAGGCATGAGGAGGCTAAGTAAATATTTGTATACAGGGTGAGTGCGAACTCCATCGACATAATTGCTGAGGTTGTTTAGGAGTATTTTCTGAGGATTTTGTTACAAGGGATCCGTAGTCTTCGGTGGCTCATTTCAGAGTAGTAATAAACGAGGGTAAATCAATAAATACGTCACAAACGCCAGAGTACGGCACATCTTTCAAATTTAGGGCCTATACGGATCTAGAAGTTGGCAGCACCTGTCGCGTGGAAGGCAGCCGATAAACATTACTCCGCGGCCAATGATTGATTGTTACAATTGTATTTCATGGAAATTTTTGTTCAATTGGATACAGAAATTCAGCAAAGAACAAAAAAGAAAAAAATCACAACCCAGGAGTGCACTGGCCGCTCTCGTTATCCACATGATGGCACGTTGTTCTCCTGCCTAGGGATATTTCCCTAACGCCAGGACACATTGGTCTTGTGGCTTGCAGCAGTTTAAGGAACTAAATAAGCGTATTACACGAGGGTTGTCCAGAAAGTAAGTTCCGATCGGTCGCGAAATGGAAAACACAGTGAAAACCAGAAACGTTTTATTTGCAACAGTTAGCTACACTATCCCCCTACTTCTTTACATAGTCACCGCCCCAACTTCGAGTTTTGTCGTAGTGTTGTATCAACTTTCCAATATCTTCGTCATAGAAAGCAGCCGCCTGTGCTTTCGGCCAGTTATCTGCACTGGTCTGCAGCTTGTTATCTGTGGAAATATTTTGGCTTCAGCGGTTCTTGTGAGCAGAGATGAGACTCAGGGAGAGCCAATTACGGACTGTACTGTGGGTGATCAAACACTTCTCATCGGAAACGCTGCAGGAGCGTCTTCATTGCCCCTGCAGTGTGTGCCCGGGAATTGTCATAAAGAAGGAACTGCTCGACAGTTGTGTTATGTAGTCTGCATGACACAGCTGAAATCTCTAACCAGGCCCTCATACTTGGCGGGAGACGCTATTCCCTACGCATCTTTACGTGCTCACTGTTCACTCCAAACTGAAAAGAGCGACGCGACACGATCGACGGGCATACTAGAGACACTGCCAAACATGTGTGTGCTAAGCTTTACCGCATTTTCCTAGTGGTTTCCATTTCGCGACCGATCGGAACTTACTTTTTGGACAACCCTCGTGTTCAGAGAGGTCACTCGTTAGATACGAGCGCTGGCGCAAGAATTCTATGCTGCAGGCTTTTAAGCCTTGTCGAACGATGGGATAAGTGTTTTAAGTTTACAAAGGGAATATGTTGAAGAGAAAAATAAATTTCAGGCTAGTACACATGGTTCTGAAGTCTTATCCCAGTTTGCGACTTATTTATTGACTCGCCCCCGTAATTACGATACATTCAACTTATTTCTGTGGAAATATCTTCACAACAGTGAAAAAAGCCAAACTTTTAGTGCAAATCACAGAGAAATGCAATAATCCTAAGACGAAAAGGTCACATTATGTTCCTCTCACTTCTGGGACAGCTCGAAATGGCGTCGTTACGTCACTGTTCCATTACATTCAGTGAACTCATACACGAGGTCCGGTCGACCAACTCTTCATCAATTAATGTATCCATAATGATGCATATCAATGTTAACATACAAATAACACCGCCAGGTGAACAAACGCGGGACAGAAGCGAGGAGTAGGAAGACTACAGTGGAAATTAACACTGTCAAAAGCAAGCACCATGAGTGAATGAAATGGAATGTCAGCATGTGCACTGTTGTGCAAATATTTTCAATGGGATACAGGTACAATATGAAGGGGAAAGAAAACAAATGAACTGCAATTACTCTGAAACGAGCCACCCATTAGTTCCCTTATACAACAATATTCAGAAAATGACCCTGCATAATCTCAGAAATTTTATGGCTGGAGAAGAGGTTTGCCTTGTGTTGTAATGGCAGTATAAGAAAAATAGATTAGGAAGTAGTGGTCCGTCGATGCCGACGTCATTGTAGGCGAAAAAAAAAAGTTCAATCGAAACTGTACGATAATAATAACTGGTTGGGCTGCTAGCGTGTGCCATAGATCGTATCTAAAATCTTTTTCACTACGAGACAAAAGAAAAGCCCCTGAAGATCGAAGATGTCGCTAATCGGTATTTATAAACCAATACTTCAGAGAAAATGAAATTGTGTGATCAAAAAAACGGAGTGTAAATATTCCGGCCAGAGCGGCATGTAAATAGACCAAGACTCACTCTTGCCTGCGAATTAGTTCGGTCACACATTGCAGAATGCAAATAGAAGCAACACGTCCAATCGAATTACGGCTGTCCCTGTATGTGAATCCATTCCGGAGCAGTCTGCACTGCAGACAGTGATACCGAATCTGAACATCCCTGCCATTTTCTGCTATCGCGAGGAATAACCCATCAAACGTCAGAGATAGCTTTCACAAAGCCTGCGACCTGTAATGGAATGCATGACTTGAATCTGATATCCCACGCATGCAACACGTGTTGTGCAGTTCTCACCATAGTCTAGTTATGATGTTGCAAGCGAACAGCACCAAAATTTATAATTTTTGCACCATGAGTTTATGCAGCACTCTTACAGTTATGTTATTAAAATACATGAGCAATCAGAAAAATCTCTAATGGAGAGAAATATATTTTGTTTTTTAGGAACAAAAATCATTTTCATTTCGACGATTGTCGTGTTACAATCTTTGGAAGTCAGTTGTCCTACCTCAGAAATATGTCTCTGGAAAGTTGTCACACACACTTACATTTCGATAAGTGAGCAGGTGGAATTGGAGGCAAGAGGGTTCGAGATCTTGGGAGAAGAGAGAACGGTCCAACAATTTGTTCCTCGTATTCTGCAGTTTTCGAATTTCTAAAGCACCTGCTATGCTGACGTACGATGATAATTTCCGTTTTGTATTTTATACCTGCTATCCGTTATGCTTTCATCCAGTCGGTATAAAAGACGTGGATAATATTCAACTGTCACCTGTTATTACCCTTTATGAAGCAATCGCTACGAAAATTCTTTATACATACCAGAAAACATTACCTATACCTTTCCAGAAGTGTAAACCGACCTCAACGTTTTTGCACGTCCACTGACTTGTACTGCTGTTACGTTTCTGTCGTGAGGCTGTAGACGCACGTTTCATTCACCGTAACGAATCGATGCACAAAAACAATTGAATTCTTGTTAAAACGGCTGAACTGCTGGAAATTTTGTTTTTGTATTTAATTTCAGTCTGCTTTCGGGAAATATGGCACCAGTTTTGGTAAAGTTTTCTCCTCGTTTGTTCTTCATGTTAACTTTGCTACCCTTTTTTCTGGATGTGTCTCGAGCGTCACTTTTTAGCGGGCCCTCCCGCTTCGTAACTAATTAGTAAATTAAGAAGAGATATGGAATACTCCTGCTATGACACATTACTGTATCGGACGCGCTAACCGCGAATGTTCTGGTTTAGGAGTGGTTGATTCTGGAGGGTAATGTTGAGCATTTCGTGAGTAAATGCTCTAACAGTTTTTCTCCGTTTCTTCCCTAGAAGAGGTTTCCTTGTGTCGCTAGTTCTGAAGTTGATCGATGTCCCCATTGGATGCTTCTTCGTCGGCCACAGATCCTAAAATCGTTTGCAGTACACGGCGAATTTTGGAACGGCGCGTGGAAATATTTCGACATTAGTGCAATGAAAGTATCAAAAGACTAAAATGTCACCTGATTTATTGCTTCAGTCTGAAAATCAGGAAAAGAGTTTTTATAATGAATACTATCTGAGAGCCAGTCTAAAAACACTCTTACCACAATAACAGAGTCTAATAATAACAACCACCATTCACAAAAACTGTCTCCACACGATTTTGATGGCAGAACGAAAGTGTATATAAACGTACATTAAACGTTAAATTAATCTTGGTCAAACGAAACAAGTTCTTGTATTTGAACACGTTGCTCGTAGGAATTCTAATGGAAGACTGTTTTACAAACGTTTCGCAGTGCAGAATTCTACTTTAGTTCACTTTCAATAATGGAAGAAAGAAATTCACGTACCCTACATGTTGTGTGTTTGAATTCCTAAGGGACCAAACTGCTGAGGTCATCGGTCCCTAGACTTACACACTACTTAAACTAACTTATACTAAGAACAACACACACACCCATGCCCGAGGGAGGACTCGAACCTCCGGCGGGAGGGGCCGCGCAGTCCGTGACATGGCGACTCTAACCGCGCGGCCAACGCGTTTCTTTAAGAAGGTAAATGCTAGACTGTCTGCAGAGAAATGCTTACTGTTTCGCGCACGCTTTCTCAAGACGCTATTGTGATTGATCGATCTAATCCGCCAATTGTTTACGACATTAAATGAATCTATAATTA
This sequence comes from Schistocerca americana, assembly GCF_021461395.2. NCBI lineage: Eukaryota > Metazoa > Arthropoda > Insecta > Orthoptera > Acrididae > Schistocerca > Schistocerca americana. The sequence continues at coordinate 237,192,394 of NC_060123.1, read as the reverse complement.
AGCTTCGCACGTGAATTAAGACTAATTGAAATTGTGATTTGAAAACTGTCAGTGTGGATAAGGTCTTCAGTTTTGTTAGAACCTTGCACAAACATTTAAACGTTAAATATACTGGGTGTAACAAAATTCCCTTTACTTACGTTAAGGATTTGTAGTGGATACCACGACTTAAGTTTAGCGTAGGAACTTCTGTCGGGAAACGTACCGTTTTCCAGCTACGTGCAGAATACCGCAACACAGTTCACATCTTCCGCATCTTCGAGTACACTGACTAGGATATTACGTGCGTCATTCGCTGACCAGCTGATGTCCCATGCCGACTTCAGCTTTGTTTACGTCCGCAAGGACCGGCCATGACTGCCAGACTGACGGCCGAGTATAGGCACGTTGCTTCAGCGGCACCTATTTTTAAGGGCCAGTTGCTTCCGCAGGTGAGTTGTTCGACACTCCTTAGCGGATTCCGACTTCCAAGGCCACCATCCTGCTGTCTTAAGCAACCAACGGCTTTCATGGTTTTCCATGAGGGTCGAGTCGGGCGCCTCAACCCCAGAGAGGTTAGGACCTGATGTTGAGCTTGTGGTCTTTTTTAATACTGTACTATTATTCAGTAGTAATTATACTCAGCAGTACAGAATGCAAGCTATATGTGCATTTCATGCTTTGTGTGCTGCTGTTGACCATGGTGAATTACGCCTTTACGGAATACATTGACACAATGTTACTGTATGGTGAAGCTCTGTGCAGTGGGAGGACTGCTCGTCAACTGTACGCGGAACATTTTCCATATCACCAGGCACCTTCACACTCACTTTTTGCTACGTTGCACCAGCACGCCTCGGAAACGGGTACGTTCACCTCATGGAGGACAGACTGTTATCCTCCATGGCATGGCGGCGCCGCAAACCAGTGTTTGAAGAAGCTGTATTCGATGCACTGGGAGAGTACGCGTCGACTACCAGAAGCGTAACAGGCAGACTGAATGTTGATCTCCAAACTGTCTGGCGCGTTCTGCAAGAGCAGTAGTTAAACCCGCACCGTCCCCAGAAGGTACAGGCAATGCAGCCACAGGATTGTGCGTCACGAGCGCACCTCTGCCGGCCGTTCAAGCGTCGTCGTGCGATCGATCCAGACTCCCCACGGCAGATCCTTCTCACGTTTGAAGCCAAGTTCAGCAGGGGAGGTATTCTCTACTGCCACGTGGAGGCTGATGAAACCCCGCGTGCTACGTGCCCCCACTGGTTTCAGGGACGATACGATCTGAACATATGGGCAGCTTTCATCCATAGATGTTTAACTGGGCCATACGTTCTTCCACGACATCTTACAGGGGCCGCGTAATTGCGATTCCTTGACGGCGTACTGCATGGGCTCTTGGAAAATGTCCCACTACAAGTGCGTTAAAGCCGTCAGCTGTGGACGAGCGTTTCTAGCCGCTTCAGTCCGGAACCGCGCTGCTGCTACGGTCGCAGGTTCGAATCCTGCCTCGGGCATGAATGTGTGTGATGTCCTTAGGTTAGTTAGGTTTAAGTAGTTCTAAGTTCTAGGGGACTGATGACTACAGATGTTACGTCCCATAGTGCTTAGAGCCATTTGAACTATTTGAAGTGCGTCATAACATGTGTTTCCAGCATGATGGTGCACCTCCTCATTTTTCGCATACGGCCCGTGTTCATTTGGACCAGAGATTCGGGCAGCAGTGGATAGGTCGTGGTGCCTCGATTGCTTCGCCTGAATGTTCTCCCGACTTGAACCCGCTAGACTGCTACTTGTGGGGTGACATGAAGTCGTTGACTTACCACACCCCTGTGGCATCCGAGAAAGCCCTATTGGCACGGGTTATGACGGCGGCGGATGCTGGAGGACCAGGGATTGGTGATCGTGTGTACCGGAGCATGCTACAGCGTGTGTGTGTTCATGTGGGCAGTCGTCGCAGAAGTGGACCCACACGAAATCAGTAGGAGTGAGAGTGCAATGTGTGTTGTGTGCATTTCGCGTGTATCTGGAAAACGGCACATTTGTGGACAAGAGTTCAGGTGCTAAACGTAACCTCTTGATTCCCACTACAAGTCCCCAGAGTTTGCGAAGGGAATTTAGTTACGTTTTGTGGAGAATAAGTCATGGGTCTTGGCGCCAAGCCTAACAGGTGAACGACTGCTCTCTATAGACTTGTATGTACCAACGCAACAAGCCATCTTTTACATGGTTCCTAACCTAAACCTGTTTGTTACATCTTCTGGACGGGGACCGTCCAATTCACGATATCATCGTCTGTGGCTGCATTCAAAAGACATCTTTGACGAGAGTCGTCGTCAAGAGAGATACGGGAGCGTTTGAATTCAGCAAATAATTTATCAGTACCATAAACGAAGAATCAGACTTCTTCATCATCTTTTCGTGAATTTCTGTTTTCGATAAACCATCCAAAAAACGAGTTTAATGACGACAGAGTATTCCTATTTATCCATTTGAGCGAAACACAGCGCCTGACTACCTTAAATGTCTGCATAGGCAAAATATTTCTGCAGATCAAGCTGGTACTTGACTTACGTTATTGTGCAACATATACCAACATAACAAAAACGATATTTTAACAATACAATGTAAGCATGGCTTTTCAAAGCCTTTGCGCCGAACCTCTATGGGTTACAGATCGCGTCATGGGTACCAACTTTTGTTGGAGAAAAAATGTGCGCTGTAACTTCCTGGTGGTTAGCCGTTCTTCTGTATTTGTTATGCCCTTGAGAGGAGGCAGGGTGTAAGCAATATGAAGTGTCTGTATGCCATGTGTGTTGCCTATAATATAGTCGTCCACTCCGAATGAAAGGGAGTAGTACCAGCGAAAGTAACGCTTCTGATTATATTCTAAAATTTCTTTTTTCGCTTAGAAAGACACATTCTTAAAGTTTGCTTGTTGAAAATCCCTCTACCAATGGCTGGGGTAGGTAATATGCTGTACACCTGATTAGTATGTAAAATGCATATGTTCAGTGCAGGCTACGTTACACTTGCCCGTCCTGTGCTGGAATATAGCTGCGCGGTATGGGATCCTTACCAGGTAGGATTGACGGAGGACATCGAAAAAGTGCAAAGATGGGCAGCTCGTTTCGTGTTATCGCGCAATAGGGGTGAGAGTGTCACTGATATGACACGCGAGTTAGAGTGGCAGTCACTGAAACAAAGGCTTTTTGTTTTGCGGCGAGATCTATTTACGAAATTTCAATCAATAACTTTCTCTTCCGAATGCGTAAATATTTTGTTGCTACCCACCTACGTAAGGAGAAATGATCATCATAATAAAATAAGAGAAATCAGAGCTCGAACGGAAAGATTTAGGTGTTCCTTTTTCCCACCCGCCATTCGAGAGTGGAATGGTAGAAAAGAAGTATGAAAATGGTTCGATGAACACTCTGCCGGGCACTTAAGTGTGAACTGCAGAGTAACCATGTAGACGTAGATGTAGACTGATGCAGCAAGACGTTGGCTCTGATGTCGACCAGTAGAGTGGTACCATGCTGGAATACAGACCCCCTCAGTAAGGTGGCGTAAGACTACGCACTGACCGAAGATTATGTTGAAAACTAGGGTTTTGTAGCGGAAAGAGAGGGGAGTGGTATGGTGTACTGGAGTCCTGAATAAAACTAACCTGCTTTCAGAAAAAAAAAAAAGTTTTGCATTAGTTATTGAACGCCCCTCGTGTTTGTCGGCTGTCAAAGTGATTGCAAGACTTCCGTGCAACGACTCATGTAACATTTATTGGTGGGAGACACCTGTCACAGATTTCCCGTAGGGTGCCGTTCCGGTCGCGGCCGACAGCACGTTCGCCCGGCCGCCGCGGTATTCCTCGTGCCTTCCTCCTGCCGCGGTGGGAAGGGCGCCAGCCGCCAGCCGCCAGCCGCCAGCCGCCAGCCGCCAGCCGGCACCCCGCGGTGGCGGAGCGGCGTTCCGGCGCGTTTTTTCGCGTACTTCCTGAGGCGCGAGGCCCACCCCCTGTCCCCTCCCGTGCGCCGGCCTGCGGTTCGCCGCGACGCTCATAAATCTCGATGCAAACAGGCGGCCACGCTTTTCTGCACCTCCTTGGACAGCGGCGCGCCTTTTTGTGAGCGCGCGGCCGAGACAAATAATAAAAAGCGAGCGGGAGTGTAGGCGCACTCCGGCGCATGACGCCGTTCTCGCTGGGCCACGCCGCTTCTCACCGTCGTGAGACCGGAACGCCCGCCCGCACCGTAACGGGGCCTTTTGGAATCCGACCACTCTCAGTTTTGTCGTGTTCACATGGAAATACTCACCAAACACTATACCAGTGCTCGTGCTGGTTCGCAAGATCGTGGCATCTGCTTCAACATCTGTGCTTTGTAAAGAAACTGATTCTCTACTTTAAAAAAACCTTTTAAATAATAAAACATGGCCTATACAAGGAATCTGATTACCCGTATTAATCATGAACTAAAAAGAAAAAAAAATTAGGTAATTCAGTACAATTATTATATAGATGTGATAATCACTTTAACGGACCCAGATGAACAAATAAAGTCAATTTAATTCCGGTAACCTGAGTTTGACAGAGCACTGAAAGACCTGAGTCGAAACAAGGCCCCGGGAGTACACAACATTCCATTAGAACTACTGATGGCCTTGGGAGAGCCAGTCGTGACAAAACTCTACCATCTGGTGAGCAAGATGTATGAGACAGGCGAAATACCCACAGACTTCAAGAAGAATATAATAATTCCAATCTCAAAGAAAGCAGGTGTTGACAGATGTGAAAATTACCGAACTATCAGTTTAATAAGTCACAGCTGCAAAATACTAACGCGAATTCTTTACAGACGAATGGAAAAACTGGTAGAAGCGGACCTCGGGGAAGATCAGTTTGGATTCCGTAGAAATGTTGGAACACGTGAGGCAATACTAACCTTACGACTTATCTTAGAAGAAAGATTAAGAAAAGGCAAACCTACGTTTCTAGCATTTGTAGACTTAGAGAAAGCTTTTGACTGGAATACTCTCTTTCAAATTCTGAAGGTGGCAGGGGTAAAATACAGGGAGCGAAAGGCTATTTACAATTTGTACAGAAACCAGATGGCAGTTATAAGAGTCGAGGGGTATGAAAGGGAAGCAGTGGTTGGGAAGGGAGTGAGACAGGGTTGTAGCCTCTCCCCGATGTTATTCAATCTGTATATTGAGCAAGCAGTAAAGGAAACAAAAGAAAAATTCGGAGTAGGTATTAAAATTCATGGAGAAGAAATTAAAACTTTGAGGTTCGCCGATGACATTGTAATTCTGTCAGAGACAGCAAAGGACTTGGAAGACCAGTTGAACGGAATGGACAATGTCTTGAAGGGAGGATATAAGATGAACATCAACAAAAGCAAAACGAGGATAATGGAATGTAGTCAAATTAAATCGGGTGATGCTGAGGGGATTAGATTAGGAAATGAGACACTTAAAGTAGTAAAGGAGTTTTGCTATTTAGGGAGTAAAATAACTGATGATGGTCGAAGTAGAGAGGATATAAAATGTAGACTGGCAAAGGCAAGGAAATCGTTTCTGAAGAAGAGAAATTTGTTAACATCGAGTATAGATGTAAGTGTCAGGAAGTCGTTTCTGAAAGTATTTGTATGGAGTGTAGCCATGTATGGAAGTGAAACATGGACGATAACCAGTTTGGACAAGAAGAGAATAGAAGCTTTCTAAATGTGGTGCTACAGAAGAATGCTGAAGATAAGGTGGGTAGATCAAGTAACTAATGAGGAGGTATTGAATAGGATTGGGGAGAAGAGAAGTTTGTGGCACAACTTGACTAGAAGAAGGGATCGGTTGGTAGGACATGTTTTGAGGCATCAAGGGATCACAAATTTAGCATTGGAGGGCAGCGTGGAGGGTAAAAATCGTAGATGGAGACCAAGAGATCAAGACACTAAGCAGATTCAGAAGGATGTAGGTTGCAGTAGGTACTGGGAGATGAAGAAGCTTGCACAGGATAGAGTAGCATGGAGAGCTGCATCAAACCAGTCTCAGGACTGAAGACCACAACAACAACAACAACAACAACCTGAAAAAGTAAAAACAAATTATTGTAGGGGCCTACATAGATATCGGGCATCTGTTAGATGCCCACGAAATACGTAATTTTGTTTTGAAGCTGACAGCCAATGAGAAAATAGGTGCAGTTTTCAAGCAGTAATGGCGGACGGCATCAGCTGGTAATATACGTGATTTTATGGTAGCTAATTTTACTACACAAAAAATGAAATATGTACTCACTCCAAAAGAAGTTACAAACAAACATTAAAATAAAATTATAATGAGCAGCAAAATATCTGAGAAGAATTTTGAAAGAAAATTATTAATTGAACTTTAATTTGGCAGCCGGCCGCGGTGGTCTAGCGGTTCAGGCGCTCAGTCCGGAACCGCGGGACTGCTACGGTCGCAGGTTCGAATCCTGCCTCGGGCATGGATGTGTGTGATGTCCTTAGGTTAGTTAGGTTTAAGTAGTTCTAAGTTCTAGGGGACTGATGACCACAGATGTTAAGTCCCATAGTTCTCAGAGCCATTTGAACCATTTTTTTTTAATTTGGCAGTTTTTCAACACTTACAACAAGACTAAATAATGGAAAGAATATTTATTGGGACTAAACAAAATTGAGATAATGTGATAGTATTTTTAAAATAGTTAATTTAACTGCAATTGTCTTTAAAAGAAAATTATTACTCTCTCATTTCAAAATTAATGTCTTAACTGTTGCTGCAGGCAGTGCGATGACGTCAGCGGTGGCCCGCGCGGGCGATGTGTGAAGTGAATCCTGGTTCGTGGCGTGAAGATAATGATGGATCCTTCTGTTTCATTAATATTCCAGTTACGGCGCTGGTTCACGTCTCCGTTGTAGTCGAATCAGCTGGCAGCACTGGCGCGATAATAATAGTTCCAGTAATAGCGTTGTCGTTACGCGCGCGACGTTTTATTATTAAAAGTTTATTAATCACGAGGTGCGGGTAGGTCGTAATTATGCAATATCTTTAGTATTTACGATATATATCCGGTTAATGCCAATACTTCGCACAGTTCTTTCACCGTGTTGTCACAGGAAGTCACATGTGTTCTTCACTAAAACAGTCCGTTAAACATCAGTTCAATTTACGTCGTCGTCTTTAAGGCAGTTTGGACGATATAATAAATGTTTCTTGATCAAATCACAGCACTGTTATTTTACTTAACGTTTTTGTTTGTTCCACTTTCACAGTTAGTGTCTCCACACGACAATGGTGTCTGATTCATGGCTAATTGTCACAAGTTCACACAGTTTGTAAAATCGTCACCGCAAACACTCGATATACTTTTCAGATTTTACTGTTCACTTAATAATGCACGATCTCCTATTAACACAACGGACGCACTGAAATTAATTGTTCCTCCGTGTATCATCGACTTTCGCGCCGAACTTCGTCACTTTTTACCACCCGCGAACCGGCCGCGTACCACAGTAACTCGCACGCTCTTTATTGTTAGTCGTTCGCTCTCTCTCTCTCTCTCTGACACAGTACTTCTCCTAGCCTAACCAAAGATTTACAAAGCATATAGAACCAGAACATTCATATTCGTACAATATAAAATATAAAACAGTAGCAAAATGAATGAAGAAACAATGTGACGAATTAACAAATAAAGGATAGTTGAATGATACATACGTACTATGACAAGGTAATGCACAAAAGAAAAAAATACTATCGACTTTCGGGGAAAGCAATGTCTTTACAGCTTCCAAATCTTTACAGCTTCCAAACCACCGCACGGTGTGTAACATGGGTTACACGCGAGAGGTGATCATAAAGTTTTAAAAGTCATCTCGGAAAGAACAAAATTTACGCAATTGATTGTTTAGTTGTTTCCACGTACATCTCTACAGTACTGGGACAGATTTGAATCCCTGTACAAAAATATTTGATCAGTGGAACATCCGCAACTGAGCAACATATTTGTAGAATAAAACTCCTCTTCAGTTGCTAGTAATTGTCTTTATTTGTTCCACGACCATTTAGAAGCTTAAAGTTTCATCTTCAGGTGCCACCAAAAGACTGTGAAGACACTAGTGTTTGACGGTCGGGCCAGTCAGTCACTGGTGATCAAACTCACGTCAAACAAACGCACGGAAGAGTAGGACCATGGCGCCCGCCACACGCGACTTGCTGTCGAGGCGGGCGCCATGGTTGCTGGTCCTATTTTTCCGTGCGTTTGTTTGACGTGAGTTTGATCACCAGTGACTGACTGGCCCGATTGTCAAACACTCGTGTCTTCAGTCTTTTGGTGGCACCTGAAGATGAAACTTTAAGCTTCGGAAACGGTCGTGGTACAAATTAAGAAAATTACCAGGAACTGAAGCGGATTTTTATTCTATGTTAAACAGAAAAAAAGACATCCCCTTGCCACAGTAGCGCAGCACGCCAGTCAAAACAAAATGTCACACCCCTCTTGGTAAAGTGGTCTATCTTGTGGTAGTTCGGTTTCGGCAGCAGCGAAAATGAGGCACCTGTGTCAGGCCAATCGGCACGGCTAAATAAGCAATCTAGACTGGTATGACACAGTTGCAACATTTCCGATGCTGCCAAAATGTAATTAAAACATGATACTGGACTTTACCAATGGACTGTGCCACATTTTGTTTTAGCTCTTCCATGGTACGGATGGGAAAAACCGACCAGTTAAAACTAAGACCGGTATTTTTCCGTGTTTGTTTGGTCTCGCTTAGAACAGTTTTTTTTAGCTTGTAACTGGATTAAAAAATGCATACCTGTTGTCATAGTAGCAGTGCCACAATTTTTGATTTTTAAATACATTTTTTGAACCCAGTAATGTTTATTACTAAAATTTCCATTAGTTTGAAATACTGCATTATTATAGGCACTGGGGAAAACGATGAACACTGTTTTAATAACAAAGCCTACAGTTAGAAACTATAGCCCGATTAAGCTTAGTTGACAGCTGTTGTCTGTCACTAGGCACTACAGTGTTGCCACATTGACTACTGCTCTATTAAAGGCGACACGAGAATACGGCGGGTCATTTCACAAGCGCTGAAGTGCTGTTCGTGTAACGCGGAGCAACGTTCGAATTGGCTGCCGTCAGATACGGCTGGAATTCGAAATTCTGTGTCCAAATGTGATTTTAAGTGAACAATGACTGAACAGGTATAGACGACGCGTGCTGTAGTCCTGAATTTACTTTCGTCTCCTGATCTAATCACAACCTCATTACGTGCAAAGTATCGAGGTCACGGCGGTCAGCAGCCTGCGGCAGAGCCGTAAATCACGCTTGCTTTGTTCACAGCGGTTAAAGCTGACCCGTACTAGCAAGCTCAGGATAGAACAATTTCAGTTTCAGCGCTAAAAGTGAACTGTAACTCCTAGCTTTGGCTACATGAGCAGACGCGATAGCAACCAATGATCAGTCCTGGTTGGCACTCATTTATAGGTTGAAGACGACATACGCAGAGCCCAAATGAAAAACGAATGACAGGAAGAAAGTAAGGTGAAATAAAAAGGTCAATACGATGATGAAAATGATGTGAGAAAATGGGTCTTCTGCACGCCAGGCAGTGACTTTACCACTGCGCTATGGGAGATCTTCACGTGACAGTGTTATCTCTATTCTTCTGTAGAACCAGTTGCAACGATCATTTGCTGCCTTCCAAACGTTCAGTTTCAAGCAATGACGTATGAATCTTACCTTCTGTAGGCCCATCTCTGTGATGATAATAACTGAATATGCGACGCCGAATCACGCCTTGTGCGGAAGGATCCAGTAATCTTTGACTAATGGTGTGTACGAAATGTGCATATTTCGTTACCACGGTTTTGTGTGTGTGTTGGTTTGGAAGTGGTTATCATGTGTGATGAAATGCGAAACAAAAGGGCCTGACTAAGGATTCAGGTCCAGACACTAGGAGAAAAAAGTCAGACAAGGAACTGGAACTGAGCTGACATTTGTCGTGGCTGTTTGGCAATGGCGAACAGTTCGGGCTCAGCCGGCCGAAGTGGCCGAGCGGTTGTAGGTGCTACAGTCTGGAACCGCGCGACCGCTACGGTCTCAGGTTCGAATCCTGCCACGGACATGGATGTGTGTGATGTCCTTAGGTTAATTAGGTTTAAGTAGTTCTAAGTTCTAGGGGACTGATGACCACAGGAGTTAAATCCCACAGTGCTCAGAGCCATTTGAACCATTTCTAGGGGACTGATGACCACAGAAGTTAAGTTCCATAGTGCTTAGAGCCATTTGAACCATTTCTAGGGGACTGATGACCACAGAAGTTAACTCCCATAGTGCTCAGAGCCATTTGAACCATTTCTAGGGGACTGATGACCACAGAAGTTAAGTCCCATAGTGCTCAGAGCCATTTGAACCATTTCTAGGGGACTGATGACCACAGAAGTTAAGTTCCATAGTGCTCAGAGCCATTTGAACCATTTATAGGGGACTGATGACCACAGAAGTTAAGTCCCATAGTGCTCAGAGCCATTTGAACCATTTCTAGGGGACTGATGACCACAGAAGTTAAGTCCCATAGTGCTCAGAGCCATTTGAACCGTTCGGGCGCGACAGTGAGCGCTGTGACTGCACGCCTGAATTTTTTCTCGGCCAATTTCGTTTGAAAAAATGCAGAATTTGTTGGGGGACATCGGGAAATATTCCTGCTTCAGCCTCAGTAGTTCCATGAAGTTCCGACAAGTGACGGTACGTTACGTAGTCTTCTAAATGGCGCCTTTAAAGGATGTGCGTTTCAAGCAGAGAGCTATCACTTAATTTCTTTTGGCGACAAATGAGAGGTTTACAGATATTCATAGACGCTTGCAGACCGCTTACGGAGTCCTGGCAGTGAATGACACCACGGTGAGTGGTTGCTTGTGGCATCTATAATCATCGCAACAAGCTCGCGCAAACCTTGTAAGGTTCTCAATGTTTTCTGTCATTGTCAATAATTTACCTTTACTGTTCCGGGACAAAGATGAACGAGTGCACTCCATGGGTTGTGTTTAAGATCCCTGACGCTTAGTTTAGGGTGATCGACTTGCTAGTCAGTAGGGTTGTGCAGCCTTGTGGCATTCTTATTTGAATCATAGTAGCTAGCAGTTGAGTTTGTCAGACAAAGAAATCTGTTATTTGTGAATCTGGGAGAATGTATATGAAAACTGATACAAAATACTTTCTTGTTCTTTATATTAATAGAGATGAATTTGGAGGAATTTTAATGATATGTTTGTGATTTTTGTAATGGGAGAATCTTGTAATTGTCAGAGTCTTCTTATGTTATGCTGTCTTTTTCTCAATAATCAAAGTTCGATTTCTCAAGAACGATTTTATTCAGAGTAAAACCCACCTTCATCATTTGTAGTAAGTTTACAACGTTTTGTTGTGTGCGCATCACACGTTACGCCACACGAAGTTACAGATTGTGACAAGCAAAAAGAAAGAAATTAGTTGTGAGTACTTTACTTTTCGCCGAGCGGGATTAGACGAGCGGTCTAGGGCGCTGCAGTTATGACTGTGCGGCTGTTCCCGGCGGAGGTTCGAATCCTCCCTGGGGCATGGGTGTGTGTGTTTGTCCTTAAGATAATTTAGATTAAATAGTGTGTAAGCTTAGACTGATGAACTTAGCAGTTAAGCCTCATAACATGTCACACACATTTGAACATTTTTTGAACTTTACTTTCCTTTAGCTGTGTTACTCCGAAGGAACGTTGCATTGTAATTCGCAATAACATTGGCATTCCAATATCGTATTTATCTTCTGACACCGGGCAAGCGATTTTCAAGTAAAAATGTCTCTCTTTTACGGGAATATACAAATGGATATATTCGCATGGTTGAAGAAATGTAGTGTTTACCTTTACAGTGAGTCGTGCACGGATAGCCAAATGACAAGACGACGGCTCGCCATAAGTGGGAAGTCAGTGATCGAACCCCGTGCGGCACAAATTTCGGCTGCCCTCATTCCATTATACAGCTGATGGTTGTCCAAATTAGTAACTGCGAATACATTTCATGTACTTATTTTTGTGGATATTCTTGGTTAAAAATTGAATTTCACAAAAAGGACTTCGGTGCTGAGCTTTAGATACATAGTTTTCACTGAACGTACAAGTAGTTTCTTTTGGAAGTTAATGACATTCAATTTCTTTATTTCGATTTTTGCATTTCATGAAGTTTGAAGTTATTATTCGCAAAACTGTTCATATGCGCAACACAGGGCCAACCAACAGACAGTTTTGCTCAGCAGTTGAACACGATTACTAATGTACACGATGCTTGAGGAGAAAGCTTTTGAAATCAGTATATTCAGTTTTGTCGCATATGGACTATATTTAATAGAAAACTTACAGCTTGTCTGATCTCTCATGTGTCGGCCGGCCGTACACAGATGTGACTCCTGCAATGTTGAAACGTGCGGAGACTCACTTTCGGGGTTATCGACGGATCACGGACACCCCACTGCACAACTGGACAGCTTTGTTCGTAGTGCTGACACAGTCGTCGACCATTTAGAGTACCCAAGATGTGTGTGCGTGCCGGGTTCCTTGTCGTCTAACACGCGAGCATAAAGAGCAACGAAGGACAGTCTGCGCGGAAATGCTTTCACGTTACGAAGCTGAACGTGACAACTTTTTGTCGAAACTCGTCACAGGTGATGAAGCGTGGGTTCGTCTCTTCGAACTGGAAACAAAACGGCGATCCATGAAGAGGCGCCACACCACCTCTCCTCCGAAGGAAAAGTTCAAAGCGGCAACCTCAGCCCATGAAGTCATGGCAACGGTCTTCTGAGACTCGGAAGGGGATATTCTGTTTGATTTCCTCCGTTACGCCGGCCGCTGTGGCCAGCGGTTCTAGGCGCTTCAGTCCGGAACCGCGCTGCTGATACGGTCGCAGGTTCGAATTCTGCCTCGGGCATGGATGTGTGTAATGTCCTTAGGTTAGTTAGGTTTAAGTAGTTCTAAGTCAAGGGGACTGATGACCTCAGATGTTAAGACCCGTAGTGCTTAGACCCATTTGGACCATCTGAATCCTCCGTCGCGATGGAACGATCGGCTCTGAAGAGCACTGTGCTACCCCCAGGAAACTGAAGAAGCGACTTCAGCGTGTTCGTCACGGGAAAAATTCAAACGAATTTCTTCTTTTCCATGACAAATGGTTCAAATGGCTCTGAGCACTACGGGACTTAACTTCTGAGGTCATCAGTCCCCTAGAACTTAGAACTACTTAAACCTAACTAACCTAAGGACATCACACACATCCATGCCTGAGGCAGAATTCGAACCTGCGACCGTAGCGGTCGCGTGGTTCCAGACTGAAGCTCCTAGACCCGCTCGGCCACTCCGACCGGCCTTTCCATGACAACGCGAGGCGTCAGACAAGTTTGTGCACCCGAGAGGAGCTCACAATACTTCGTTGGACTGTTCTTCCTCATCCACCTCACAGCCCGGATATCGCGCCTTCTGACTTCCATCTGTTTGGCACAGCGCGTGAGTGACGGGCAGGTTATTCATACAACAATACGGAGGCTCCGATGTCGACCGATAGAGTGGTATCATCCGGTCACAAAGGACCTGTAAGTATGGTGGAGTAAGGCGGTCGCAATGAACGGAGATTACGTTCAAAAATAGCGTTTTTTAGTCAAAAGAGTGGGGAATGGTATTGTGTACTGGAATCCTGAATAAGACCAACCTGCTTTCAGGGAAGAAAGGGTTGCATTACTCTTTGAGCGCCACTCATAGTTATGAATAACCTGTACTACTACACTTTAAAAGAGAGGCTACTTGCAACCTTTGTATGTGTGTATCGTGCTCAATAAAGGCGTCCAAAGTTCTATACAGCGGAGGACGGGTAGTTTGTAGCCAGTAATCAGAGGAGACACGACAAATAAGGCTGGCCGTACGCCCTGTTGATGGAACAAGCCTTGGGTCGGCCCCGGCTGAACTGAATTAACTCGCCACGGGAGGGGCGGGGCTGGACTGGGCCTCAAAGCCGCCCACAGGCCGCTCCGCCGCCACGCAGTGGTAAACACGCTGCACGCTGATTGGACAAGTCGGCCGCTGCATGCAAAGTGGCTCAGCCGTGGCTCCCACGAAAAGTATGAGACGGCGACCAGAGGAAGTAGTGCTGTGGAATGAGGGGCAGGGAGCCGAGGCGGAGCAATTTGGAATGGAATAATACGGGCCGGTCAAGGTCGATACCAGCGAGAGGGAAAAGTTCCGGATCCGTGACGAGCGTTTGATGAGTTCCGCAGATGAGAGATACCGCTTATTTCCGTCGGCGAGCTTCGCTCCCGCAGCAACTTGAAATAACGCACACCTCCATTGGAGGAGAGCGCCTAACTCTTCTGACAGCCCCACAGCTCCACCGCGGATGCTAATGGTATTTCATTTTCGATCCGAGATAAGAAAGGCTCTACCAAGGAGGCTTGGCTAATGTGAGAGCTCGAGATATAACTTTTAATGTCGGAGAAGTTATCTTACGCTCATTCTTGGAGTGTGACGAAGTTTACCGTCGACCCGCGTACGCTTATTTTTCGAGATGAAGTTACCATCGATTCGAAACCCACAAGTAAGAGTTTTCTTTTGCAATCGTTTACTGTGCGATTAAAATCAAAGATTCCATGATTTATTATAAGCATTTTGTTTCACTTCTTCGTGGTCTTCCGTCGTTACTTTCCATGTGGTTTCTTTCTATCCACCTTCTTCGTGAACTTTTCCAACCCACTTCATTACAATGAAATGCAGAGGATCATCCATATTTTTTTGATTTTCTGATGTCAGGAAGGATTTCTGGAAATACCTGCAGTGTTGTGCTCTATGGAAGTGAAACGTGAACGATAAGCAGTTCGGATAACAATAGAATAGAATGGTTTTCTGAACCACAGTGATGAAGATTAAATGGGAAAATCGAATAATTAATTAAGAGATACTGAACCATAATTGCGAAAAAAAGGAATTTATAACACAACCCTCAGACGTCAAGAAGAATATAATAATTCCAATCCCAAAGAAAGTAGGCGTTGACAGATGTGAAAATTACCGAACTATCAGTTTAATAAGTCACAGCTGCAAAATACTAACGTGAATTCTTTACAGACGAATGAAAAAACTGGTAGAAGCCGATCTCGAGGAAGATCAGTTTGGATTCCGTAGAAATATGGGAACACGTGAGGCAATTCTGACCCTACGACTTATCTTAGAAGCTAGATTAAGAAAAGGCAAACCTTCGTTTCTAGCATTTGTAGACTTGGAGAAAGCTTTTGACAATGTTGACTGGAAAACTCTTTCAAATTCTGAAGGTGGCAGGTGTAAAATACAGGGAGCGAAAGGCTATTTACAATTTGTACAGAAACCAGATAGCAGTTATAAGAGTCGAGGGGCACGAAAGGAAAGCAGTTGTTGGGAAGGGAGTGAGACAGGGTTGTAGCCCCTCCCCGGTGTTATTCAATCTGTATATTGAGCAAGCAGTAAAGGAAACAAAAGAAAAATTTGGAGTAGGTATTAAAATCCAGGGAGAAGAAATAAAAAAATTGAGGTTCGCCAATGACATTGTAATTCTGTCAGAGACAGCAAAGGTCTTGGGAGAGCAGTTGAATGGAATGGACAGTGTCTTGAAAGGAGAATATAAGATGAACATCAACAAAAGCAAAACGAGGATAATGGATTCAAATGGTTCAAATGGCTCTGAGCACTATGGGACTTAACTGCTGTGGTCATCAGTCCCCTAGAACTTAGAACTACTTAAACCTAACTAACCTAAGGACATCACACACATCCACGCCCGAGGCAGGATTCTAACCCGCGACCGTAGCGGTTACGCGGTTCCAGACTGTAGCGCCTAGAACCGCTCGGCCACTCCGGCCGGCGAGGATAATGGAATGTAGTCGAATTATGTAGGGTGATGCTGAGGGAATTAAATTAGGAAATGAGACTCTTAAAGTAGCAAAGGAGTTTTGCTATTTGGGGAGCAAAATAACTGATGATGGTCGAAGTAGAGAGGATATAAAATGTAGACTGGCAATGGCAAGGAAAGCGTTTCTGAAGAAGAGAAATTTGTTAACATCGAGTATAGATTTAAATGTCAGGAAGTCGTTTCTGAAAGTATTTGTATGGAGTGTAGCCATGTATGGAAGTGAAATGTGGACGATAAATAATTTGGACAAAAAGAGAATAGAAGCTACCGAGATGTGGTGCTACAGAAGAATGCTGAAGATTAGATGGGTAGATCACATAACTAACAAGGAGGTATTGAATGGGGTTGGGGAGAAGAGGAGTTTGTGGCACAACTTGATTAGAAGAAGGGATCGGTTGGTAGGACATGTTCTGAGGCATCAAGGGATCACCAATTTAATATTAGAGGGCAGCATGGAGGGTAAAAATCGTAGAGTGAGGGCAAGAGATTAATACACTAAGAAGATTCAGAAAGATGTAGGTTGCAGTAGGTACTGGGAGATGAAGAAGCTTGCACATGATAGAGTAGCATGGAGAGCTGCATCAAACCAGTCTCAGGACTGAAGACCAAAACAACAACAAGAACAACACAACTACACTAGAAGAAGAGAGCGGCTGATACAGCACATTAAATTATCAAGGAATCATCACTTTGGTAATGAGAGGAAGTTTGAAAGCGTAAAAAGTGGCATGTCAAAAACGCACGATTCCTTTTGATCATAAATTTTCAGGGTGTGGGTAATTCATGAGTGGATGCCTCTGTCATCTGTGACAGCGAAACTGAACTAGTGCTTACACTGATGAGCCACAACGTTATGACCACTGGCCTTCTATCGATGTGAACCCGTCCATCCAACACCAGCGTCACCTGGCG